>NC_085878.1:14248239-14273239 GCF_034702125.1 Engraulis encrasicolus
ACACACACACACACACACACACACACACACACACACACACACACACAGAGAAGAGAACAGAACAGCAGAAGCAGCAGCAGCAGCAGCATCCCAGACGAGCGAGACACAGGCCTCATTACCATCAGTGCTGCCAGGGCCCCTGAGCAGATGCATCTTGGAGGATAATACGAGCCATTTTCAGTTACGATGCCACCGCCTCCAACGGCACTATACCACCGCCTCTAAATGGGTAGGCTAGGCTGGCATCATTCGCCTCCAGCCCCCCTATCCTCGGCAAAAGTCGTGGGGTGCCATGGATAAAACAAGGACATAGAAAAAAAACGATTCATCATGCTGTCACTGGTGCCTCCATGGCCCCGAGATAGAGGCTTTGCGGTGTCTGAGAGGCTGGTGAAGAGCCTATCCCCCCCCACCACTACGCTACAGAAATGGCCCCTTCCATGGTCGCCTCTCTCTTCCTTTGATTTATGCCATGGAAACAGCAGACGAAACGTTTGGGCCCCATTGTACGCAAACGATCTGCTTTTTTTTTTTTTACTATTAATCATACTAATTGCTGCCACCTTCCAACCAATTTTTATGCCGATCTGTGCCTTTTCCCTAATTCATTAGTCATCTGCACCTGAACCCACATTGTCTGGCGCTGACCAGATCCTGTATTCTGGGCAAATTGTGTTGAAGTATTGCCTAGAGTCTGGGGACCGTTCCAAAGGAGCAACCAAGTCTCATGTGCCAGTGTATTGCAGAACTTGGACGCCTTGAAGATTTGACTCAAAGGAAAGGAGTTGATGCCAGCTCAAAGAAAATGAAGCCAGAGCAAAACAGAGAAAGGGTGAGAGAGAGAGAGAGAGAGAGAGAGAGAGAGAGAGAGAGAGAGAGAGAGAGAGAGAGAGAAAGAGTGAGTCGTGAAGAAAGAGAAGAAGTTGTAAGTCTTGACCAAACTATGAACGACAAGGTAAAGGATGATGGACCGCATGATGTAATTTCAGAATAAGATGCAGTTTCCCTTCATTTGGTCATGGTTGTGCGTGAAGCCATGCAGTTTCTAAAACCTGTGTCCTGTTGACTATTGACTATTCATGTTCGGGTCCACTTTTGCGGACAAAGAGTCCTGAGAAGGATTCTCAGAAGATGTTTGGAAAAAGTATTTCGGTATTAGCATTAGGGCTGCACGATTATGGAAAAAATCATAATGACGATTATTTTGGTCAAAATCATAATCACAATTATTAATCACAATTATTGATTTTTGCCGATTTTTTTGAAAATTATAACAAGATGAAATATAACCAAGAATTAATTACATACGGATGAGCAAAATAAAATGAATTGTAATAATTATGTATAGGCAATAGCATGAAACTTAAGTGGACAGATTTCTGGCCAGAAACACCAGCCTGTCAGTATGTTCTGGCTTCAAGGACGCTCTCAAAAGTAGGTCACTAATGCCACGATTAAATCACGATTAAAATCATGAGTTCGATTTCAATATTTTATCACGATTTTGATTATTTCTCGATTAATTGTGCAGCCCTAATTAGCATCCTCAAATATGGTTACAAATACGCTACTTCGATATGTAACCACATTTTCCATTCTTCGGTGAAATCCATTAGAGGAAAACAGTGCAGAACAGTCTCTGGTTTTGACCTTGGGAGTCCTGTTGTCTTGACTTCATGTTCGAGAAGGATTCATGTGAGGCGGCACATGATGATGGAACAGCCCATGGTGATGGAACACTGCACAAATTATCATATCTGTCAAGTGGGAAATGACAGCCTACAGTACAACGTGACAACAACATCCACCCAAAATTGAGCTCATCATCTATTTGACTGCCAATTATGTGCTCGGTGTTTCCATGGAATTATGGGTGCTTATCTCTTCAGTCTGACATAGATCTTCTCCAGTCTCAATAGACCCCTTTACTGTTTGTACACAGATGTGATTGGGCTGCACGCTCATTGTTGGAGCGAAATTGGCAATATACTGCACATGTGTAAAGAAACTAGTTAGGTGTTTTTTTTCCGAAATAAGAAAATGGATACTCAGGATTCCTTCAGATATGAAGTGGGTGCCACAGACACGGGCATTCCTGATGGTGTCCTCAGTCCAGTCGGTACGTTTGATTTCTTGTAACCACAAACATCTCCTATCAAAGTGTACTTTTCAGGATCTCTATTTTTACAAAAGTACACGCTTCAAGACGGCAGGTCTTCTCTCTTTAGGGTCTGCACTGTCTGTTTGAATGTCTGTGTGTTTGAGTCAATGCATGCACAGTCGGTGATGACGTCATTTATAAACTGGTCAATTCTGGTTAGAAGAAGAATATGTCCCTCAAAAAATATCAATGGTGGATGATCAGAAATAGTACTTTCCCCCACAAAGCTGGAAGGCTGCCATTAAGGAGGAAAATAAAAAATATGACAACGGCACTCAAACAGTCCAATGACAAGCACATGGCCACAGTCCACACACAGTCAATATGATAGTCAATAGTGATGCCAACAACTCTGTGATGTCACACACTGCCTCCACTATATCCATCAACTTATAACAGATGCAGACTGCTCAGTTAAGTGATTGGCTACATTTGGGAAGCTGGCTCTGGAAGGCGGCCCTGTCTGTCTGTCTGTCTGTCTGTCTGTCTGTCTGTCTGTCTGTCTGTCTGTCTGTCTGTCTGTCTGTCTGTCTGTCTGTTTGTGGGTCTGTCTGTCTGTCTGTGGGTCTGTCTGACATTCGTCTGTAACACTGACAGCCTGGGCTGCTTCAGGACCTCGGCAGGAGATTGTTTGATTGATTGTAGTGTTAATTGATTAGCCACATTCAAACCTGGCTGGAGGCTGAAAACTGTTTCCTCTCACACCTCTCTCTCACAGCCTGTCACATACACTCTCACCTCTCTCTCTCTCTCTCTCCCTCTCTCTCTCTCTCTCTCTCTCTCTCTCTCTCTCTCTGTCTCTCTCTATGTATCTCTCTCGCTCTCTCTCTAACCCTGTCTCTCTCTGTCTCTCTGTCTCTCTGTCTCGCTCTCTCTGTATGTCTGTGTGTCTGTCTGTCTGTGTGTCTGTCTCTGTCTCTCTCTCTCTCTCTCTCTCTCTCTCTCTCTCTCTCTCTCTCTCTCACACACACACACACACACACAGAGACACACACACAGACACACACACACACACACACACACACACACACACACACACACACACACACACCACACACACACAGACACACACACACACACACACACACACACACACACACACACACACACACACACACACACACACACACACTGGCTCACACTTTGCCTCATTTCCACTCTCTACTACCGTGTCCCACTCTCACTGATTCCTGCTTCCAGGTTACACACATCAGTATGTTCTGTTGCCCTACTAGACATGTGGCTCAATTTACTTATTTCTTCTTGTGGCCAATATATAACTGTGCCATGGCAATTGCTCTCTCTCTCTCTCTCTCTCTCTCTCTCTCTCTCTCTCTCTCTCTCTCTCTCTCTCTCTCTCTCTCTCTCTCTCTCTCTCTCTCTCTCTCTCTCTCTGTGCAGTGTGTGTGTGTGGGCAACCTGCATGATTCAAATGCTAGTCTCATATGATTGCTAACAAGGGCAACACTCTCTGTCTCTCTTTCACACACCACCTGTTCCCCTGTTTTCTATTCCTCTCCTCTCTCGTGTGTCTGCTCCTCCGCTCTGTTCTCATTTCCTCCCTCTTCACCTTTTCCCTCATTTGTTACTCCACTCATCTGTTGTTCCCCATCCCTCCCTCCCTCCCTCCCTCCCTTCTGGTTTCACCTATTCTCTTTGTCCCTTCTGTCATCTCTTTTGCTGTGCTTTTCCCTTCTCGCCGGTCCTCTCCTCCTTTTCCTCTCTCCTCCCCTCCCCTCTTCTCCCTCCATCACTGTTCTCTTTCTCCCCACCTTCATCCTCCTCATTTTCATTCTGCCCCTCTCTCTCCTTCCCCACTCTGCCTCCGCAGTACATTTTACGTTTATCTAACACTTAGGGAGTTGAAATGTTCCACTCTTCAAATTTGTTCTAATCTCCCATCCTTGCCTTTACATATGCTCCCCTCTCATATCCACATATGAGTGTTATGGGTTATGAGTGTTATATAACATATACGTTTTAAAGTCTCATTTATCGGAAACATCTCTGCACATCCTCCAGTACCTCCACTCTCACCACCCTCCTCTGTCCTTTCTACTTCTTCCCCCCCATCTCTTTCTCTTCCTCACCTCTTGCCCTTTCTCCTCGTCCCTGTGATGCTGAGCAGCAGCATCCCTGTCTCAGCTGAGCTTGTCCTCCTCTGAGCATCGGCCAGCTGAGACAAAGCCTGCACTGATGTAAACAGCTCCTCTGGCCTCCTACCTACCCCAGAGAGAGGTGTGGGGGAATCGGGGTGGGTGGTGGGTGGTGGGGCAAGGGAATTGAACAGCAGAGAGAAAAAATGAGAGGGGAAGTTCAGAGGGGGAAACAATAAAAAGAGGAATACAGAGAAAAAGAGAAACGGGGGAGAGAGAGAGAGAGAGAGAGAGAGAGAGAGATAGAGAGAGAGAGAGAGACATAAAGGGGAAGAGGGGGAGAACCAAGCACACAGGAGAAATGAAGATAAAAGCGTAGACAGAGAAGATTGTTGATGGAGACCAATCAGGTGGGTGATTGAAAGATGTATAAAATGATTACAGACAGGCTCAGATCAAAGCAAGAGCTTGAGATACCTAGGAGGACTCAGACAGCAGACAGAGGCACATTTCCACATTATTTACCTGAGAAAGTAACTCATCATTGTTGCAGAATGTTTAACATACAGTGCTTGTTTTTGCTCTGTAGCAGTTTTAAAGGAATGCAATTTGGATTTACTGAAGGTCTAATTTCCAGAGCATATGTGGTTTATCACAGTCATTTTTCATGGGTAATTATTAGCAAGACCCAGCTAAAATTAAAAGTACTTCATTACCCATTTGGCACGGAATTTAATGAGTTCTGCCTGGTCTTCGTACCATAGTGTGATAAGGACTGGACTTGCCGTTTGACTGAGCATTCAGCACAGCCAGCTGGGTCACGAACAGAGACTTTTTCTTTCCACAGCATTATGCGCACTCATGCATAATACTGTCACTCTGACCTGAGGTGGGCAATATGGCAAAAATAATAATAAATCCAATGCCCCCCATATCACCTTTATCACCATACTGCAAGTTTGAGATCTGGACCGAAACTTTATGTCTTTTGAAGACACAAACCTACCTTTATTTATTGTCTTTTTAGCAGCCTACATGCAACTCTATAGCCAGGATGTGCCCTCCTAGTGACACAACACCTTCAGCGTTACTTCTGGTCAGGCCAAGAGCAATACAATATGGTTTCTGAGCTCCCGAATCAGGAAATCAGGAACTCCTCCCACTTTGTCGGGAAGCATACAACCATTAGCAAATCAAGGGAGGCAGGTTGACAATGCCGTTTGGGAAATGTTAATTGTTATGCTCTTGGTCAGACCAAGTCTCGAAGAGATTTGAAACTCGATGATAATCAGGCTAGCAACTCTATACGACACTAGATATGTTAGACTGTTGGTTTTCATTGGCCGGAATCTGGGTTGGGTGTAACATAAGTCTGTACCTTGTTTCAACTCTTGACTCACAAATAGCAGTGGCACCAGGTGGGGCGAGGGGGTTCCATAATTGAACTGCCATGAAACTGTCTATGCGGTTCAATTTGTGGTTCAGCAATTGCATACATCAGGACCAAGCCGCAGCAGTTGGTTAAATGAAAAAAGTGCAAGCCTTAACGTGGAGTGAATTAATCCCAATGTTGCGAATTTGAGGTCAGGCGATTTACACACAGGCCATAGGTTGATGCTGTAGGCTGGGGGTCACATTGTAACAGTTTAAATGGCAGTTAATTCAATACTTCGAGAGTACTCTGGAACCTATTAAAATCTAGAAAGTCTTAAATCGGTTTTCTACTTGTTGAATTAACACTTGTTGAATTGTCACACTGTCTGATAGCACCTAAATATTTGGTGGACTCAAAAACATTCTTCAATACTTAAAAGTTTTACAGCAACAACAATGCTACTCGACGACATCGAAGTAAGAATTTATGGGTTTGTTTTAGTGCCTGCTGTTCAAATGAACAAAAACTACACACGTATTGAACATCAGCCCTGGGGAGCAGATAAGTGGAAGTCTGAGTATGAGTAATTACGCTCCCCGCGTTCACCGGATCAATTAATAGCTTAGCACCCGCAATCAATGGCTATCTGCGGCTTAAACCCGAGTGAGGTAGTTTGCTGAGAGCACATCAAGTGTGCAATCATGTTCACTGATGGAGCGCTTATCACCAGGCTTTTGTCAGATGCTAAAGGCTGCTGCTAAAACCCATCTACAAAACCGGGCACATCCGCATGATCAATCTTGAATGCAAATGTGAGTCGGATGCATGATAAGGCTGAACCCCAAGGCCAAGAATGAGTGTGTGCAATCTTTCTGTGTTATCAGCGTAAGTATAAGGGCCACTAACACCTATGTCCGGGTCCAGAGCAAAGTCATCTGAAAGCCCCTCCCACTTAATACATACAATGTAATGGGGACCACATTCCCTGTCCCCCCTCTCCCTGGGCCCAGGTCGACTGATCCCTGCCTGTAAAGCATCAGGCCCTCTGGAGGAAACTATCAACAGCCCGTTTTATCCAGTCATCGCCTTCATCATTTTAGGCTTAAGGAAAAAAGGGGGGGAAGAGGCCGAGGCACTTCCATCTTCTTATGGCTCCTATCAGGCCTCAGTGATTCCTATCGCCCCGAGAGCACATTACAGCAATAGCCACCACCCGTTCATTCGTTTACGGGTGCGCTTCAGTTCACTGTGACTACTACACCGCTCCCGCGCACATACATCACATGCACCGCATGACTGCTCGATGGCAGGATGCCTGTCGCCGTCTAGAGACACTTGGTGCTGTCAGGTCAGATGCTGCCTTTTACTAGAGGGGGTCCTTCGCTCCTCCTCAGACTTTCTCTTTGCAGGGGCATTCATTCATTCTCTCTTCGCAGACTTTGCCATCTTCACTGTTTCCTCTTCAGGGCTTGGGGTCATAAAGACTATAAGACCGAACTCATTCACCTTAGTCTGGAACTGGATTCTACTTGCTTGCTGTCTGGTGGGTAGACGGGGTGTTGTGCAGAAATCACAAAATTGCTATTAATCGAAGTGAGAGAGTACAGAATGGTACTTGTTCACCTATTGCTGAAATAGAAAATTAAACCAATGCAAATTTCATCTAATGTTATTGGTAAGTGTATGTGAGATATGAGTGGGAGACGGCGACATAGAAGGATCAGTAAATGACCTCGGGTTGAAATCGAACCCAGGTCCCCAGCTTTATGGGACAGCGCTATAATCTAGGTTTTGGCATTGTATGTGACAAATTAACTACTCCAACTCTAACTCTAATCTACTGAGCCATGGCACCAATACTTTATTGTACCTGTGGGGAAAGTTGGTTTGCAATCATTTCATTTTCTAAATATATCATAATAAATGCACAAACATCAGATATGACATGTCAGACAGAGAGTAGAAAGGGTGCAGTATCGTTGTTTATCTGCCCTGTGTTTCCCATGCTGGCATTCCTTGCTGTCACTCATTTGTCAAGATGTGACGGGCGGGCGAGTAACCCGAGTGTCGATCCCGGAGAAGTCAGGTCCTCCCGAGAGCATATCACCATGCAGCAGACACCTACAGGAGGACAAGAACAGACTGCCCACACACATCTTCACACAAATACCCACCCACGCATACCCACCCACACTCAACACACAGGTCACCCCGAGTTAGTGTTTCCAACTGCCTGGGGTAAAAATACATGACACCTCATTCGTGACACCTCATTGGTCTGAGGGTCTTCCCCCAGAAAATGTTGCATTTCTTAAATGCCATTTCCTGCATTTTAACAAAACTGTGTGCTGTTTTAGCTCAATACGGAACCATACGTTTGTGTCTAAATATGGGACTATTCTGTATTTCGAGGGACGGTTGGCAACCCTACTACCCCCAGTCCACCCCACAGCTCGCTCCACTCATGAATAATTTAAGTCACTTAGTATGAGACTGGGTCTGGACCTTTTTGATGGCCCCCGTCATAATCTCCTCCCTCTTTCATATCTTATCAGTGAAACTTCCTGTCTCACATCCTGCCTCCCAGTTCACAACCAGTCCCCCACACCCAACCCCAGATGTCCTGCGTAACAGCTCATATTTCCTCTGCCATACTGTACAGCCCCTCCCAGTCATTTAGTAGCACCGGACATCTCACACGGAGCAATTAAAGTTTTCTCGCGACGAGTCATTGGAGACTGTAGGTGTGTGTGGAGGATATTTCTCCTCTAACTTTTCT
The DNA here is from genome assembly GCF_034702125.1 of Engraulis encrasicolus. Lineage (NCBI taxonomy): Eukaryota > Metazoa > Chordata > Actinopteri > Clupeiformes > Engraulidae > Engraulis > Engraulis encrasicolus. The sequence continues at coordinate 14,256,651 of NC_085878.1, forward strand.
TGTAAAAAAAAACAATAATAAAACGTGCAGCCTTTTTAAGGAGATACACACTTGAGGCAAAATCAGACGCATGCACTCATGCACGCATGCACTTGCATGTGTGCATGTGTCTATGTTTCTCTATGTCTCTATCTCTATCTCTATCTCTATGTTTAGGTCATATCGATGTTCACCTTCACCTTGTCCTTTACTGCACATCTACAGTATATGAGCCATAAACTCTGCTTTCATATGGTTATAGTGCTTTCGTTTGAGTATAACCTACATAGATTGAGTTGAAATTCAAATATTCTCCCACTCTCACAATATTATAAACTTGAGGTGTATGTGTGTATGTACAATGTGTGAATACAAGTGTATGTACGTACTGTAGTATGTCACCTGAAACACATACGTATCTGACTCAAAATCCTGCTCTGTTCTGAGGTGAACTAAGTCGAGTCAGCTGCTCTCCCCGTGGCGCCATGCAATACTTTATGGCAGGCCCTCGAGTCGACCCACTCATTCTGGCATGATGCCCGCCGCTCAATTGATTCTGAGGGCTGTTTGCCAACAGATAGCAGGTGGGTGTCTATGGCCCAAATCAGTCTCCTGGTGTTTCCTTATATAGAGCCATCAGTGTGGCGGAGATAAGAATGGGCCTTTTTGTCATCTTTTCAGTCCCAGCGCTGATAGGATTTCATATTCCTCACTCACTTACACACACACACACACACACACACACGCACACGCAGACACACACACACACACACACACACGCACACGCAGACCCACACGCACACCCACACACACACACACAGAAACACGGACATACGGGCACAGATGCACACATACACACTTCTACTGTCTCTCTCTTTCACAGCACACACATGTCCTCTCTCTCTCTCTCTCTCTCTCTCTCTTCCCCCCCTCTCTCTCTCTTTCACAAACACACACGCGCACATATGCACACACACACGCACGCACGCACGCACACACGCACACACACACACACACACACACACACACACACACACACACACACACACACACACACACACACACACACAAAGAAAAAGACCTCCCACACCTCCTCTGAGGCTTGTTAAGTACGCTGTCTGGCCATTGGCGGAGAGGCGCTGACTTTGAGATGACTTTGCCACTGTTCATTATCCATTACATGGCAACAGCTTTCTTTGTTCAATCCGAGGGTTACAGCAGATTCTTGTGTGTGTGTGTGTGTGTGTGTGTGTGTGTGTGTGTGTGTGTGTGTGTGTGTGTGTGTGTGTGTGTGTGTGTGTGTGTGTGTGTGTGTGTGTGTGTGTGTGTGTGTGTGTGTGTGTGTGTGTGTGTGTGTGTGTGTGTGTGTGTGTGTGTGTGTCCACTAGGGTAATAACATGGAGAAAATGGTACTTTGTGTGGCCCACATTCTGGGCCTCATACATCTAGCAGTGTTTTTCTTGGTCGTGTTGTTGTTACTGGTAAAGGCTTAAGTGTTAAAACATGTCCTCACTGACAGATTAAGGTGAGGGATTGTTTTGGTGTGAGCACAATTTAGCACGCACGCACACATGCACGCACGCACGCACACACACACAGACCACCAGCTGTGATTGAATGATAAATAGTATGAGAGCAGGTCACCACTGCAACTTAGCTGAGTAAAGTGAAGAGCAACCAACTAGTCCAAGAAGTCCAGAAAGTGAAGTCCCCTGTGTATTGTCCAGAGAAAACGGCCAAGTGTCCAAGCGAAATGCTATTCTTCTATTCCATTGTGGGGAAGTCTTGAGAGTTCTCTGATGAACCTATAGGTGAGTGGAAGAACCCGAAATGGGTTTCTAATAGATTCCTCAGAGAACCTTTAGGTGTTCCTCCACAGTGGCAAACTGAAGAACCCCTAAAGGTTCTCTGGGGGAAAACTGTGTGAAGAGAATATGTGGAACTTGTGCAAGGTTTCCTGAGGAACCTTTGGGTTCTTCCAAGAACCTACAGGTTCCCCACATACCTTTTAGGTTGTCCCACAGTCAAATTGAAGAACCTCTTAAGTTTTTTTTCTAAGTACATTTTCACAGAGTAAATTGTCCTCCAATTGAACTGAGTCTTGGACAGGAAAGAGTTACATAACCAAAGCAAAGCGAGATGTGTTTTGGTTTCTAAGGGGTACCTTTTTCAACAGCACACCGCAACACGGGCTAAAACAACAGCAGCCGACTGGCGCAATGCATCATCGAATATAATTGGGGCCAGAATAAGCACAACACAGCATGCCTTTGGATAGCATAACCAGCAACACCAGAAAGACATTCCCGAAGAACTTTATCATTCATTTTTCTGTGGTGAAAGATGTCAGTCACTTTGGGGCCAAGGCTCTTCAACAACAGCACAGAATATCCACCCCATGAAAACTCTGGCAGCAAACCAAGACAAGACATTCCGGGAATATTACCCCTCACAACAGCACCAAATTAGATACCATTCCTGTCTACTGACAAAGACAAGTATTCTCATAGTAATGACCCTCAGGGAATACAGCAGACAAGCCCCAAAATCCTATCGTGTGTATGCCACAGAGTGGGCTTAAATCCCTCAGCTATTCTCATTATCCTGCTCGAGTAATCCCAGGTAACAACAAACCTGAATCCTAATGCCGTTGTTGTGTCTTGCCTTTAAGCTGTGAATGGGCTGAGGAAACAAAGCATGGCTGAGCAGGAGACGGTGTCAAAGCCAACTGGCGCCCTGTTTTCCTTACGATGACCTCTCAGAGGTCAGAGATCACTATGGGAACACAGTAGCGAGATGGATTTGTGTGTTTGTGTTGTGCCGTTGAACGTTTGAACTAAACCAGTAGGCGTGATAGCAATGTGTAGAGACATGTACGCAGGGAAGCCGACAGGGGGGGTGGGGGGGGGGGCAAAGAGGTCACTTGTCCAGGGCCCAGAATTGGATCCTCACATTGTATTGATTAGGTTTGGGGCCCTTTCAGATGTCTTTGCCCCGGGCCCAGCCAAAGCTGTCAGCGGACCTGCATGTACGTGACACAGTGATTACTGTATACAGCTCTGGAAGGGTAACCGTAGTGATTTTGGCGCGTTTAAAAATAATTGCTGTCGAGGTTCATAGCAAGGTTTATGACAGATGTATCACTTCAGCCAAGTGCTGCTCACATACTACAGCATGTAATAAGATATCGCTGTCGCTATCTATGACAATTTCTCATTTCACTTTAGCTACCAAGTTGGTGCAAGTGTTACCATTTCCAAAATGTCCTGCTTTTCCCCTGCACCACAGCAATCTTGCTCTCCATGTGAAATGACTTCCTTTGTAAGAGGACACACTTAGAGACAGACAAAGAAGGACCAATGGCTTTTAATTTATTTCATATCAAGCCATAATTACTAATTTTCCCTTGTTCCCATGGGAAATAATGCTGTACTTTGTACTTGTGGGTTGTTACCAACCCAAAATTATTTAATTAATTAGATAAATATAAAAAACACTCGTCTACCTTTCCTAATACATTTCAATTGTTTTTCATTTATGTGTTTTCATATTCATACACTCAATAGGGTTGGTATGTCTGAAATGTGCTGATATGAACTACCCTAACCTTGTGAAACACCAAACATGAATCTTGTCAATTTGCAAGATTAATGTTGTACAATTACTGCTGTAATACAATGCCATAAATTCAGCTTGTGTTATCATTAAAGTATGCGAGGCTCAAGGAAGACCATTACCACATCAGCCTAACCCACCACATTGTTGTTGATCCAAGAAATTCAGAGATAGCAAGAGGGTTCAAGTTGTCTCTTCATCATTCTTCCCAAATATGCATTTGAAAACACACGCACACACGCACGCACCCACACACCCACGCACGCACGCACGCACACACACACACACACACACACACACACACACACACACACACACACACACACACACACACACACACACACACACACACACACACACACACACAGTCTCACATTGAGTCACATTGAGAGACATGCATCAGGGCTAGCCATTATCATACTTATTTCAAATGTGGTGCTCTGCACTTCTTTCCAGACGTAGAAACTTTTTAAGCCCCCCATCTTGGTCGGTAAGAGCTGCCATGAATCTCCCGCGGCAGGCGTGAATGCGCAGCAGCTGTCAGATGGATCTGTGGTGATTATCGCCCGCTTTATGGTTACACTTTTTACAGGTCTCGTCTGACCGAACGGGATTGTGGGTAACCGTCTTTGTGTTATTCATCATTCAAGTATGAGTTGTGTTGTGTTCCCAATTTATTTATGTGTCTGAGTTTAGAAAAGCGCGCAAGCACACACACACACACACACACACACACACACACACACACACACACACACACACACACACACACACACACACACACACACACACACACACACACACACACACACACACACACACACACACACACACATACACACACACTCAAAGAAACACAGTTATGTGTCTGAGTTTAGCGACGTGCACAAACTCTCTCTCTCTCTCTCTTTCTCTCTCTCTCTCTCTCACACACACACACACACGCACACACACGCACACACACAAACTTATCGCACTCAAACAACATATCCCACCAGGAAGGAAGGTCGAGGGATGGGGGAATGGCACATAAACTTTAAAACAGCACTATCAAGTGGCGGCATATCACCGCCTCACTCTCGGGGAGCCATGCAATATGAATATGAGACACAAGTGTGGGGATCGCTAAAGCTTCCTCCTGCTCTTATTAATGTTGGATATGGTATCTACCGCTGGGGGTAAGGCAGGCTCACACAGTGTATTGTAAACCTTCTACCGATGCGCCAAGCTGATGTGAATACTAAAAAGACTGAAAGTATAAAACTAAGGCAAAGGCTTCTGTCTGGAGTGGCAATAGGGTCATTGTATTGTTCTCCTTGTAGTGGGGTGGCATCATAGATAGCCATTTAAAACACATCTGATTTAAAATGGAGGGCAATGCCTCGCTCTCTGGAGGTGAGTTATGGGTTGGGACATTGTGTTGAGAGTCTGTCAGGGGTAGACTGTCAAAGTTCGGTTCTTTTGGGGCCTTGCTGTGTGACACCTCCCCATGGAGTCGCATACAGAGTTGCCTCTCTCCAGACACGCTGTCAATCTTTGAGGTAGAAGTTCAGGAAACTTGGAGACACTGGCGGAAAAAACTGCACCAAACAAGATTCAAAAAAGGGCACCAGAGAGCTCTCACATCAAAACAGCCTTCCAAGCTGTGATGAACAAGGGTGAGTGCTTACAATTTGACAGTAAAATAATGAAACAAGATTTATTGACCATGCAGGGCACAGCTTGTTGATGTCCAGAACTTGTGGCTTTAATGCTGCCATGGTCCAGGATTCAGAGTAAATGATAAGACACATTAGCTCACTTCAGTCACAAAAAAATCAATCTCTATCTTTGGGGAAAGATGAATTACTGTGATTAAATGTTACTCTTTGTCTTTAATGGTACTGCAGCTATTGACTTTAGAAAGATGTTTGAGGAAACCATTGTGGCCCATGTCAAGTGAAAGATGAAAGGAAGCAGATATCACAGAGCTGCATGATCCCACATCAAAGCTGAGACCTATAAAAAAAAAATCCAACAAATCTTTTTGTCATCGGGAGTATGACCTCCACTTCATATCGAGCCCTTGGACCCCCACCACGACCACCTTTCCCGGTCTACGCTACACGCCCCAGACTTGAAATGGAGGAAAGGGGATTGAATTTCAGAGAGATTCCAATCTAGAAGTTTTAATAAATGTTTAATGTAGGAAATGTGTCCTTATCAGCGTCTAGCATCCGCCATTTTGTTGAATGCCATGTCCTTGAAGTGGCTGACCAACTGGCTGTGGTGTCGGTTTCATTTTAATCTCTCGCACAGTTCACAGTCAGAGCAGAACAGAGTATGCACAGTGGATTGTGCAGCATTAATTCAACACTTACTGAGTAGAAGCTACACTTTACGTGTTAAACTGGACTCTGTAAGTGTTGAATAAACACTGTAAAATTGACTGTGTGACTTTTCTTCCCTTCACCCCTCCACCGCAGTACGATACCCAGAATAGAAGCCCATGGACTGGGCAGATGAGCGAGTGACTGGCTGAGCAAAAGGTGTCTGGTCAGGGAGATAACAAAGCTGACTCTCCCATCCCATCCCCTTCCACAGCTCCCCCATTGTTACTTTCCAGAGTAAATACATCCCTGCACAGGGCTAAAAGTTTCCTTGTGTGTGCTGTGTTGCTGTTTTTTCATGCCCAGTGTACTGCCCCATAAGCTCATTGTGAACATAAAACAAGGATTAAAGTCAAGGTGGACTGCCCACATCGGCGAATGTAACTGCCGCCCCACTGGCGGTATCACCACCACGGCCAAACCTCCCGCCTGCTGTGCTCACAGCCAGCCCTTTGCAGCTCAATCTGTGGCCAAGACAGCAATATTGCTGCGCTATATTGGCTTCGCTGGTCCGCCTCAATAAAGATAAATTACATTTTGTCTGTCTTAACACCACAACACAAACCCAAAACTGTGGGTTTGGAAATAAAGGGGAAACAATCGTGGAGTGGGTTTTGCTGGACGAGGGGTGAAGTGGCTGAAAAACAAGGTTTTATTGCAGAGACATTATTGTTCTTTTGCTTTGGCTGGGGGCTGTTTTTGTTTCTTCCTTTGCACTGCAATTGAGGATAATAGGGCATTTTGTATTCTGTAATATGGACAGAAGAGAATTGTGGACTGGGATGTGTCTCACAAATTGAAACGAGTTATTGTTGTAGTTTGGTGTTATATCGTACAGTATTAGCAGCCTAGGCCTACCCATTACATGTGACTAAATAGACTGCAACCTAGCAATCAATCACAACAGGATAGAATAATGAAATAATAGAAATAACTCAAATTTTATATTAAACTTTTAGCCTGATTATCATGACTTTCAAATCTCTTCGAGACTTGGTCTGACCAAGAGCACAACAACTAACATTCTCAAACGGCATGGTTGACCCACCTCCCTTGGTTTGCTACTGGTCGAGGGCAGAAAAGGCTGAGCCAAAGTTTAAACCAAACATTTTCTTAGTTACGCCTTAAGCACGCCTCTACCCAGGACCATTGGAGATGCTTTTCCTGAGCAAGCGTAGCAGAGCCAAAGGTGTTGCGTCAATGCGAGGGCAGAGCCTGTATTAAACTTTAACTTTAAGCTCTCTCAGTGAAAATGGGTATGTTACAACATGGTTGGATAGGGAACATATAATGCTGCTGTTTGCCAAATGTTTTGTTCCCCCAATTCCCATTACATCTTGTGTTATACGTATGTAAACACTTCAACTGTGTTAACCCAAGTGAATGGCCAGTCTCACACCAAATGGTTCAATATATAAAGGTAGGTGTATATTTATACCCAAACCTATGAACCAGTGGTTCCCCTTTTGCGCTGAGTCATGACTCAAAAGCCAGGTGACCTAGAGTTAAACCTTTTCCTAAACTTAACCATCACTGAAACATAACATTTTGTTTCCTGATTTGACACAAAGTTTGAACCCCTGTTGTAATATATTGAGGTTTTGGAGAGATTTGGCTGTTTCCATTTTCCGGTCTGGGGTGCCTTTCTGGAAAGCGTAGTTGCTAACTATGTTAGCTACTATGTTGGTTGCAATGCAATTTCCCATTGTCAACTACCGAAGTTGCTAACTGTTAACAACTACGCTTTCCAGAAATACACCCCTGAGCTGTCAAAATGTAAAGAAAAAAAGTATTTAAAGATTTATTCATATTCTTTTGAATCGCAGCAGTACTGATTGTTTTTCTTTAATGCCGCTGTCCAAAGAAAAGAAGTCAATAATATTGAATGTCTGTACATGTCATCTATCCACTGAAGTTTAGGCTATTATATTTGGATGTCATAGCTTTCTTATACGGCTCTGTTGCACAACGTGTAGGAAGTTAAATTTGTGTTGGAAAAACTTTCCACTTCTCTTTTTTTATGCCACCTCTTCCACCCTGATATTTAGAGCTCCAGTGAATCCCTCAGAGCCTTGGCAGTAATTCACAGCTTTTGATAAAGGCTCTTGTCTAGTGCTCTTAAAAGACTGGCTGTGTCACACAAGAAAAGCGCTGTCACTCCATAAAAGAGCCGAGCCCAAGCCTAAAAATAAGCTCAGCGGCTTTAATCTGGTGACAACACACAAAGCACTACATCCCCTTTGATATTAACATTAGAAAACATTAGCCGCTCATTCTCCAAGATTAGCTAGCCTACTATAAATAGCAACTTTTTGCTTCACACAAGTCAATTTCTTCTTGGTTAAATGAAAGCTACACTGGACAAAAGAGACACAGATAGCAGATCCATCCACATTTATTTGGCTAAGACGAAATTCCCTCCTCTACTAAACTAAGCTGAAGCTATCAAATATTTTCCTCAGTTTGCAGCAATCCGACTGGCAATGGTTGTAATTGTTCGGGTCAATGGTCTGACGGTGTGGATGAACAATGGAGCGTGCAACCATAAAGCACTTCTTCAGCATGCACTATCAATTCTTATGTGCGTACTTTGTAGCTACAAATACTGATTGGCATGTGTGTTTCAATGTGGTTTGTGTGTTTGCGCCTGTAGTTGCTTATTCACCGTGCTGACTCACAGGCTCTCATCCTGTACCCTCCAGTCAGTCACCTCAGCAGAGAGAGAGAGAGAGAGAGAGAGAGAGAGAGAGAGAGAGAGAGAGAGAGAGAGAGAGAGAGAGAGAGAGAGAGTGAGTGAGAGAGAGAGAGAGAGAGAGAGAGAGAGAGAGAGCACTTTGTTGTCTGAGTATACAGTGGGAGACATAAGACATCAGTCAGACCCAAACAGACAATGATCTCTTTGTATAGCAGTGCCAGGGGCTGATTTTGAGAAGGCACCAGAGGGCATACATTTGCAAAACTGTGGCGGTGATCTCCCCCAAATTTCCATTTGAAAGCAGTAAGATACACACGGCAGTAAATCGTAGCCCTTTGCTGATGCACTCTTTGTTTGTGGCATCCACAGAGATGCCCATCAGGCCACTGTAATACCCCAGGGCCCGTTTCTCTTTCAAGTCAGACAAAAACAGGAGGAACACTTGCTGAACTTGGGAGTGACAGTTGGACAGTTCTTCTTCCTACTCCTTTTCTTCTATGCTCTAACGCATGAGTGTGTATATTGTGGTTGGGGGGGTGGAGGTGGGTAGACTACTGGACTGTTACTTTCCCTGAGAATAACAGAAAAAAGATTGTCCAAGCCATTGCTTCTGTAGCCTGAGAGAGAGAGAGAGAGAGAGAGAGAGAGAGAGAGAGAGAGAGAGAGAGAGAGAGAGAGAGAGAGAGAGAGAGAGAGAGAGAGAGATGAAGACTGAGGGCTCTGACTGAACCTGCTGCTGAAAGCACACTACACTAGGCTCTGCCCACCAGATTGCAGCAGTGGCTATTGGCAGGCCTGCCAGACCTGATCAAAGTGCTGTCACTATCCGCTCTCTGATCTGCTGCTGAGTCTATTACACATCCATTCACGTGAAGGGTGGACAGGAAGAGCTGACTGACTGACTGATTGAATGAATTGAATTGAAATGGAATCAAGGAAGTAAAGGAATGAAGAAATGTATGAATGTAACAACAAAAAAGAGTGCAAGAGAGAATGACTAAATGAATGAAGGAATGTTGAACAACTGCATAATGCATGGACTGAATAAATAAAGGATGGAAGAAAGGAATGAAGGAAGGAGAATAAAAACAAAGAATGAAAAATGAATGAATGTCATCACTATGTCTACTCCACCATGCCTACTCACAGCTTCAGGAAATGTGCTGTGTCATCTTTAACATTTTCCCCTCAAGAGATAATCAGCTGAATGTCAGGAAGAGTCTCTTTCCTGTTTTTATGAGAGAGGTATCCTATTCAGCCTCAGAAAGGATTGATGATCACCCATGGAGAAAAAGGGCATCCTGTACAATAACTATAGGCATACGGTATAGTACAATACCTAATGCAGCGAGTAGTGGTGGAATGCTTATTTAGACAGCTCATACTAAAACTGCCTGATGTTTCACAATGAAAGCTCAGTCATATGTTTTAGTAAGAATAATTCTTTAGAATGAGGTTCACCTCTTAGCCACTAACTAGGCCTTATTACTGTCTGTAAGTCACAAGACATGTGTTAAGCAAGATTAAAGGTCTATTGGTGCTTATTACAATCAGGCTATCAATAAAGGCCTTACTCATGTATAAGTGAGTATTGCAAAGCTAAGAGAAATCAGAGACCTGTTATTGTAGGTTCTTATTACCATTGTGTAGGCCTTATTTGACTCAGTTAAGAAATGTATGCATACTGTTCATGCCTACCAAATGATTGATTTCACTTACATAACACATACGTCCCTTATACAGCATTAGTGGCTTAATGTGTGGAGGCTATTCTAAAGTGTTACCATGTTTTCTTTCCATTACCAAGTCCGTCTACATGTAAGTACTTGAAGCACTTGGCTAGTATATCTTCCGTTTCGCCTGTTGGCACATGGGGTGTTAAAGCAGCTGATGTGTGCAGTGTGCACGTATGGGGCTGCCGCTCTCTGCCTTCTCTAAATGAATGTGTGTTAGGTTGCGCAGCTGGAGGATTGCTTTATGGAGTTGGGGGAGAGTAACTGCACTGGTGACCAACATAAATCCTGTCCAAAAGTCAATGAGGCATATTTCAAAGCCATTTGTATTAGAAGGGGAGGAGAAGATGTCTGCCCACAAACATAGGCCTACGTACACTACAGTAGGTTGCTAGGTACTATAGTAAAGTAAATTATAAATATATAAAAATATGTGTGTGCACATGGGACAGGATTTGGAAATGTTAAATGGAACACAACCACAAGTAGGCAATAAGGATTTCAGAAAATATATGGTGACATCCAAGCACACCCTTGATCAATTAACATTTACTCTGAAGTGTGTGTGTGTGTGTGTGTGTGTGTGTGTGTGTGTGTGTGTGTGTGTGTGTGTGTGTGTGTGTGTGTGTGTGTGTGTGTGTGTGTGTGTGTGTGTGTGTGTGTGTGTGTGTGTGTGGGTGTGGGTGTGTGGGCGTGTGGGCGTGCGTGCATGTTTGTGGTGCATGTGCGCATGCATTGTCTGTATGTTGAGCATGTGTGTGTATGTGTACAAGTGTGTTGCTCGTGTGTGTTCGTGCATGCATACAGTATGTGTGTCCATGCGTTTGTCCGTCTGCCAGTCTGTCTGTCTCCAATATAGAGCCTCTGAGTGCTGTCATAACTGTACTGCGAGGAAGTAGGAAGCAGGAAAGGAAAGGCGTCCACCTGAATGCCATCCTTAGGTGGAGTACCGTATCTATCGCCAGATAGACCTGTCACTTCTCCACCCCTCCTGTCCGTCCAAGCACAATCCAAGTGCCAGGTGCCAACTCCTCTTAAGCAGACCACAAAGGAGAACGGAAGACAGAGAGATGGACGAAAAAGCAGAGACAGCGAGAGTGGAAGAGAGATGCAGAGAAGAGAAAGTTGGAGCAAGAGAGCGAGAGAAAGTGAGAGTGAGAGAATGGAGGAGAGGATGAGGCAGCAGGAGAGAAGTTGGCACACTGCAAACTTTCCAGATCCCTCTGCTAACACTCGCCTTCACAGCTTTATTTTTTTTTCCAGAAGTAAGCAGTTTTTCTTGGGTGGAACTTTCTCATCCTCCCCCATTAATTTCAGTCCGGTGTTATTTGACACGATCTGTCAAAATGCCTGCATTGGTCTAGTGTATGATGAATAAGGCACAGGCACATGGTTGTCATCATAGCTTATTGGTGCACAACTTACATCAGCTGGTGAGAAAATGACACTACATCTATATCATCTGCAGTTTAAATAAAAAAATAAAAAACAGATATAAACATAAAAACAGCCTTTTATATGCATTGAAAGCATGCTTTTCCGGTTGTTTCTAAACGGTGTGTATGCATTAGTATGCATTTGGATCGCCACCAGGTAAGTGCAGCACAGACATATAATAATCAAGTCATATCATATGTGTTGTCAGGTGTCATACATTGAAAACAGAAAATTGATGAGACAGCACCATCATATCTGAAACATATGGTTTCATATGGTTAATGTGGAATATTGTGAAATACATATCAGTACCAGTTAGGAATTATGATCTAATTACCACATGGAGATGCAAGTGATGTTGGGAAGCATGCAAAAAAATGACTATACAGTCTTTTCTTTTGACACAGTTAGATGATGTCTTGCCAAGGACGTGCGCGCGGGTCCATGCCATATGGTGCATGGACCTTATTCATCGTTATCCTTGCTCTTACTTCCTCCTTATTGTGTGTGTTGTACGTCTGGTCTATCTTCATCCTTGCTCAGGCCCTTATTGTGCACCCATGGCCGTAAGTACCATTGAGGACACAGAGATCATGTCCTCTGTATTTTTTTTTGATCTATGATGAAAATTGATATATGATCAACAATGATAAATTCAGTCATACTGCACCCCAATTGATCCTCAAGGCAGTGATTAATGAAAACAAACTTGAGTTTCACTGAGGTATTTGAAGAATGTACGGTATACAGTACAGCAGGCGCGGCCGGTTCATTAAGGGCAGATGGGCAGTGCCCCCCCAAAGACTCTTCCTCTGAGAAAAGTAGATCCATTCAGAAATTGTAGATAAAATATGTATTGCAACCTCAATCACACTGGGAATCGTATTACATCAATGTTGTAGTTTGTGACGATCTTTGCGAGTGGAATCGGGTTTTATTTTTGTTGAGAAGTCTAGTTTACACCTAGTGTGGCTGTTTAACGTTAGGGTCTATGGCCACTGGCCTGGGCAGATTTCTCAGCGCCTCAGCTAAGCCCCGATCCCATTCTACAAAATTAGCACTGTAGCATACTTAGCATAATATCATAACATAAGCGCGACTTTATGGACGCTATCAGGGCAGATGTATGATCTGCCCTGACCAATGACACGGTGGCCCTGCCTGCTTTGAAAAAGACACAGCAAACATATTACTCCGCTCATCTCTAACATGTGGGATTTTATTAACTCCATTGCCGCAAATTTCCCTCACAAAATCGGTGGATTAAACGGATAACCATGTCGGATTTGACGAAGGATATGTGTTGGCTGGTGAAGGATTCACGTTTGGGGTAGGTACAAGTCTAAGGTTTTATGACCGAAGTCTTTGCATAATGGGTAACTGTCTGTTATTTAATGAAATTTGAGGGCTTGCAATGTTGAGACAGCAAGCAAATGTGTAGCTTCGTAAAGTATGCTGCTGCTACCCCCACGACTAGCCGACTAGTTGACGACATTCTCTGAGAAGCTGCGTTGGGCTTACTACATAGTTTAAAACAAAGCGTGAGGGATTATGAATCAAGTCTTTGTGAAATAGGGAAACTGGAAGTTATTTAATGAAATATCTGAGCTTATTGAGCTTGGGATGTTGTTGACAGCTTCATTTATGCTCAGTATTGTCTGCTGTGTCCCCGAAAAAGCTAAAAAATACACTTGCACCCGGTCCAGCCTAGCATTGCAGAACAGGAGCGAGTCTGTTGATGAGCTCCCCTGTTAAGTTTTAACCATGGCTACTCGTTTCGAAAATAGTCACGTCCTTCCCCGGTATTGATGGCATTTGGTTCTGTGGTGCATTTAAACCGGCAGCAAGGGGACGACTGACTGAATTGAATAGTGTTGCAGGGCTTTGGTTGCATCAATGTAATGTACGAACGGTGAAGGCGAGATGCTGTGCTGTGCTGTGCTAGCCTTTTCCTGATTGCTGTTGCTGACCGGTTGCGTGGCGTGCATATGTGTCGTGTTGCTTGTCGCAAACTCCAACTCCGCGAGCAGACAAAGCATTTTTCTTGTAATGTCTTAACATGTGTATGCAGTCACTCTGCTTAAATGAGCAAGAGAACTAGCTGCGTGGAGAGAACTGTCAAAAACAGCTTTCTTCAGAACAGAAGTTGAACAGATACGCGCATGCCTGGTGCGGTGTATCACGGGAGGTGGAGTTTTACTAACACACCAAACACTGCGTAAACGCTCTCCTGTCTTGCCTACACACGCAATGAAACTCGTAAATTATACCGTATTGATTTAATTATTATGGACTTGATCGCCAAAATTTCTGCCCTGCCTGTTTCCCCAGCCACCGGCCGCTACTGCAGTACAGCACACAGTATTTCACCTCGGTATTTGAAAATGTCTGGTTACGGCCCTGTGTGCCCCTATACGTACGGTACATATCCTTATCCTTGCTCTATAAGTCCCTTTTTGCATGTTTTCTCCCTTCATCTCCCTGCTCTATTATTGGGATGGATGCTGACATCCTCCTCCCCTCCTCCACCACTGGAGCTATATGTGTCTCGTTACATCTCTTCTCTTCACCTGCTCTCATACTGTAGCACATGCAATTAGAGGGGTGGGAGGCACAGGCTGTACACTAACGAACAAACTAACTAACTAACGACACACTGAATAGAAAATCAACCCTTACTCCCCATTCCTCTTCACAAAGGAAGCGCATGCCATGGGGATCAAGGACCCATCGTTTACAGTATGAAAAGTCATCAGAGAAGAAAAGAGGAGGAATTCATTTGTTTCAAGAGTGGAAGCAGTTCAAGCAACTTCATTAAAGTGGCCTTTAGTAAGACTCAGGCCTTTAAGAGTCATTAAGAGCGGAAGGCGTTTGAATATGGAACAGAGCCAGAGAGACTTGTTAGTTCACGCGTGTTTTTTTTCTTTTTTTTTAACCGCCGGTGCCACAGAGCCACTGAGCCACACTTCCACTTGCCTCTCTCTCTCCCTCTTTCCCTCCTCCCATCATTTGCACCCCACCTTGACACTATACCGTGGGCAGGGCCAGATTAAGACGGCCTGGGGACCCTGGGTTACATGTTGCTGTGGGGCCCCCTGGAAGGCAATTTTCGCAACAAATTAGACAGTGTCATAATTATGAACTAGGAATTAAGGGTAACTTGTCTACCAACTGTACCCAACACAACACTTGAATGTTTTAATATTACATCCTATCACAATTCTGCAAATTTTCACTTTTGGCCATTCAGGGGCCCCTTGGCAGGTGGGGGCCCCTATCTGCAGCCATATCTAGCCTGTGCATTAATCCGGCCCTGACCGTGGGCTACTAATTAACAAAGGAGGAAGCACTCAGGATTGTGAGCGGCGGAGCGATCACACATAGCCCACCTACGCCTTTGCCTGCGCTCTCATTAAAAGCCTCTTGAGCGGACTAACTTAGACGCACGGGCTCGAACTGTGATGTGCAGCGCGCTATGATAATGACAACGGTTGGTACACTTTTGCGTGGTGTGTGTGTGTGTGTGTGTGTGTGTGTGTGTGTGTGTGTGCGTGTGCGTGTGCGTGTGCGTGTGTGTGTGTGTGTGTGTGTGTGTGTGTGTGTGTGTGTGTGTGTGTGTGTGTGTTTGAGTGTGAGTGTGAGTCTGTCTGGATGTATGCAGATGTGGATAGAAGCTGGAGAAATATATAGAAGCCACATGAATATCTAAGAAAAACATCAAAACCTACAAACCATTCACAGATCAAAAATGACTAAATGCCAATTACTATTGACACAACTGGGGCGGACTGACTCGATATGTGTTTAAGAAAACATGCCTTTCGTGGAATCTAAACTTTTCAAGTTCAAGTCAAGTTCAAGTAAACAGTTCTAAGTTTTGGATACTTCACATGGAACTCCACATTAGAAGTGGAGACCATTTGAATCGCAGTAAACTACTGAAACATGTAAGCAGTAACATAGGGAAGTGTGTTTGCATTTGAAATTATAGAATAATTCTCAACATCCTTATCACCATGCCTGGGTTGAAACCACTTTTTTTTTTACCAAACAACACAACTTCAGAGAGCACTCTTCCCTACATGGCTTACGCAATTCGAAAATGTGTCAATCACAATGAAGTGAAAATATTGTTCTGTGTAAAAGGCATCTAATTTAATTTAGCAGGACTTATCCTGTAAAATCATTGAAACTGGAGTAGGGAATATATTATATTTGGCCCCAGTTTGCTTTTGCATGCATACTACAACTAGAAATACTTTGGTAGTGCATTGTGTATTTTTGTCATGCCATTAACACAGAATTTAATTGAATTTGGAGAGAAGGGAGAAATGTGTGCAAGGGTGCGTGTGCATGAATGCGAGCATGTGTGTGTGTGTGTGTGTGTGTACGGGGATTGGCGTTTGTGGGTGTTTTGTAAGTGAGTGATTGTGTGTCAGTCCATACAAAAATAGTGTGAGGCAGACATGGGTAGCGGAATGGTCGGGAGCGGAGAGTGATAGAAAAATAAATAGAGAGAGAAGGTGAGACCCGGCGAGAGAGAGAGAGAGAGAGAGAGAGAGAGAGAGAGAGAGAGAGAGAGAGAGAGAGAGAGAGAGAGAGAGAGAGAGAGAGAGAGCAAAACGACCGAAAAGAGGGTGAAAATGGGTAAAAGACAGATGAACCACGAGTAATAGAGCAAAAGACAGCCTTAGAGAGAGAGAGAGAGAGAGAGAGAGAGAGAGAGAGAGAGAGAGAGAGAGAGAGAGAGAGAGAGAGAGA
>NC_085878.1:14278239-14295739 GCF_034702125.1 Engraulis encrasicolus
AGGGCAGATTACCCTTCCATGCAGTGACAAAGCTCTTTCGGAGAGTATAGCCTATAATTGCTTCATCTAATTCAACCTATCATAAGACATGTTGTTTTCGCACATAAATTCAAAATGTCCCTGTCATGAGAGCAATGATTCAATGATTTGTGATTTAGATTGGAACGCCAGATTTTGCTACTGTGGCTTGCAGCTGACAGCAGGAGCGTTGGAGAGACTCTTCATTCACCTAATAATAACTCATTTAAGCATCATATGGTTTGTTAAGGTGATCAATTAAACTTGAAACCGTTACATAGTATGCCCTTAATTTGCTCGCGTCAATGACACGCACTGAATGGCGCTTCAATTTTATCTTGTTGAAGGAAGATCTTTTTTATTTGCCTGGACCTCTGTGACAGGCAATCTGTTGTTGATTACTCCATTGTTAGATGCCAACCTGCCGAGTTTTTTTTGACCCTTTGGTTACCATAGCAACTATCATAGGTTTGAAGGAACTCTGGGCTATTCTGCTCTACAAAGGCAAAGTGCAGTATGCCAAACAGAGAAACTGAGGAAAAAGATTTTCAAAAGTATTGGTATGAGGTTGGATATTGTACATGGTTACTGCAAATTTGACTAAGGAGTCTCTCTAAAACAGGACACATTTGGACCATAAGGCTTCGTCACAAGATACAAGAGGTGTTATGAAGACCACTGCCTTTGTAGGGCAGTTCTACATGTGCACCTGCTAGTTGGAGTGTCACCGCTTCAGATGTGGTCATCATAACCAGAAGTAGTAGACCTAGTTCAGATACACCGCGCTCTTCCATGTGGTGCGTCTCCAGTTGAATAACTTAGAAGGTGAGAAAGTGGATCGCACTCGGGTTCTCCTTTTCTCCTTTTTATTTTTTATTTTTTACATAGCAGCAGAAGTGTAGACAAACGTTTCGGCTGTTGCCTTCATCAGTGTCTCCATCATAACCAGACCCTGAACTGTACCGCTCCCTTGTTGTCACAGATAATATGATCCTTGCTGTACTATATTTGATTTTATTTTTATTTTTATTTATTTTTGCTTCAACAAGGAATGCACAATTTCGTTGTGCTTGTCACAATGACAAATACAAGATATTGTATTGTATTGTATTGTATTGTATTGTATATCCAATGTGCTATTAATGTTTCTACTCTTATCTTTTTTTTTCTCATGGTTGTGATTGCAGGCAACATATTTATACTATGTCACAAATTATTACATACAGAGGTCTCTTTAAAATTACATTATTGTATCATCACAGACTGAACGGACATACGTAACTTGCAAACGTTACCCTTGAGTCTAAGATTACCTCACCTGTAGTACTGCTTTGTGCTCGAAACGATTCAGTCTGAAGTAGGTCTAGTAGTAATAGTAATGATAATATAAAACACTAAATGAAATTATCCCTATCCAATTCCACGGGGTAAGATCAAGATTCGAGGCTGTTTTTAAAGGAGGATATAATGTGATGACAGCGTGAAATTTTTAGAGGCGTTGAGGTTTACGAGGCCATTGTGACTTAATCACCCAGAATAACAGCCAGCATCGTAAACATACTGTATACCTGCACACTCACACGCACACACACGTGCACGTACACACACACACGCACACACGCACACGCACACGCACACGCACACGCGCGCACACACACACACACACACACACACACACACACACACACACACACACACACACACACACACACACACACACACACACACACACACACACACACACACACACACACACACACTTCATCATGCATATTACGAGACAGGCCCCATGAAACTCCTATGAGGTGGGAAAGCCTGCTGCAATGGCTTTAGCACATGGCTGCAACAGCTGATAATTCACCAAAGCTGCATGTTAAGGCTTTAACCACCACCTTCCCTCTTCAGATACTCAGAGACAGTTAACTAGGATGGAGGAGGCACACGGAAATCAAATCAACTGACACATGACGACTACTAAACAGTATTTCAGGGGCCTGTGGACCCTGGAGTTGTTTTTCTCATAATGTGAACACATAATGAATATACTTATCTTCCTTGGCGAAGTCAACTGCCAGGAAAATAAATAAATCCATAAATAAATGGCTTAAATAAATAAGTAATGCTGCTCGGCACCAGTCGCCACCACCCTGAGTGATTTGTTGCTCTCTGAGTATGTCAAAATGGGTGATAATGTCCTCACCCACAGACACTGTCATTACTACTCCATCTTGTTTATGCCTGCACCTGTTGTGTCACATCTGGTTAGCAGAGGCACTGACACATATAGAAAGGCTGGGAAACATTTCCACCATTCCACCATTTTATGGGAATTCTTTTCTGTGATCACCATCCCTCCCTATGCTGCAGGATACATTTGCAGACAATGTGAGAGTTTTCCTCTGCTTATTTGCATGAGGTTATAAATTCATATATATGCACATCGCACATTCAGCTCTCCTACAGCAATTAAACCCTTTCAGAATGAAAATGAATCAGCTCAGGTTCACAATCAAGCCAATTCTTGAATCAATGCGCACAACCTGAAACATTTAGGAGATGCTTAACATAGTACAAGCAGACTGTCTTTCATACAAATGAAAAGTTTGCTTGTGTATGTGTGAGTGGGAGATGGTATAGGTAATGAATGGTCAGTAAATGACAGCTGTTGCAAAATTATCCATTGCATCTTGAATGTCTTCTACCTTTGGCCAACTGGGCCTGCAGTCAAGGTATGACTAGCACCTCAGAAAAGAACATAATTTGTGCATGTAGAGTTGCTGGAAGTGCAAATTTTGCCCTCCTGGTGTTCCGTTCCTCTGTAGGAAGCTGACAAAAATGTTATTTCAGCCTTCTCAACCTTGGAGAAAGTTTGTTTGTGGAAGAATCATTTTACGTAAACCAACAGATAAATGTAAATGTAGCTTTTCTTCATGTAGCTATACGGTAACTAATCTGAATACTATTGACACGAAGGCATTAAAATAAAAATGCAGGAAGCAGATGCATACGGACACATGCATATGACTTGAAATGCAAAATCTGGCTGGAAAAGATGAGGATGGTTATTAACTGTGCTTTTGATCCTTGGCCAGGCCGAGCACAGCTGTAGCACAGAGGCACATGGTTCAAATGCTTTTCATCTCACAGAACCTCCCATTGCATCCCATGGTGCAAAGCCCCAGTGATGCCTCCATTCATCCTGCAACTGGTTTATGCTTACATTTGTTTGGGAACTGTTCCAAAACAGTTGTAATTCAGACACAAAGTCAATGTTTGTGTTTTTTCTCTCTCAATCTCTGTTTTTCTTTTGCCTCTCTGCCCTTCCATTGACCTTGTTTTTGCTAAAATTCAGGGGAGGAAGAAGCGGGGCCATGTTAACACATTGGCATTGGCCTTTTGGCATTGGACTAACACAGCAGCAATGTGAGGGAGCGGTCAGCTTCCGTGCTTTCACTGCGTCCAGCTGACTCAGCTGGCCTGCGGTGCTTAGCCTGAAGCCAATTGATCAAGGCCATTGGACCCGTGCCCCGGCCCCCAAAATATGCCTGCGCACAGATAGAGACGGGGGAGCTGGCTGGACGCCACACATCTGTTGTTATGTTCTCCAGCTTCAGAGTCAAACGTTCTCCTACATCCAGGAAGGTGTACTGTACACTTGTTGCCTGGGCTTGTGTGACATGGTCACAGCCATTTCAAGTCCTGAATGAACAAACTATTTACCTGAGGAAGGTGGAAGACTGAACCACTGTGAATAAGGTCAAACCGAAATGGTCAGTGTGCAGGAGTTATTGTATATACTTTTTTGATTCGACGACCTATGAGTCTTCTCTAACGCCCCTGCCAGCGGGGGTGTGCGAAAAAGTAACATTCATGAAGTTTTATGAAATAAAACTTTTGTTCCCTTGCAGGCTTCTTTTACCTTCAAAACTTCCCCTTTATCTTCAAAAAAGGTCCAACTTCTGTGCACACAGTGGACCTCGGTGAAGACCAACAAAGTGCTACAAAACTAGCTGAAGTTTAACAACGGCCAGGTCAGGAGTGGAAGTGAAGTCTTCTTTTCCTGGCACTTCCACTTTATTTTAATCATCAGTTTATTTTTAATTTTACACATTATTATTTTTCCCCTCATTTTATTTTATTTTCAAATGTATTCTACTTATTTTTCTTACTTGAAAACATTTATCTTTATTGTACTTTTATTTCTATTTTATTTTTGCATTTTAAT
Source organism: Engraulis encrasicolus (assembly GCF_034702125.1). Taxonomy (NCBI): domain Eukaryota; kingdom Metazoa; phylum Chordata; class Actinopteri; order Clupeiformes; family Engraulidae; genus Engraulis; species Engraulis encrasicolus. The sequence continues at coordinate 14,282,483 of NC_085878.1, forward strand.
TACTCTCCTATTGTTAATTCACTGAAGCTTTGTTTTACTTTCCCTACTGTTATGTATTTGTTTTGATTGTAAAGTGTCCTTGGGTATCTTGAAAGGCGCTCAAAAATAAAATGTATTATTATTATTATTATTCTTTTCCTGGCCTCAAGGCTTTCCCTAAGTTTTGACTTCAGCAATGGCTGCTTGTCATGGCAAACATTCCCTGCCCTGTTGTTCTGCCGGCCTCTCAGACTCAGCTCAGGCCCAGTTTCTCTTTCAGGGGTCTGACAGATCGAATGTCTGCTGTCTGCCAACTGTGTGGCGGACGAAACCTTGGGGAGCAGCGGATCGATGTCCAGAGCCCCGCGTTCAATCAGACACTGATTACGCCTGCAACATTGATGCCGACCGACCGATGAGTCTAATAGATTTACCAGGCTTGCCCCCAATCCACTTGAGAATGCAATTCTCTCTCTCTCTCTCTCTCTCTCTCTCTCTCTCTCTCTCTCTCTCTCTCTCTCTCTCTCTCTCTCTCTCTCTCTCTCTCTCTCTCTCTCTCTCTCTCTCTCTCTCTCTCTCTATCCCCCCTCAGACACTTAAATATACCACATCTCCAGAGGCAGAGACACACACTTTGCAATGTCCACATTTCAAATTAACGTCCTCCTTTTCTAATTATCACACAGTCTAGCATGCATTGTTAAAAGGATCCCTCCATTCACGTCCGTCTCTCTCGCCAGCGGATGGCTGAGGCTGACACGGCTGATGCAGAGGGAGCCCCATTGCGTGTGTGTGGCTGTGAGAACACTCTGGTTTAAAATGAGCCTCACGCCTCCCCCCCCCCCTCTTCTCGTTCTATGCCCACCGTCATCACTCTTACACTTCCTCAGGGCCTTAGGGCACCCTCATATAACAGTAATAACTGTCACTCCGTTCATTTCACTTCAGAGCCAAAATATGCAGGTCTTCCACTTACGCTGTCATGTCCTGCAGCAGAAATGTCTTCTGAAAGCCTCGCCAATTGCTGTCTGCCAGGTATGTAGGCCCTATGTATGTTGGAGATTCTGCATAATGGCTCTTGGTATGGTATGATTTTACGGAAGACTAGGTATATAAAAGACAGAAAGAAAGAAAGAAAGAAAGAAAGAAAGAAAGAAAGAAAGAAAGAAAGAAAGAAAGAAGAAAGAAATGAAGGAACGAAAATAATGAAAGAAATAAAGAAATGAAAGAAAGAAAGAAATGAAAGAAGAAACTAATGACTGTTCAGGGAATATGCAATGAGCCAAATCAATAATTGATTAAAAGGAAGTGCAGTATTATTGGGTTGCACACAATTAATTCTAGGGCAGAAACTGTCAACTGTCACCAGTCGTTCCAAATCCAGCCATGCAGAAAGAACCGTGCCTCCAGAAAAAAAAAAACAGGTAATTTGGCTTTTTTATTGATATGTATTGTATATTGTTCATGCAGCTGTAGAACCACACCTCAAGGGTCTTAAGAAAATATTAGCCTTTTAATCAATAGCATGCGCCATATTTAGGTTCATTAGTAAGATATCAAACTAACATTACCTTTATCATGTTCGTTGAAGCATAATTACTGATGAAAGCTCTTCACTTACAATAAAATAAATGAGACTGTTTGTGACGGGTAATGAACAAATTGCTTTGGCAACAAGAAATTGCACTTAATACTGAGTTAATCAGCAAATGAGGAGCTTGCTGGTATCACACAAATAGGACATTCATAATGTCTAGTCACATTTCCGATGTGGTATGTCATGTAGACATCTTCATCAAGAAGACCAGAGGCTGATCCCTCCTCGTGAGATTCATACAGTGGTCAGTCTGATATGTTGACCCACATACTATACATACGTATGTATATAGAGCCACAGCTAAACCCATCAGCCATGTTTGGCTGTAGAGAACATAGAGGTAGAACGTTAGACTGGACGCAATTTGACAGCGCGGCAGCAAAACAGCAAGTGTAGCCTCCAACTTGTCGACCGACCTGTGCTCTGCAGTCAGTGCAAATCAATTGAACATGTCAAAAAATTTCCAAAAACTGAATGAAGTGACACATTAATCAAGGACCAGATTTTAAATGATTTGAAAATCTTCTTATGAGTCGATCATATGAGGCGATAAAATGCATTTTAAAATCAGTTCATTGGTTTGGTAGATATTTCGCAGCACACTTCAACTATTGTCCTTGTATAGTGTGTCTATGAACATTATATTATTACATTTTTACATTATTACATTATTAAGCTGTTTTAGTCAGAGTTGACCCCCCCCAGTTCATTTACATTGCTCAGGCCTACCTACAAATAATAGGTGTGATCAATTTACCGTCAATGGCAGCAATGCATTCTGGATAGAAATGTTGCATGATTGTTAGATTCCTTGTCCAATTTACAAAATTTCAGTCATGTTGAGATTACAAGGTGACATGTCACATGACGTCAAACTATTGCGGGCTCAATGCGACTGCAGATGGACCTTGCAACTCCTGCAGTTGCTTATTCCCGTTGATGCTCGTCTGCATACCGCCTCTGCGGCAGTGAGGTGCGGTCAACTTTATGGCTGGTGAGGCACTGACTTTTCCAATATCAGATTTTCAAATATATAATACTACAGCTACAGTTTTAGTACATTTATCAAATAGGCCTACCGATAAGTTTCATATGCCATAGCTTTCTTAACATAAGTTAGGCCTACATAATAAAACATGCTGCATTTCCGTAGAGTAAATGCTACTAGATCTCTCACTCACACACACACACACACACACACACACACACACACACACACACACACACACACACACACACACACACACACACACACACACACACACACACACACACACACACACAGGATTCAAACAGTGGTTTCACATAAACCACACTGCACCATCACGGCAGAGGGAGAGGAGACGAGGAGAGAAGAGGAGAGGTGAGGAGAGAAGAGGAGAGGAGAGAAGAGGAGAGGAGAGGAGAGGAGGGGAGAGGAGAGGAGGAGAGAAGAGGAGAGGAGAAGTGAGGAGAGGAGGGGAGATGGAGAGGAGAGGAGAAGAGAGAAGAGGAGATGAGAGCAGAGAGGAGCAGAGAGGAGAGAAGGGGAGAGGAAAGGAGAGGAGATGGAGAGGAGATGAGGAAAGGATAGGAGAGGAGAGAAGAGGAGAGAAGAGGAGAGGAGATGGAGAGGGGAGGAGGGGAGATAAGATGAGAGGAGAGGAGGGAGTGAGGAGAGGAGAAGAGAGAAGAGGAGAGGAGAGGAGATGAGAAAAGAGAGGAGAGGAGAGGAGTGGAGAGGAGAGAAGAGAGGAGAGGGGGGAGAGGAAAGGAGAGGGGAGGAGAGGAGAGGAGGGGAGAGGAGAGGAGGAGAGAAGAGAGAAGAGGAGAGGAGATGGGAAAAGAGAGGAGAGGAGAGGAGGGGAGTAGTGAAGAGTGTAAGCTCCTTCAAAGCCCACTGCTCTCACACACACAGGATTCAAACAGTGGTCTCACATAAACCACATCACGGCGGATGCTCAATGAAACACACACACACACACACACACAGGATTCAAAACATGGTGTCATATAGACCGCTGAGCACCACGGCGAACAAACTGGTGTGATAACTTTAGTGATAAGCACCGGATTCTCGTGCAAATGTAGGCCTACATCTACTTGTACGAGGCTACGACATTTAAACAGAGATTACTACACAAGCTTCGATATGGTCACCAAATATTTTGGGACTGTCATTTATGTTATGCCTACACTTTGGAATTAGATCAGAGTCTTGTAGTTACACGGGTATATTTGATTTACCTCAACGGTAGGCCTACCCTGTACTCAACTTTACAAACAGTTACAGGGCACATGAGAATCCTGTTCAGATCACAAAAGCTACCACCACACCAGACAGAATCACGGCGGATTCACTCTATCCCCACGGGTCTCACAAACACAGGCTTCACACACATAGGAAACACTGATCTTACCTTTAACTTGTACATCAGGTCCATGCGCCGCTCTTTTCCTTCACTTTGGAGTTGCGCGTGCTAACGTTACTTTAGCCGGTGCTGTTCATCCAAAGCCACATCTATTCGAGACGCACCAAACGTCCAAAGCAATTTGGCATTGAATATGAATATGAGTAGCCGCGAGGATTTGTGTTTCGTGAGGCTCCTTTAGTCCTTAGTAAATTGTTAAGTCGTAAAATCCCATACGAATGGTCTTCCACACATTCTCGCCGGTTGCAAACAAGACACAGGGGAAACAAAAAAATAGTTTCTGTTGTACCACTCACTTTGAAATGATCGGGTAGTTATAATCTTCTGATCGGTCATCTGCAGTAGCAAACCCTTCAGCTCTGTCGGTCCTCCATTCTTTATCACATATTTTCCCCTTGGAAATCCAACTTTGAGAATGCTCTTAGTGTCGTTATGAAATCCAGTTGTAGCAGTCAAAGAGAACAAGCTAGCCAACAACACCGACTGACAGTATTGTGAACTTCAGATTCGCTATGACGTAACTGGCCAGCAATACTCTCAACTCCAGAAGGAGTCTGCGGCCAGGCTACTGCTGGCCTCACCGCTGTATTTCAGTGGGCGTTATGCCAAAGCGTTCAGAGTAAAGAAATGATAATCACACGTAGAAAATAGTAAAAAATTATCAGGAAATGAGGGCACACCATACATACTTCTATTAAGTGTATAAAAACGTTTAATACAATATTACCAGGTTGCATTCACAGAACGAGCAAAATGGCGCATGCGCTGAAGCTTGTTAACGAGGTATTGCGCAATCCGGGGGTGAGGCAAATTCAGAGTTGCCCCAAATTCGGCGTATTCGGAGGAATTTGACATGAAATGGGCAAATATTACGATTTTGGCCACAAAAATGATTGAGAACGAGTGAAACAGTTTAAACACTACTCAAATGGTAGTTATGGTGCAGATGCTAGACAACAATAGCTGTTATTGTAACTATTATTCACATTTACTGCATCTCATCATAATCATCTGGAGCTGGTGAGGCCGTGCCTCCCCTGCCGTATTGGAGTGCACGTGCCTGCTATGCGGGGGCACACCCATGAACTGGTTGGTCAATAGTTCACTCACGTCTGTGTAGGCGCCTTGTCCCACTCCCCTAAGAAACTTTGCACTGCATCCCACTTCAGCTCTTCCTCCCAAGCTATCCTCCCACGCCTCACACGTGGTGTACTAGTAGATCAAACTGGTGCGAGCTCATCGTCTCGTGCAAAGTTGTGGTTGACTTTAAATGTGCTGTGTTGAATACCACCCACGTCGTGAAGTGAAGTTCTCGCTTACGTACTATGTCAACTTCGATCGACAGCAACAAAGTTGAATACAGCTAATGGCTGCTAGGATTGCCGTTAAAAAGGGGGCGGGATTACCTCTAGTCTAATGTTCTACCTCTATAATAGGGAAGTGCTTTTGTTATTGATTGTAGCACCAACATCAGCTCAAGACACAGGTGCAGGGCCATTTTCAGCCCCTGCGCTACAGAACATACATTTTGCTTTGTCAGCTTTAGGTTGATGCGTGTCAGGAAAAGTCTTCAAGGTCAGGCGCCAAGCGCCATGCAGGAAGTTGGTCAGGAATGGGTTGGAGTGGTCTGTGTCCTTCCTTTCCTCCTCCCCAGGGACAAGCCATATACACCCCCTGATGTGCTCTTTCCATCCAAATGAAATATTTACCATTTTGTGCCCTCACCAAGTAGGCTACCAACTGGAAGGTGACATTTTATTCACACCTCTACTTATCAGGCCATTATGTATGGACATCCGGACATTTCTCACATTATCGCCAATGATCATGCATCAGCCATACTGTAAATTAGGGGGATACAAAGGGGAAACAATTCCATTGGTACTAATGTAAGTGAAAAGGCATAAAAGTATATGGACACAATATCAGTTTGGCAGGTTTTATTCGGAATTAAATGGAGTTAATTCAGAATGAAATGTCCCATGTACACTTACTGCATGACTCATTTTCAAGTAGGTGTATTTCACACTATTAACTGTATGCTATAGTTGTTGTTCAGCGTGTACAGGTCAGGTAATAATAACACTTGCCTTGAAAATCTTCACAAACAGAATGTTATATTTCATTTTGATACCTGCTGTAATATTAACTGTAACATGAAAGTGCTAACCAATGTAGTCTCAAACACTGATTGGTGATGGAAACAAGATTACGACTATCTCTGCTAAAATTGTGCAAGTGAGTCTCACCATCTCGTTGATTGAATTAGTTTTGGACCATCAGTCTCGTTAATGAACTGGTCTACACATGTGCCTGTGTCAGACTAACCTGTCCTGATGGTGCAAATGAGCAATGCCTCTCCATGCTGCTCCTCAGACGCTGTCAAAATCTTCAAAACCAACCCTACAAACATGCCACACACGCTAAATTAAAGCCAGACCAACACTGTTATTGCACGTCAAAGATTCATCTCCAATAACAAGGAGATTTCCTCTAAAAAAAAAAAAAATTCACAGCTCTAAAATGGCAGGAAGCAAGTGCTTCCTGTTTGAAAGAACGATTGGCAGGGCAGGCATAACTTTCCACTTGGGGGCCGGAGTGGGAGGACATCGGGTTTATGAGAGATGGAAAAAGAAATATAGCGCTCTCTGGCTGGCACAGCCGTGGAGATGGGCAGATAAGGTTTATAGGGACACAAATGAGGTCCCCATTCTTCCTGATGTACTGGTGAAAGTCAAAGACACACAGAGGACTCACAATACAAGGATGTCAGTGTTTGGGTCAGCAGTTTATTCCACCGCCCGGCACATTCTCGCCCACTACTTTACAAGCAGAAACCTGTGTGGGAAGGCCGCAGCACAAAAGCCCTTGAAAAGCATTGGACGCACGCACACACACACACACACACACACACACACACACACACACACACACACACACACACACACACACACACACACACACACAAAAACACACACACACACACACACACACACACACACACACACACACACACAGAGAAATGCACAATAATTTAACTCTAAATGCCTAGGGATTTACAAACATCATCTTCCTGGCCCATTACAAAATCCAAAGACAAACACAGAGACACATAAACACCTTAAACTCACATTGTTGCAATAGGATTCTGCCATTTCAGTGGCAGATGCCACATGTCCACATAAGTGAGACATTGGCAGTAAATGTGACTTCAACCCTGTCAGCTTTAGTGGTTCGAGTAGATGCTGCGGCATTTTGTGTCTAGAGATGTTGTTCACCACAGTGTGACTAATGTCTCAATCCTGTCAGTTGGCTGCTGTAAAAAAACAGAGACATATTATAGAAAACTAGAAATGCACTCAGAGAGTGCAGACCTCCTCCAATAAAGCTATTTGATAGAACATTTGACTATGTTACACCCTATTTCTTTTGCAAGTCTTTCTGCTTTCTTTTTGTGGAGTTAGAAACTGGAATGTCAAAATTAGCCCTGGTGAACAATCTTACTGGATCGTGAACGTGAACGTGAACACGATACTGTATAAGAGTTTAAATGCTGTATCAGCCCCTTAAACTGGAAGCAGACTCAAAGAAAAGCCTCAGAAAAGACAACTTCCAGGAACTTACCCAACCCACTCACACTCGCACACAGTCCCATATTTGAGATACAAAATGAAATTCAGATGTTCCGATTATCCTCAAGGGCTTTCATGAAAAACAGGCCATCCATGAGGGGATGTGGTTACTACTACAATGTGTAGGTACTGAGCAGAGGAAATCTCTTCCCCTCTCTCTGATTCTCTCTCTCTCTCTCTCTCTCTCTCTCTCTCACTCTCTCTCTCTCTCTCTCTCTCTCTCTCTCTCTCTCTCTCTTTCTCTCTCTCTCTCCCCAATGTGTTGGTACTGAGCAGAGAAAATCTCTTTCTCTCTCATGTTCTCTCGTTCTCTCTCTCTCTCTCTCTCTCTCTCTCTCTCTCTCTCTCTCTCTCTCTCTCTCTCTCTCTCTCTCTCTCTCTCCCCAATGTGTAGGTACTGAGCAGAGAAAATCTCTTTCTCTCTCATGTTCTCTTGTTCTCTCTCTCTCATTCTCTCTCTCTCTCTCTCTCTCTCTCTCTCTCTCTCTCTCTCTCTCTCTCTCTCTCTCTCTCTCTCTCTCTCTCTCTCTCTCTCTCTCTCTCTCTCTCTCTCTGAGCTCAGTCAACCACATTATATTCCATCAGTGGGCTGAGGGGGCCATACATACGTGGTAATTGAAAACAGAGGTAATAGGAGGTCATGCTACCTTGGTGGTTGTCAGGTTTGATTATGGTCAAGTCCCAGGACCACTGTTCATGCAGTCTGAAACCACATAACCAGCCAAGTCACATGTCTTTATTTCTCATGTGCAAGATGTGGGCACAGGCATCCGTGCAAGTGGGTGAAAACAGATTTACGTATATACGTACGTAAATTCTTTTCTTCATACAATAAAGTATGTGCAGACACCTGCAAAAATAGTTAAGGGCAGAAATATATATATATATTTACACGTAAGCTCAAGTCAGGTGTGCATGTGTGAACATACAATTGTGCATTCACGCAGACGCATGCACGAACACGCACTCAAGCACACACACACATATACACACAGCATGCTCAGAAACACCTCACCTCACCTGTGGCCAATTTAAGGTGTTACAACAGCTACTCTAAATCAAGAGCCGTCGTTGCACTTAAGCGGCAAATAGGCAGACAGACAGACAGAAAGGCAGGCAGGCAGACCCAAGCAGCAGTCTCTCTTGTCAGAGTCAGGCCGCTCAGTTTCATTTGAATTCCACACACATGACTCTCCTGTGGGTTTAAGCCAGGGGCCCGAGAAGAAGAAAAAAAGGACCATTGCCATTAAGTATACCTGAGTGGCCCCGCGTTCTGTTCTTTCTCTTTTTTCTTTCTTTTTTTGTTTTAAATACTGTGCCTCCCTGCACTGCCTTCTCTCCCTGCAGTAGTAAATTGTGAAGGAATGCAAGCCCACTCGCCAGATCAATAAAGCCCCCCCTTTGCAATTTAACAAGAACAGATGTTAGCAGATGAGGCGCACTGCAACCCATGTTAAGTAGGACTGAGTCTTACGAGTTTTAGGTAGGTAGCTGCACTCAGGGACTGAGACGAGAGAGAGAGAGAGAGAGAGAGAGAGAGAGAGAGAGAGAGAGAGAGAGAGAAAGAAAGAGAGAGACAGACAGAGACAGAGTTTTCTGTTAGTGTATGTATGTGCATGAGAAAGGGAAAGAGACATATATGAAGACAGAAAGAAAAAGAATGCACATGTGTGTGAACGAGTAGTGGGAGACGGAAAGCGATCGAGGAGGGACTTACCTTTATATGAGTACAGAGACTAAGCCATCATGGGCAGAATCAAACATATGATCCCCTCCATCAGAGGAGATTATGGAGCCTTAATCACCGTGGAGATTTAACGAGATCACACATCACATTTCTCCACGAACATTCAATTATGGGGGCAAACTATGGGATGGTGGGGCAGGGAGGGGGTTGGAGGAGGAGGAGGTAAGGTGTGTAGGGATGGAAGTAGCAGGGAAGGGGTTGGAGGAGGAGGAGGAGGAGGTAAGGTGTGTCGGGATGGAAGTAGCAATTGGTCCCATGACTCCAGAGGGGTCTGTCGGCTGCCTCCAGATTATGTCAAAGTCATTTTTGCAGAACACCTCTCCATGCATGGTATTGATCGCAGAGTACACACTGGAAGACACAGAACAAGCACAAAGACACACACGCACACGCACACGTACACACACACACACACACACACACACACACACACACACACACACACACACACACACACACACACACACACACACACACACACACACACACACACACACACACACACACATACTGACCAATATATCTTTGTGGGGCACTCTCATTGACCTCCATTCCTTTTGACCCTAACAATAGGTAATGAACCATTGCCCATGCCAAAACAATCCCCAACGTTAACCTGTGAGGAAATGTTTTACTCTTTTACTTCACCAGTAACAACAAAACTACCAAGAAAAACACCACTAGATTTATGGAGCCCAAAATTTGGGCCCCACAAGGTACCAATTTCTCCATGTTACTACCTGATGGGGACATCTGGCAACCCACACACAGACGCACATGCACACACACACACACACACACACACACACACACACACACACACACACACACACACACACACACACACACACACACACACACACACACACACACACACACACACACACACACACACACACACACACAAAATCAATAGGCCTACTATACACTGCCTTGTGAATTTCAACTTTGGTTTTGGCCATCTTTGATCTTGCTGAATTAAACTTTTGTTTCCAAGTTGAACAATCCACCCTCCCTTATACACCAATGGGGACAGGTCTGCCAGGCCTGCCCCCTCTCTCCTCTGTGCATATGGGGATCATTATGTATCTCTGCCTTGGATATTCTCCCCCTCTTTGTGGTTCTTGTTTGAAAGCCAGTGACATCAACGCATGAGGTTTCACTGCTTTCACTGCTGGGAGTGTGGCTTTGGCCTGCTTGAGGTAAAAAGAACTACTCACAGACAGCATGCCTATGTCTGCTGTATATGCACACATGTTAGGTAGCGAGAGAGAGAGAGAGAGAGAGAGAGAGAGAGAGAGAGAGAGAGAGAGAGAGAGAGAGAGAGAGAGAGAGAGAAAGAGAGAGAAAGAAAGAGAGAAAGAGAGAGAATGTGCTGACGAGTCAGCATGGTCTCTATGGATTGGAGACAGGGCTTCTTTATTCTCTGTGTCTCTACTTGGATGAGTTAAAGGTCTTTCCCATCATACACAGTAGTATACTAGAGACAAGGAGATGTTTGGTATTTCCACTGCCACCGAGTACTGGCTCCCCTTTGCCCTGGAGAGAAAAACAGAGATACGACGTTAAAGTGATGACATAGTACATGGATAAGCAGATGAATAATACAAATCATTTGGTATTCCGAGAAGTGGTTTGAGTGTGTGTGTGTGTGTGTGTGTGTGTGTGTGTGTGTGTGTGTGTGTGTGTGTGTGTGTGTGTGTGTGTGTGTGTGTGCGTGCGTGCGTGCGTGCGTGCGTGCGTGCGTGCGTGCGTGCGTGCGTGCGTGTGTGCGTCTGTGTGTGCACATGTCTGTCTGTCTGTCTGCCTGTCTGTTTGTGTGTGTGTGTGTGTGTGTGTGTGTGTGTGTGTGTGTGTGTGTGTGTGTGTGTGTGTGTGTGTGTGTGTGTGTGTGTGTGTGTGTGTGTGTGTGTGTGTGTGTGTGTACGTGTGCATAAGTGTGTGTGTATGCATATGTGTGAGTGTGTGTGTTTGTGTGTGAATAAGTGCCAGTCTATCTGCACTGCAAAAAAAATTCTGTCCTTTGTCAACGATTCCGCATGAGTGTGTGCGGTGTGCGGTGTGAGTGCAAAGGTGTGTAAAAGTGTGAGTGTGAGGTGGGATGGGGAAATGTTTTTTGTGGGAGAAAGTCAGAGACTTACAGCACTTCCATGTAAACTAAGCAATGCGGTGTGTAATAAGCATCTTCTGTAATGGAAATCTGCTGCTAAGTGCAATCAGCACCTACGTAAGTAATCTGCAATTCTCTCATCCTCTTTTTCTCTCCCCTCTTTTGCTACGTGGGAAGAGTTTGTCATCTGGGAATTAAGTACAATATTGACAACGAGAAATGCACTTAGAGAGTGCAGACCTCTGCCAAGGAAGCTGTTTGATAGGACATTTTACTATGTTACACACCTTATTTTTTAAAAGTCTGTCTGCATTGATTTCGTTTAGTTAGAAACTGGAATGGCAAAATTCGCCCTATCCCGCAATGGTGAAGAATCTTTTTAAAAATTCCTGGTCGTGAATAGGGCTGTCCCGACTATTCGACGTAATCGATTACGTCGATTGCGTAAATAAGTCGGCGTGTTCAACATACCGTCGTTTACGTGATTTGCGCAAAAAAAAAAAAAAAAGTGACTTGCGCGAGCCGCGAGGTACGTGCTAAACAGAAGCGACGAAAATGGCAGAGGCTGAAAGCCTAGGGTGTCAGTGTCAGACGAAGATGAAGGTGCAGTGGCAGTGCACCACTAATCAGCCCAATGAAAAAAAGTGATTTGTGCGAGCCGCGAGGTAGCCTACGTGCTGAAAACAGAAGTGGAGAAAATGACAGGGGCTGCACGTCCGAGAGTGTCAGTGTCAAACAAGGATGAAGGTAACAGTGGCACCACTTATCAGTCCAATAAACTGACAAAGACATCTAAAGTGTGGCGATATTTTAAAGACAAGGCACAAGACCTGGTTGTGTTTCTGTAGGAGACTATATTTATTGAGGAAGTGAAAGTTTTTCAGACCGAGACGCGCGGTATATTTCACACTGCTTTATACTGTCGCTATGCTGGCGGCGTGCATAGCAACGACAGGGAGATAAAGCAATGATTCGTAATGTGCCTGTTATAGACGCAATATTCAACATCTTTAGGGTGACAGTGGTCGGGGTGTTTGTAGAAGAGCTTGTATACAAAGTTAAAAAGTAAATGAAGACAACAGAAGTGTGCATATTCCGGCCAACAGCGTGAGATGTGGAGAAGTGAGAGGAATGCATGCCTGATTCAGAAAGGTCTCTTCCCTTCTCCTCCACGGACGGTGCACGAAGTTCACCTCGCACTATTCAATATTGTTTGTGCCGACTGCAGGTCTAAATAAATAGTAATATTATTCTAATAATATAATAAGTCATAATTATGTCGTGCTGCAATTACTAACTGGGTCTATATTAGCGACAGAAAGGGGATAGGGACCAGCAGGGTTTTGGTGCGTCAACAGAATGACATGGACAGAGTAGCCTCGACGTTCTTTCCTTGCAGGCTACTCATAATCTCTGGTAGCCTTTACCCTAACCTATAGTGGCCCATATTTGTTTCCACTTTCCTAATACTGTATAAATTGGGCCTCTTTATACATCAGTAAATGTAGGCTAATAAGCTTACTTGATTTGAACTGAAACAAAAATATATTATATTAGGCCTGTATGTATTATAGTTTTTTGTTTTTGTTTTTTTTTAAGAAATCATTGTCCTAATAGGCCCTAGGTGCACTCTGCTTTATTTGTCTGTTATTTTTCAGGTCAAAATTAAGTGGCATATCACAGTTTTTCCCTTCCAAAAAAAATAAAAAAAATAATCGCGACTATTCGAAAAAAATAGTTGATAGAATAATCGGGAGGAAAATAATCTTTAGGGACAGCCC
>NC_085878.1:14300739-14338239 GCF_034702125.1 Engraulis encrasicolus
CCTTCTTATTTACAGCATGATTGGATACTCTTTGGTGAACTGCGGAGTATCCAATCACCAGGCGTTTCACGCACTAGGCTCATACACTTGACATTGGGAAATGGCAGAGTGTTGTCAAATCTGTTTGTGTGTGTGTCTCTGTGTGTGTGTGTGTGTGTGTGTGTGTGTGTGTGTGTGTGTGTGTGTGTTTGTGTGTGTGTGTGTGTGTGTGTGTGTGTGTGTGTGTGTGTGTGTGTGTGTGTGTGTGTGTGTGTGTGTGTGTGTGTGTGTGTGTGTTTGTGTGTTTGTGTGTGTGTGTGTGTGTGTGAGAGAGAGAGAGAGAGAGAGAGAGAGAGAGAGAGAGAGAGAGGGAGAGAGAGAGAGAGAGAGAGAGAGAGGAGAGAGAGAGAGAGAGAGAGAGAGAGAGAGAGAGAGAGAGAGAGAGAGAGAGAGAGAGAGAGAGAGAGAGAGAGGATGGGAGGTGGGGGGGGGTGAAGATCTACTTTATGAATTCTGTGGTTATGGATTTTATGGATGGTGACTCACATATGATTCACTTGAAGGCACATGCAATGGGTTCTTAATAACTGATGTGTTCCCCTTTCAACATGTTTGGTCAATGTCTATTGTTTTTAATAAGACTCTCATCTACACCAGCCCACACCGCCCATGCTTCCTGAGACGGCCCACCTAAATATCATGACCAATTCACTCCAAGCTGGCCAAGCTGGCTATTTTTTCCATTTCTTCCTATTCAAAATCAAGCATTTCCAAAGCCTCACTTGAGGCGGGTTTAAAAGTGCATTGTGTAGGATTGTGGCCAGAGTTGGTAAGTTATTGCAACTATGATGCTCATCGAAACTGTGCCGTACTGCCAAATTTGGTCTTAACCCTCCTGTTATCCTTGGGGTCTATTTGACCCCTTTCAATGTTTAACACCTGAAAAATACATGAAGTACTTATTTCTTCTGCCTCATCTTTGATGACTTTTCCTAAATAGATGGGATAAATGTGAAAAAAGTGAAATTTCAACAAAAATGTTTTTCCTAAGTGCTGTACACATTTTGGTTACATCCGTGTTCCTTGGGGTCAATTTGACCCCAATTGTTTCAAGTGTATAAAACACAAATGGAACATCCATATTCTGCAAATAAATGTTAAAATCTGTTTAGATAATGTGAAATACATGAAAATAAGCTATTCAGCCATGTTTCTTCTGAACATTTTGCTTTTGTTTGGGCCCTGATAACTAAAAATACTAATGACATGGGGGAGGCCTAAAACTAATTCACGGCAACATTTTGGACAGTGGTGGCTACTACAGCATTGACATTTTGAGTTTTTGACAAAATCCACCAACTGAACCTTGTTGTACCTAAAGCACCATCATGGCACCCACCACAGCACCCCCCCCCCCATTCCTTTACCCTGGGAGCTACTTTTGCACCCTCCCACTTTACACACACACACTAGTATAACAAGGGTCACATGTAGTCAGCATTGTTGTGCATGCTGTTCTGTGCCCAGCATACATAATTATGAGTGATGGCATATTTGAAGAGAAGCTTTATGATTGTGATCCAAATATTGAAATGCACTGTTCTGATGGTGACGAGCCATTGTACTTCTTTAGATGGAGATGATCTCAAGGTTGTTTGCTATGTTGAGAGATATAGTGGTGCTATTCTTCTCATTTCAGTATTGTGTTCCAAATTGACATCGTTGTCTGCAGCATTGGTTACAAACTGGTGCTACCTGACGTAGAGAAGGCAGGAACAGCAACAGCTGTAAGTTTTGCGAAGGACACATTGACATCCATACCACAAGTTCTCCAGTGGGCATACATAGTGAATAGAAGTAAACATACAAGTTGCTATCCCGGTTCCTTCAAACATTACCCCACTACCATGAACATGTAATATGTCTACAAGGAGCACATGCAAACCTTTTTCCTTATGTGCACACTAATTCAAGAGAAGAAACAATGTAGAAAACAATGATTTTCTATGATGTTCCCGAAACTCTTGGTTGGCAATGTATCCATATTCTTACCTAACTACTATACTTTTGTTATAAATATACATTCAAAATGAATGTTGGACTTAAAAAACCTTCTGAATGTTCTGAACCTTCTGGAATATGTATATTTCTTTTAGGGTCAAATTGACGCATGTGGTAATAGATAGATACTATCCTTTATAATCAAATTTGTTTTTTCTTGTCAAATGTTATAAGTAATAGAAATGCATATTTAGGGAGTATATGGAGCCACTGAAATTTCAATAATATGTGTCCATCTGTTTTTAGACCAATTAATTACATTTCATTGCTATTTTTTCTAAATTTCGCCTAGTCATGGATTAAGTTTTTTGGTGTGTGGGCTATGTGTGGGGGTGCTAGGATATATTTAAAGGACTTTTTATGTCACCAACAGAGCAATAATACATATCTGAGACATAAACATGTGCCAAAGTGTTGTTTTCTACTGATTCTGTAGACATTTAAGTGGTTGGGGTCAAATTGACCCCAAGGATCACGGATGTTACAAAATTTGAGGGTAACAGGAGGGTTAAATGAATATTTACTAAATAATAAACTACGTAATATTCACTAGTATGACCAAAGTAAATTAAGTTTTGCTGCTAAAAATGTCTGGAAATTCAAAATGGCAGACAATGCAAAAAAATCACCTTTCTATGTATGAAAAGTGCAATTTTCCCTGTCATTACGAATAGGCTACTTTGATTTTTTTGGTGGTGGTAAGTATTCATGAAAAAGGTAACATTTGTGAATGGGCAGCATGATAAAAAATATTACACAGTGCAACTTTAAGGCAAGATGTGTGAGAGAAGAATGGTATGATGGATTGTGCCTTCAACCAATAGCATACAGAACCTGCCCTTCATACTTGACCAGGTTAAGTCTTGGGAAGAGCTTTGTAGTCCCAATACCTAGGCTAATCTTAACAACAACTAGTGATACGATTGCAATTGGTCTAATCAGTCATAACTATTACACATCATTGATGGTGGTAAAATATTTCCTTTCAATGGCTCTTGAAATATGGGTTTCTATATATTGTACTGTACTGTACTGTTACTGTAATTGTCAGTGCACAGCATTGTGCATTTGCTGCATCTGCAGAGTATCTGCAAAAGGAATCTGTAACTAAAACTGTAAAATTGTTCCCTTCTGTTGCTTTACCCTGTAGTTGTTTTTTGTGTGAAAATGGTGCAAAATAAGTGTTTTCCTAAACCTGGATAACTACAAGCTTTTTAATAGATCCCATTGGTGTATGTACAGAGTGGTTAAGTTGGCTTTGGTAAGGAAGGAGGGGAGTGCTTTTCTACTTCTTACTCTATTACTATGAACGCTGCAGCAGGGAGATCTCTAGTGAGTTGAGGAGGAGGAGGACGACGACG
Organism: Engraulis encrasicolus; assembly: GCF_034702125.1. Taxonomy (NCBI): domain Eukaryota; kingdom Metazoa; phylum Chordata; class Actinopteri; order Clupeiformes; family Engraulidae; genus Engraulis; species Engraulis encrasicolus. The sequence goes on from NC_085878.1 coordinate 14,304,141, forward strand.
ACGAGGATGAGGACGAGGAGGAGTAGGAGGAGGTAAGCCAGGTTGGTGGGGGGAGTAGTTAACCAGTGCTCTCCCCCATCCTTCTCCATGACTGAGGTAACCTGAGCATGGTACCGTCCCGCCGCACTGCTCCCCAGGGGCTCCATTGAAGGCTGCCCCCTTGCGCGGGTGAGGCATAAATGCACTTTCCTTGTGTGCAGCGTTCACTTGTGTGCTGTGTCACAATGGCAATGGGAGTTGGAGTTTCCCAATGGGGCTTTTTTTGTTATGTGTCTGTAACATCTGTAAATAAGCTTTACACAGACAGTTACGACAAACCCCAGAACCTCTAAATAACAGTAATAAACATGCACACATGAGCACTAAAGAGCTGGTCCACAGCAGCACCACGGTAGGAATTTGTGTTTTCGCCATGACAACTGAGCCTGTGCTTGTGTATGCATGTAGCCAGCCACTCTTCAAACACGCTGCTGCGCTCTAGTTGTGTCCGGGGCCGTATGGAAAAGCTTACGGTTAAATTTCCCTGGTATGTCTACAGTAAACATTGTAAAAGGCCTGGATTCTCTTGTTTCGTGGTTGGCTCAATATCATTGTTAGGGTGTCTTTGAAACGGGGGGGAAAAGAGACAGGGAGACAAAAACAAAAGAGTGGAGGAAAAGCTCACTGATCCACTGCATGCATATTTGTATGAATCCATTGTTTTATTCATGAAATTTAGAAAGAAAAAAGCTGCTTGGCATGACTGGCTGCAAAGCCATAGAGCCACAGTTTGGTTAACAAAGGACTGTGCATTGTGTGTGTGTGTGTGTGTGTGTGTGTGTGTGTGTGTGTGTGTGTGTGTGTGTGTGTGTGTGTGTGTGTGTGTGTGTGTGTGTGTGTGTGTGTGTGTGCGTGCGTGCGTGGTGCGTGCGTGCGTGCGTGTGAGTACGCGTGTGTGCGCGCGCGTGCAGAAGGATCTCACTTTCTTCCCTCATCTGATTTGCAAAATTTTAGAAGCAAAAAAACATTACACGTGTTTCTTCTCAATTAGTGTGACAAGGCACTTTGGACAAACAAAACAAAAGCTGCTTCTTCCACATTCAAGTGTGTTTGTCCTTGTCCCTGCTGGTTTAGTTCTCACTGCGCTGAAGTCACACTCCGACCTTCGGAAAGCAACTTGAGACTTTTTCTTGTTTCTGTTCCTTTGGGTTTGTCTCTGTGCCATAGAAACAAGATCAAACTAAAATGAATTCAGTATAAAATACGATTGACCAAACTGTGGTGTTGACAGGACCCATTGACACCAGTCAGAACTTATTTCATAATCAACCAATCAACATGTTTTAAAAGCCCAGAGCTAGCTGAACCCTTCCAAGTCTCTGCTGTCATTGCTTGTACTTCACTGCATTATAGCAAACAATTCCAACACCAGACACAAATTGATTTGGTGAAATGACGAAAACCCACCACATTACACTTTTTATTATATAAATTGGCACATGATGGACACGCTTCTTGGCAGACTTTCAACGACTTCCTCTGTCTGTGCACTTTTCTTAAACTCTATTTATAGTCCCCCATTCAACACTTTGTCTGTTTGGTACAGCGGATCTCTCAGCAGCAGCGGCACTTAAAGGTGCTGTCATAATATCCAGACAGGCTAGCCGAGCCGAGCCCAGCTTAGCAAGCGCAGTAAAGGCAGCCAGCCTAGCTGCAGGAGTGATTCATTGCCCTGTGCTTGGAATAACTCCAGCACTAAAACTTTCTTTTCTTCTTTCTACTTTTTTTTTTCTCTCACTCTTACTCTTACTTGTCTGTCGCTGTAACTGTCTGTAGCTGTGTCTCACTTTCTATGTCTCTGAGATCCTTACTTACTTGCTGTACTTATTCTGTCTCCATCTCTGTCTCTCTCTCTCTTTCTCTCTCTGAGATTCTTACTGACTTACTGTTCTTACTCTCTGTCTCTCTTACTTACCTACTGTTCTTACTCTCTTCCCCTTCCTCTGTCTTTTCCTCTGTCTCTTCCTCTCTCTCTCTCTCTCTCTCTCTCTCTCTCTCTCTCTCTCTCTCTCTCTCTCTCTCTCTCTCTTTCTCTCTCTCTCTGTCTCTACCTCCCCAGCTGGCACACCTGAATCAGCTTAATCGCTCCAACACCTCATTGTCTTAAGCAATACTACTGCACAGGGACTTCACCTCCCCGTTGCACTGTTTGAATGGCAGAGTTGAATGGAGCTCACCGCTGCGCTGTGTCAGAAACCACAAGAAGGAACTCATTGGCTGGCTGGCTCACCGGCACTGGGAAGTGGAGGAGTGTAGCATATGGATGAGGGAGAGGAGCAGTTGGGAAGTTACGGAAACTATAGCTTTAATGTGAAATAAGATCACCACATGAAGCTGGCTTATGGTAAAGTTTTCCCGTAAGCTGTTATCGGTTACTGCAGCATCAGCTGAAAGTCAAATTACCCGAACATCAAGCTAATAGCGCATTTTTCAGGCTTTTACAGTGAAATCTTTTGAGGTAGTCTAAGCAGCTTGTTGTAAATGATACATGAAGATCTACAGAACATCATTATACACCACTGTGTTAGATGTCCACCTGTATCTCTGGTGGTGTTACATACATGTACTCTTCGTAGGGAGATGCTGGGGAACAATGCAATACTGTTAATGTTGTGGTGTACATTCAATGGGCGTCGTGACACGATTTGTGAAAAACTTTTTCATGACAGGAAGGTAAATAGTTCAAGGTTTCTCTCTTGCATCCTCACTCTTATATCTGTTGTCGTTTTTGTGAATATCACAGATGAATGTGGACACCATGACTGATGATAATTTGTGCCTTTACAATACAACACAGAGAAACACTGAACAAACTCTTCCATAGAACCTTCATTAAATATCCCTGGCACATTATTAAGAATGAATGGAACGCAAACTGACAGATATACTATGCAGCCAAAATTTGTCCAAGCGAAGAGTATGCTACAAAGTTGATGTGACCCTGAGATATGTTGACTTGGAAGGAAACGGCTAGGAGAGAAATTCTGCTCACATAAAGAGATAAATATGATTTGATCTAGGGCCTGCAATGAATATGTCCTGAAATATGTCACAACATTTCATAATAGATACGGAATACAAAACTCTGATTTACCGACTGAAATAAATTGCTACTGATGCCAAGGGGGGTAAAGAGGGAAGAGGAGGGAGAAATGAAGGCCTTCAGCACCTTACAGAGTAAGGAATCCTCGGGACAGGGTTACGACAGAGAGGGGGCAGAGAGAATTTCAATGAGTTTGCCGGTCAAAGTATACGGTATGAATCTGTTGCAGGAAGAAGAAAGGGGTAGAGTGAACAAGATAAAGAGGTGAGGGAAGGAAGCACAAGCATGTACAATAGTGTGTGTGTGTGTGTGTGCGTGTGTGTGTGTGTGTGTGTGTGTGTGTGTGTGTGTGTGTGTGTGTGTGTGTGTGTGCGTGTGTGTGCCTGTGTGTGTGTGTGTGTGCGAGCGTGTCTGTGTTAAAGAGGGGGAAGAATGTATAATAATGTGTGCGTGTGTGTGATAAGAACACAGGAAGAAAACACAGGCATGTGTGTGTGTGTGTGTGTGCGTGCGCGTGTAATATATTGCCAGTGTATATGTGCGCAAGAACAGACAGACACAGGAACAGCGTGGCAGGCAAGGGGAAATCAGAGGATGATCAAAAGCCCCGAGGTGCCTTCATTGTGTCTGCAAGAATTTCCCTGCTCTGTTAAAAAAAGGAAAAAGACAAAAAGGGAATAGCACAGAAAGAGAGAGAGAGAGAGAGAGAGAGAGAGAGAGAGAGAGAGAGAGAGAGAGAGAGAGAGAGAGAGAGAGAGAGGAGAGGAGAGGAGAGGAGAAGTGGAGGTCATTATCTGGGGGTTTTGGAGGAGGCTCGCTCGCTCGGCTCGCTTGCACCGAATGCATCATGGTAATGAGGCCTCGGTGATAGGGATTAGCCTAGCCAGATCCACACGGACGATAATTGCCTGTAAAGAGCTGCTCTCTCTCTCTCTCCCTCTCTCTTTCCCTCCCTCTCCTTCATTCTCCTCCACACCGGCAGGCTGGAAGAGGAAGAGACGGAGGTGGAGGCATGCAGGGGCTTTCAAGAGAGGTCTCAGACTCAGCTGCACATCGCCTGCCTGCCTCTCTCTCTCAGCCATCTCCTGCCATCTGTGTCAAAGTGGTGTAACGTGCACACATGCTGCCTGCCTGCCTGTTTCAGACAGAGGGTGCGGGATGCACAGGTCTAAGCCTACAGTACTGTGCTGTGCTGTGTGTGAGATTGTGTTACCGTGTGTGTGTGTGTGTGTGTGTGTGTGTGTGTGTGTGTGTGTGTGTGTGTGTGTGTGTGTGTGTGTGTGTGTGTGTGTGTGTGTGTGTGTGTGTGTGTGTGTGTGTGTGTGTGTGTGTGTGTGTGTGTGTGTGTGTGTGTGTGTCCTTGAGAACTTAACTATGGACTATTGATCATTGTGGTACCAACTATCTAGTTCATGAGCAACTGGTGAATTTGTGACCATGGAAACTCATAGATAATTAGAGGGAGATATTTAAACACTATTTAATTTAATTTAGTTTCAATTTCAGTTAGTGCACATTGCCGCTTGTGTGATCTGCTGAAAGTGTGATCTTTCAGTCATTATTGCAATGATCTGCTTGCCACCCCTACTTACATTAGACAAAACCAAACATAAAAACGTACAAAAAGTGAGTGAGAAAGACAGAAAGGAAGAGGGAGATGAATGGGAGTAAAAGGAGGAGAAAACGTCAGTAGACATTACAATAGTAATATTCACATCTGTCACTTCATTTTATTGGTGCTGGCTCATCAACCTTAAATGATTCAGACGCTGATCCCATATCCGGTGATTCAGCGCCCATCACCTGCTTTCCCAGGCCTGGGAAAACTATGGATCATGAAAGCCAGGGCCGCTGACAGCTTTTACCAGGCCCACGACAAAAGTCATTTGAAAGGGCCCCCCAACCAATACATACAATGTAATGTGGACTAAACTCTGGGGCTCCTGTTTCCCTGGGCCCGGGACAACTGACCCCTTCGCCCCCCCTTGTCAGCTTCCCTGCATGAAAGCCAACAGGTTTGAACGTGAGAAAGGGAGCTCAGTAGAATTGGTTGGGCATGCTCTTGCATACACCCACACCTTTCACCACCACGCCACTTACCCAGTTGGACAAGCTCGCACACACATCCATAAACACAGCAAAGACCAACCCACATACCCAGACACACACCCACACAAACACACACCTCAACAAAGTTGGGGAAACTGCATTCAAGGTTGCTGCAATCGATGACACACACACAACTGCACACATGAGCTGTGCACACCCTTACACAAACACACACGGAACATCGATTCACGGAACCTTATTCTTAATTGGTATGGATCATTGACCCCCAGGTTGTCTTTAGAGTATCTCTGCGGTCATCTTGTTCTCCACTTTTGCGCCTTCTTGGATTTCTCTTCCTTCTGCATTTTCAGGTTCCTGTTTGCATATAAATCACTGTATCGCTTGTATTTTAACCACATCCATGACTGCTCATAACCAACATGACTGCACATGTTCCCCATTTGACCACAGAGGCACGTGAGATAAATCAGACCTTTCTCAAGCAGCAACTTTCATCAGTCAGCTTCTCTTCTTTTACTGCCTTTATTGCAATAGAGCAGCACACTTCGTTACATTACAATTAGCTGATGCTTTTATCCAGCGCATCTTACAGGTATTTAGGTAGGCTACGGGTCGGGGTTTTTGGTTACAGTCCCTGAAGCAATGTGGGGTGAGACACCTCACCTTCAGTCCTGGATAGGTGCAGGTAGCATACCCCCAGCCGCCAACTGGTCTCACAGGATTCAATTTTAATTGCTAGCTTGGAGGTAAAATTTGCACGGCCATACTCAGAGAATTGTTGAAAGTACAGGAGAAAGGTAAAATTCAATTACTTAGCTCAAGGGGAGGTGTAATATGAGCTTATTTATTTAAAAAAAATGTACAGTATCACTTTAAAGGACCAAGTCTCCTCAAGGACTCGGGTTTGACTAGAAAACATTATGCCATCTCCTACTTCATGTCCATTGTTTAGGCTGACTAGTTATGGGCCCAAGGGTTAGGGCAGGGCTATTCAAATGGCGGCCCTGGGGCCACATGAGGCCCTTGGATGGCAAGATTCTGGCCCCCCACAATCCCCTTAAAATACAGAATCCTTTTTTTGGAATTTACAGATAAAGGTACGGGCTTCGTATCAAGCTGAAACGGGACATGGGACGTTAGAATGCAGGAAATTACATCTAAGAAATGCAAAACTTTCTGGGGGACGACCCCCAGACCCCCCAACTCAATTAACTGTCCCGTATTTTTTTCATTGACAGTCGGCAACCATAATACATACCTATAGTCCGGCCCCTTTACTGGGAGGAAATTTGAAAAACTGGCCCTCGTTGACATTTAATTGAATACCCCTGGGTTAGGGAGTTGGTCTGAGGAGCAGAGAGTTTCAGATTCCAACCCCACACTTACTGTATGCAGAAATACAGAGGAAATTCAGAGTGCAACGGTATACAGGTACAAAAGCAATACAAAGTGTGGGAACATACAAATAATGTGGGCCTACAGCATGTGCAGACATGACAGGTGAGTGCACAGAGCCATTCAGGGTTATGGGTGAGTAGGGTTTGTTTTGTTACGCAGGGAAGCGCCATCTGACAAACACACTCACTTGATATAACGGCTTTGAATGATAACCGTTGAAAAAAAACGTTGCCTTGTTCAGTGACGACACAACTTGAACTATTCAACCCGACAAGGCACTTGCAATTCCTTTCACTGACTTGAGCTTCTACTTTATGGCAATGTCAAGATCCATATTAGCATGGCAGGCCAGGCGCGTGGCGTGTCTTTACAGTTACCTCAGCTTAGCCTGGCTCTCCCAGGACCTGCACCCTCCTGTCTTCTACTCTCTCCTTTTCTCTTCTCTCCTCTCACCTCCGTCGCCTCCTCTCTCCTCGATCTTCTCCTCCTCTCTCCTCTCCTTTTCCCTGCCCCCCTCGCCTCCTTCCCTGTCCGCTCCTCTCCTCACCTTGCCCCTTCCTCTTCTCCTCTCCTCCCATTTCCTTGCCTCTCTTCCTCCCTCCCTCCTGCTCCTCTGTTATACTCCTCTCTTCCACCACCCTTCCATTCCTCCCCTCCTTTCCCCTGCCTCTCGTCCCTTCTCACCTCTCATTTCCCTTCTTCCCACACCACTCCACTCCACTCCGCTCTTCTCCTCGTCATCTCCGTCATTAATATTGCGGAGCTTCCTCTTCTGTGTGCAGTCTGTGACCCCCGTGCCACTGTCAGCCTCACACTCTGCTCATGTGAATAAGCTGGTTATGCAGGGAGTGGAGAGCTGTGCTGCACCGTAATGCACTCTCTGCCCTGGGGAGGAAGAGAGAGAGGGGGTGGTGGTGGGGGGGGGTGTGGATGTCCTGAGGACGACAGGCTAGCAACCCCTGGCCAAGTATGCAACTGTCAGTTCAACACGGCGCCGCACACACCATGTGCCCTAGTGTTGCCTTTCACTTTACAAAGAGCCTTATTATTCGCTGGACAGGAATCTTCACAATGACGATAAAGTTAAATCTTGAATTACGAAAGTTAGTTTTGAAGTTAGGGAACACACATACGAGTGGCCTTCACATATTCCCACAACACTCCAGTGCGTACAGTAAGTATTGTGTGTGTTTGAATAGACTGCCATTGATCAGATAGCACCAATGCCTGCACCGAGAGTCAGGGTTTTTAAAGAGTTTCCCTCAATGGTTGACCTTCTCCATACATGTTCCAACATAATAAATGTCTATTCAAATTCATGTCTATTCAAAACAGCATGTTTTTGAATAGAGTACTACGTTTGATCAGATAGCACTGTCTCATTAATCTGAACTGAAGGCTTATTGGCTTTACAAACTTTGGTGTTGGTGGTTGACCTTGCCTGTAGAGACCTACTGCTTGGACTTGAAGCATAGAAGCAAAGCATTCATTTGTTCGGGCTTTAGAGTAAGGAAACCGTAAAAGCATGGTGACATCCATAATGGGTGAATTAAACATCAAAGTTACAACAAGCATTGTGGAGCAACTGGGACAGCATGTCATAATTAATATGATACAATATTGTGCCTTCTCATTTACCGACATGGTGAATATCAGTGAAATTGGTTGCTTGGAAAGTCATCAACCATGTGTGTTTTAGGATTAATGAAGTCATTACATTTTTAATTAATTTTTCAGTCCAGCAGAACACGACATAATTGTCATGTAGTGCCCTGACGGTTTCCAATTTCACATTCCTGATGCCTTAATGATTGTGTATTTTCTCTCTTTTCCCAAACACCTACATTAATACTGTGAAGAAAACATGAGGAGATATGTGTTTTTATTTTTAGGTTGGCTGTGAGGGTATATTGCCATGTAATTTTTGTCTTGAAATGGTGAATAAAAATTACAAGTGTGAAGAAATGAAGATATTGATATTAATTACAATTCAGTGTTGAGTGCCAAAGCAACATGCTTTCAAATGTCCATTAATATAACATTAATGCAGACAGCAAATGTAAACAAATGAATGCAAAGGTTAGAAATTCAATATTACACAAATACTGCTGGGTTGCTTTTGGTCAGGACCAGAACAAAGATATCTGAAAGGGTCCCCAATCAATTCATACAGCAATGTAATAAAGACCCAATACCCCCCACCCCCTCCCCCCATCTCTGTGCCCAAGATAACTGACTCCTTTGCCCCCAAGCCCCCCACCCCCATCAGCAACCTACTGAACATGCATTATGTTAAACAACATACATTTGTTGGAGTGGACTGTAAAAACGTTTTAATCGCCATGAAAGTTGTCATTAACTTGAGGTATTACTGGAAAAGAACAGTACTGAAGAATGTCATTGGTCTGAAAAATGACATTCAGACCTCGGACAAATATTTGAACAATTGTCTTAAAACAATCGTCCCAAAATAGTATTCATGGCTAGACCAATATGACTAGACAAATATCAAATGGCAAAGGGTGGCATTTAACCAGAGATCACTGTGAGATCAAAAAGCCACTTTATATCGGGAAATAAATGCCTATGAAGAGCCAGAAAGCCAAGCTCAGGTTGATGACTACCGGAACTCGCACTGCTCAGGTTGTAGTCTAAGCCCTGCCTTTTGCTAAGTGTTGATATTTTTAAGAAAATTTCAAGCATATTCATTTCACACATAATCAATATTCCTCTCCAAACCTCAGATCTTTGCAGAGGAAATGTGTCTTTATCCACGATGTGTGCTACCGAACTGCTAATGCATGCGGATCATTTTGAAGCTGAAGTGGAACAAGGCTTTCCGGGTGCCCAGAGTGCTGACACCGAGTCTGCACAAGCACAAGGGTCTGTTAGAAAAGAAAAGTCATGTGATTATAGATTTTGCACATAAAAAATCAATAAGGGAAACTCACAGGGCGATGTCAGCAGTTACGATACAACCCTCAATGAGGAAGTCTATTAGCCTGAGAGATAGGGCAGTCATTACTGTAGTCATGACCTTGTTTACTAATACTCCAGGCCTGTGGAGAAACTTTACATCCAGGATGCGGCTTTGCAGAAGCACTGCTCAAGAAATCTCTTACCATATTTCTGCTCAATAGAGGCCATATGCCAAACCACAAGTATTACATATGCATAGCCATACTCAATCGGAAAATAGCCGACATCAAATACCACCATAGGCCTACTTCAGTGGGAATTTCCTCAGTGCAAATTGCTTGGAGAATTTTAACAAATGGGTGGTCAACACAAAAAACATCCACCTCATCTATAATGCGAGGCATCCACTTGTGCACGCACGGAGCATGAACGGAACCTCAATGTGACTCACAAACATATTTATTCATTTATGCAATCGTATTCTGTATCACGCACACACACAGACACACACACACACACACACACATACACACTGTTGGTTATGTATGACCTTGGATTAGCACTGGTTGCTCCTCGGAGATGGCTGAGTTTTTGGATGACCTTCAGTAACCCTCCGGTCACACAGCGTGCTCGAGCCACGCCGCAGATCATATTTCATCACTGGTGTGCAGGGAATCATGCCAAGTTCATAGCAGGCGGATGGTCCCGCTTCACTCACGCTGTGTGTTTTTCATGGATAGCCTCCATTGTGATGTTAAAATTTCACTTTGATGCAGCCCTGCATCAAATTCTATGTGTATACAGTGGAGCCAATAACCCCCTCTGCCTTTTCCATTTGGTACAAGAGAATCGAATAAAAAGCCTAAAATGAGCCATTTATGGAACATAACCCTATGGTCAAGCCACTGTAATACACAATGCATACGGTATACAAAGTTATAATTTTCCAAATAGAAGGTTTGAATAAACTAATGGGGCCACCAGTTCTCTTCTGTAATGCCAAAGAAGAACTATTTTAAGTGTACCATTCCAGTCATTGTTAGGCTATTAAAAGAACCGGTAGGCAATGAAGAACCAGTTCTAATGTTGATAACCTTTCACATATTGCCAGACAATCTTGGGTTTTTTTTCCGAGTGCAGTCAGCAGAACATAACCACTAACCTACCTGACAATCCAGGGAAGTTTGGTTGTAATTTGAATGTTCCATGTTCCACCAACCAGTTCCCCATAATTGTACTTGGTTCAAAGACATTTTCTCATTCTTATTATTGATTTGAAGCATTGGACAGTTTTCTAGAAGAAGGCAGGGGGAAGTATGCAAGAGGAAGAGACAGGACTAAAAACAAACCGACTCTCATGAAATCCTCCTGAAGTGCTGAGTTCCATTGAACGGCTTTCATCTAGTATGCCTTGGAAGCAATGTAACAGCAGTAGAATGTCCCCGGCCATCCTCACTGTGAATATATTGAGTCCTTGTGCTCACCTCACCCGGAAAGCACTGATGATCATCAAAGACACAAGCCACCCTGCACACAAACTGTTCAGCCTCCTGCCCTCTGGAAAGAGGTACAGGCGCCTCCGTTCTCGTACCACCAGGCTGGCGAGCAGCACAATGCACCAAGCGATCAAGATGCTGAACACTCAACCCACTCTCCCTCCACTGTCAGCCTCTAGCCAGCAAGGCCACTGACAACCCCCCCCCCATCCCCCACCACCATATCTGCGACTGAACATTCCACCTGCACTACTATACTTGTGACTGAACTTTCAACCTGCACTAACTCAAAACATGCACACACACACACACACACACACACACACACACACACACACACACACACACACACACACACACACACACACACACACACACACACACACACACACACACAAGCACACTGCACTTTCTGCACTAAACCCAAACATACACACACTGACACACACTGACACACACTGACACACACACACACACACACACACACACACACACACACACACACACACACACACACACACACACACACACACACACACACACACACACACGAACACACACACAGACGCACACCGCACCTTCTACCTGCACTAAACACATACACACACATACACACACACACACACACACACACACACACACACACACACACACACACTGCTGCTGGTGTACTTGACAGACCTTTTTAATATTTATTTTTCTTCAAAATGCTACTATTACCATGTCAGAACGCTATAAAGGACTTTTTTAGGAAAAGCACAAAAGCACAACAATACCTCTTAATGTATGTCCTCTACAAGTCTTCTGTTGTCCAGTCTTGCACTTTAAATGTCTGTATGAGCACTGTCTATGTACATACTGTCTTAAGTCCATGTTTAAGTACTGTCTATGTCTATACTGTCTATGTCCTTACCTAGATTAGTCTATGTCTGTATGGGAAAGCAAGAAATGTAATTTCAAATTCTTTGTATGACCAGTGCATGTAAAGAAATTGACAATAAAACCTACTTGACTTGACTTGACTTGATCTGGCCTTGTGTGTTTCAATACTTTGTGTGAGGGCTGTGTGACTGTCACTCCAGTACATGCTTTGGCAATCTGTTTGGCTAAAGTACCATGTAACCTTGAATCATGAAACCATGAAATGCAGTTGATGCTGGTGTTTGAGGGGGCAATTACAGAATGTGTTTCAGAATGCACTGTCTGACCGTAGGCAGGAAATAAATTAGGCCAACATATGGCTGCACATTTACAAGTACATTGATACATTCAACCAAACAACAAAATAATCTGCTCTGACTGTAGCACACTTCAGCGCTGCTTTTGGGACATTTCGGCAGCCAAAGTGTTTTTCATGAAGTGGCAGGGTGGCAGCATAGAGGAAGGAAGCTGAAGTATGCCATGTACAGGCGTAGCCTAAACAGCAAGGGTAGGCCTACCCTCACTCATGCCACTCAAGGACAACCACTCTCACCACCCACTGAACACAGGCCATTATGGTAACCTGCAGACAAGCTGAAACCATTCATGAGAAATAAATTGATCTTTATTCGTATTCACACCTCCCTCAAGTATGTAAGACTGATGATCACTCTCCGCATCAATACCAATAGCCTACAGAACTTTGTGAAAATCAGCATCCTATAATCAATCAATCAATCAATCAATCAATAATAATAATACAAAAATAATAATAAAATAAATACATGTAGGCTATTCTGGACGTTTCACAGGAATCAGATGTTTTTTAGTTTAAAGAAACTCCCGCACACTGACCATTTCGCTGTTCTTTCTTGCCTGATGAAGGTCTAGTACCGAAACGTCGTTTATTTAAGAAAGAACAGCGAAATGGTCAGTGTGCGGGAGTTTCTTTAAACTATTGCTGAGCGACCCATGGTGCCATCTCCGACGCACATGCCAGCTGAGGTGTGCGAAAAAAGCCGAAGTTTCACAGGAATCAGATGAAAATGTGACGCGTTATGGGAAAAAAAAAAACATCCATGCACATCCTGTGCTAGGTTATGCCATAATAACACGTGTCACACTGGTATGTCCTTAGATGAAATCTCACAGTGGTGACAGATACCATAGTCATCATGTCACCGGTACCGGTAGGCCTACACTTACTCACACTCCTCTCAGTGTCCGCACCTCAGTGAGCGCTGGCCTCTGCCCACGTGCTTGAACGCGCCTCCAGTCTGTGTTAACAATTAATCTATTTTCCGCATGGAAACAGTCCGGGGCAGGCTGAAGATTGTACAGAAAGACACAGAGAAAAGGGGTCGGTGTGTATTACAGGTGCATACACTTTGTTGAAAGTCATTGCAAAACGCCAGACAAGTGTTGACAAATCGTGCCAAATCCCCAGGACTCTTCATCGAAGCTGAGCCAGGTTGGTTTTGCCCAGGAATGTGACAACACATTAAAATAAAATGTGCTATATTCAACAATTGCTATTCGGTAGGCTGAGTCACTAAGTGGGAGGGATTTACACGGAGCGTATCACGGTGAAGTAGTGGGCGTTTGTGAGAGAGCCACACTACCGATATCACAGAGTCAACTCGTCGTATCTTGAGCGAGGACAGTCGAAGTTTCGCTAAGGTGGTGTAGACTACACTGTTGTGAAAATTGCCAGCTGTTTGGACATAGACCTGGGAAAGGCTGTTTTTGCATCTATACTGCGCTACCTTACTTGTAAGATCTACCCCGGACCTTTTCATTTTTCCGCTGCTTCGAGTTATATCAGGATGACTGGAGAACAAACTCAAAAGCTCAAGGTATGCACATTATTGCAGGATATGTGATTTTTGGTTAATGCTGAATGAAACGTATTGAGGTCGAAATAGACCGAGACGATAGCAAACAGCCTAATGGGTACTTCAGAGATTTGCGTGTGTGTTTCTCTGCAGGAGCTATTTGAGCCGATGTGCTTTGTGCGGCTGCAATGTCATACAACCAGTAATTTGTGGATAAAGGAGAAGTGGCTGTTCGAGAACGAACTGTGTATAACAATGGTCCCTTATGTAGAACTACCTAAGAATTTTCGGTTCATGAAAGTTGATCGCCTGCTCAACTTCAGCTGTTTAAGATTTGTCACGGACGCACGCAACCCGACCAAACAGTAACACGTGAAAGACTTTGTTCCCACAGGGAATTCGAAAAATTAATAAATGGGTGCATATAAATGAGACACAACAACATCAGTTTCTGCGTTATTTACGGCTTAGGAAAGATACATGTACTCTGTTCTTGCAGCTTGTTCAGATAGGCTACATTGTTTCTCATTACCGCGTACCGGAGGGCGCAAGAGAATGCGGACAAAGTAGTACTACCCTGAAAGTGTTTATTCTTATTCGCTGCCCTCCAGATGGTGTGACAAACGACTTGCATGGGTCCACATAAAATCCGAATGTGACCCAGTCCGTTTCCTAACCATCTAAAATGATTTGTACATTTGCATATTTGTATGATGTTCTTTGGAAAACCCGCGAGGTGATTGCCAAGATTAACGTTGCACAAAAAACCCTCAAATGTTAGTTTTCCATATCGTCAACATGATATCAGTTTCATACTTGAGCCCGTTGAGTTTCCTTTTGAATTCATGTCTTCAGACTTCTTATACTTGACAGTTCATCACTCAAGAAAAATGATGTTTGCAAATAATTACAAGGACAAGGCAGCAGCATGTTTTGCACTTGGATGTGCCGCTCATTTTCTTACGTGTTTTTACCCTGCAGTGAGGAAGATCCAGAGGCAGGCAGCCAAGCACCCCTCCAGCTGTTTTCCTGCCCAGACTGAGGTGCTGTGGGCTGCATCTCCTTCGATGTGGTATACACCCCTGTTCTGCTCGCCAGGCTGAAGTCTACGCACACCAGGTCCTCTCTGATGGCGGCCTTCATCCTCGGGCTGCTCCTCTTTGTCAGCCAGTCTCCACCCATGCCTTCCTGGCCCACGGAGCGCAGCGATGTGCCCAGCACCTCTCTGTCCCCCTCCCCTTCTGACCCTCTCCCCTTACTCCCCCTCAATGACTCTTCGCCCTCACCGCACCCCAACGGCACCCTCCAGCAGCTTCCTAGCGCCATCATCATCGGGGTGAGGAAGGGTGGCACGCGGGCACTCATCGAGATGCTCAGCCTGCACAGTGCGGTGGCGGCCGCTCAGAACGAGGTGCACTTCTTCGATTGGGAGAGCCACTTCCAGCGGGGCCTGCCCTGGTACCTGTCCCAGATGCCGTACGCCTACCCGGGCCAGGTGACGGTGGAGAAGACCCCGGCCTACTTCACCTCAGCCAAGGTGCCCGAGCGCATCTGGCGCATGAACCCGGACGTCAAGCTGCTGCTGATCCTGCGGGACCCTACGGAGCGCGTGCTGTCGGACTACACGCAGGTCTACCACAACCGGCTGCAGAAGCACAAGCACGTGCAGCCCATCGAGTCTGTGCTGCTGGGGCCGGACGGAAGCATCAACCTGGACTACCGGGCCTTCAACCGCAGCCTCTACCACGTCCACATCCAGAACTGGCTGCGCTACTTCCCCCTGGAGAGCATCCACGTGGTGGACGGCGACCAGCTGATCCGGGACCCTCTGCCGGAGATGCAGGAGGTGGAGAGGTTCCTGGAGCTGGAGCCACAGATCAACGCCTCCAACTTCTACTTCAACAAGACCAAAGGCTTCTACTGCCTGCGCGACCACGGACGCGAGCGCTGCCTGCACGACTCCAAGGGCCGGGCGCACCCCCGCGTGGACCCCGGCATCTTGCAGAAGCTCTTTCGCTACTTCCACGAACCCAACCGCAAGTTTTTTGAGCTGGTGGGCAGGACGTTTAACTGGAATTGAGGATATGGGCCTTACAGCTGGAAGTTTTTGTTTGTGATTTGGTTTGTTCTTTGTTGTTGTTGATGGTATTTCGTTTGACTTTTTGCAAACTGTAAAAAAAAAAAGGAATGAACTCCCCATCCCCTGTACCTCTGCTCTATGGGATGCTCAAAATAGGATTCCACAACAACAGTACTGATTTTTCAGTTGGACAAACATCTATATATCTTAAAGCCTATATAGATGATGATACCACTTGTATCAAGTTGATACTCTTGACCAGACTTTTCTGCACATTCATTGTGCTTCTGTGATTAGTCAAACTGATGTTTTTTGTCAGCCATAAACCTTTTTTTGGGGGGGCGGGGGTGCCGCAGCTCATTGTTGAATTGCAAACTTACACGCCGTCCATGCATCACACTGCACATATGGAGATATTTAGGCTTTAAGATTTAAGTCTTGTTATTTCCACAGCACCAGTAGACCACTTCTCTGTCAGCACATAAAAAGTTAGACATCACATTGCGTGAGGGGTTCCACATCTGTAGTTGTCATGTACAGTATAAGCTAGACATATTACTCCTTTTAGAACATTATCATGCATAGACCACTGCATTGCATAGAACAGTTAATCACACTGCATCACATTGTAACACCATGTTCTTCCCCCTACACTTCTACACATCGACAATGGGCCCATGGTATCCTTTCAAACAGTGCTGTCAAACAAAATTTACAGTATGATGTCCATGAAAACATTATTTTTTGTACCTACAGTAGGTGCCACGGAGAGTATCTTTTGGGGGTTAGGTCTTTGGGTTAACTACTTTCGTGAGTAACCGAGTAGGTGTGATTGTATTTGTCCAACAGGGATGGTCTGGCACATGCTATCTCATGTGAAATGGCTTGACTTCATTATTGACCCCGAATGATTCATTATATCTCTGTCCAGTGATGTTTATTTATGCATTTTCATTTCCCTGTGCCATGAAGTTTCCTGTATTTGTCCTCAATGCCAGTGACTCAGTCCATATGTCAAAGACCAGAAATATTTATTGCTGCTATGTTTCAGTATTACTATTTTCTACTCATTATGTGGTAACACTTTGTAACTACATTATGAAGCTTTGTTAACACTTCCATAATGAAGTAATTATAAACAAAGCATACATGTTTGTGATTGAGTAAGGAATACTATCTTAGTGTAGGTTACTATGAACACAAGAGAAAACCAATTAACAGCTTCATAGGATGAGTTCGATGGGAGTTTGCCTGCCGGGCACTAATGCATCCTGTGGTTTGCTCTCTTGCTCTTCGGAGATTTGTAAATCGGTTTTCTTAAAATAATGATTTCATTATTTATTTAGAAGTGTTAATAAAGCTTCATAATGTAGCATTATTATAAAGTGTTCCAGGATATGTTTTCTCTTCTTTTGTTCGATGTCTCTTTGGAAAAATGCTTTTCTGTGTCCGTATGTCCTGTAAATATGAATTATTTTCTAAGTGAAGGGTTATGCCATTAATAAAATAGTATTTTTGGTTAATGTGTGTCTACTTCAGATGTTCAGATGTTTTAATGTGTGTCTACGTCAGATATGAAGTTCTGATGTTTTAAGTCTCTTTTCCATTTAGAATCCCTTTATCAAACCTTTTGTGGAAAAAACTGGACCGTTGGTGGCCTGATCAAAATCAATAGTCTCTATTTTGTTTTCATCCAAAGCAAGGGCAATGCACAGGGAAAGACAGCATGGACTGTATGTGAATGCAGCATCAGTGCACCCCCTCTCAGTATACCGCACAGGCAAGGACCATCACAGGGGCAGTGAGGGCATATCCACTTCTGTCCGCCGCAGTGTTTAAGTATTTGGATATTAGACCTCCTGTGCACACACCTTCTGTGTACATAATAATTATAGTCATTATGATTATATATATTCACATACACTCCAATTAGGCCTACTGTACATCAATTGCAACAATGGTGTCAAAGTTAAATCCAAGCCAAATGGGCATTTATGTAAAACTCTTTTTCTTAGTGTAAATTGTAGTGCACAAAAGCGTACTGGCTACTGGTCTAGCTCAGATGATGTCAATGCTGCTGTAAACATTGCCCATGTCTGCTATCATCATGGAAGCCTTGCTTTCTCTTCGCCCAGGCCGCTCCCAGCCGCTCCCAGCCGGCAGTGAGAATTAGCGTGCTGTGTCCGGCTGGATTCCTGCTGTCAGTGGCTGAAGGACAAGGCCGTGCTCATAACACACGACAGCGGGGAGTTTTAAGGGGGAAAAAAGGCCTGGTCCGGAGCTTATCTTTTAGTTGACAGCGTGTGACTGGCTTCCTTTTTGCCTCGTGTGGTGACGCGCCGCCGCAAACTGATAGAGCCTTGGGCCGTGGGGGAGGACTGTGTACACGAGTCGTCATGAGATGCGGCATTTAGATACACACTGCCTTGGCATAACTGGAATTCTCCGCACTGCTCTTGTCACCTTCGTTGTCCTCGTCTTTCGCCCTTCGTCCTCCATTGTTTATGGATCCTGCTCCGAGTCTTGGGCATGGTTCACTGGAGGCGCGCTCTGTCTCGATTGTCATTCACTTCTGATGCATGGGCCCCTATAGCCTACAGCACATGTTGATGGATGAAACAAGCATCATGTGAATGTTCATTTCGAGATGTTTTTTTTTCCATGGGTTGCAGGCTTATCTGTCACGGTTGTGTACTGTATATATTATGTGCTGCTGGTGTTCAATATATGCCCATCATTTCTCATCCCGGCTATGAGTATGAACGCATGCCTACAGCACACCCCACCAGCCCTAAGCTGATAGCGGGACCCTTTATGGGCTATGATTATGCTCAAGGTCTCCTCGTCTTTACTAGGGAAATGAGATGAGCGAGAATGAAGTAGCTTTTCTGCCTCATCCCATTCCTGGAGGGGCTGAAATGCACAAGTTATGGTGCCTGATAAATCAGAAGCAACTGAACGTCAGAGCTATTGGATTTGTTGATGTGGAACCATGTTTGAGGCATGACCATGAAAATGCATCTTTGACCACAAGGACATCTGCATGGCAAGGAGCTGAATTTAGAGTTTGCCTGGTAACTGAAGTAGTAAACTGTACATGGAGTTTTTCAGGCTCTTAGAAATCCACCTGTGCAGGACAGAGTTCATCATGCTGCAGTTGATTGTGGTGCCCAGAACTGTCAGACAGTCAAAACTCAATTCAAACATGCTTTACATATTAGCATGCTGTGTCGTAATAACATGAAACTTGGCATGGCAGTCTCTCGTGTCATTGAGTGACAGACACACACAAACGCGTGCCCTCGCACGCACACACACACACACACACGCACACACACACACACACACACACACACACACACACACACACACACACACACACACACACACACACACACACACACACACACACACACACACATGTTCTAAGTCAGGCTTAGACAGGGACACATTCCATGTCAGGCTTAGTGGTACATTTCACAATAGTAGTCAGTCATGGTTTCAGTGTCTCAGTAAAACAATTTCACAAGTCCCTTCTTTTAGAAAGATAATCACTTGCCTTGAGTCACTTTGCATATACAGGTGAAAACACACTCACGCCCACCACCACACCCAAGGACTGTAGTGTGCTGAATGTACCCTAATGAAAATGGAAAGGGTGGTGTTTCCCCATTGCTGTACATATTGTATGTTCTGTCCTATAGTGTAGTGTTCCCCAACCTTTTTTTGACTTGTATACCCTAAAAGCCAGTGGTTCCCAGAAATATTTCTGTGGGGACCCCCTTTTGGACCCAAGAACATTTCATAACCCCCACCCCCCATATTTGTAAGCCTTTTTTGTCCATTAATATTGTTAGATTTTCCATTAATGGTTTGTCTGTTGTTGCTAGAAATTCACAGGAAAAGCAAACCATTGTACATACAAGCTCTGTTACTAACCAATGTATTGAATGATGTTAGCTGTTAACCTTTGGATTTCTTGTTTTAATGCTGAGTCCCTCCTGTTTGCGACCCCCCAGCAATACTTCTACGATCCCCCGAGGGTTCCCGACCCCCAGTTTGGAAGCCACTGCCCTAAGCCTTTTGTGTCATGCCATTTGAGTACCCCTTCAGTCAAGCCCTATTGTGCAGGTATATATCTTCCTCTATCAAGTGACTGCTCCATACATTTGTACAATTTTCCACGCACCTCCTGAAGTGTGCTTAAGTACCCCTAATGGTACGTGTTGCGTACCCCTAATGGTACATGTTGCGTACCCCTATTTGGAAGAGAATAACTTGCAGTCTAAGGCCTATCGGCTGAGATGGCATGGGCTGGGTTCTTGTGGGACAAGAATTTCCAGCTGTGTCGTAACCTAAGTGAAAGATTTATTGAGGCATGACAGATAAGGATGGGAACCATGTCCTCCCATCTCGTTTGTCATACTAGCCATAAAATGATGTGTGCTAACAACAAGCCTTCTTTGATTATTCATGCTGATTGCAATAACGCCGAACCTGTCTGTGCTCATCACTTGAGAAGCCTATGTCTTATTTGCATCCGCAGAATAGGCAGATATCCAAGGCACTCTCGTTTACAAAAAGTAAAAAAAAAACATTATTGGATTTGCTTGGTACTGTTAACCTTACCATGCACCTTCCAGAACTGTTTGACTCCCTTAAAGTGATACTGTCCCATTTGAAAGTACAGGAAAACGGCAAAACCCTATTATTTAACTCAAGCGAATGTGTAAAATAAGCTTATTTCCAAAAATGGGACAGTATCACTTTAAGAAAGCATAACTGCCTAAATGTATTGGGATCTTTTAAATAAGGTTAATTGGTGAGCCAATACAATAAAGGCGTACTATTTTTTAAAAGAGTGCCTTGAATATCTTGCTGTTCTTCCTGGTCTCAAATCTGAAATGCACACCAAAGAGTTCAGGAAGTGGTCCTACACAAATATTTTCTATCATTTGAAGTTGTTGAGCAATGGGCATTATTTGGAACTGTTGACGATATATCTTAATGAGTAATTTTTCAATGGAAGCTGCCCATTTCCTGCCATTTGTTTCAGACACACCGTTTCATGGAATTTCTATATGAGATTATGAAGTAATGCCCCAACCACTAGTGGGCCCTAAGGCCATTAGTATTAGTCATAATGCCACCAGGTATTGTCACGAATGTAATGAAAATGTTAGTCATGGGCATTCTGTGGTTGCCTGGTTAACACCAGACCTAATCACAAGTGAGATTAGGTCTGGGGAGTTACCTATTGTAAATTCCGTATGGGGCCAGAATACTTGGCTATTATGACACACTGCCCTGCTCTCTGATTGGGCAGAGAAACTGTTAAGGTCGGAATGCTTGGCCATTATGACACAGATCCCATGATCTTGTACGTTATGAGTCATCCTCGCCATACTGTCTTTCAGATCGAAACGATTGTGTAGAACTAAAGGCAGTATGGGAGTTCCCAGGCTAATTCTATGGCCATATGGCCTAGAAATTCCTCCAAACACAAACCATCGTAAGGAGATGGGGAATTAAGCAGGTGATGTCCAAGGTTGTGTACAGGAGGTATTGTTCATTAGAAAGGTAAGCGACTCAATTCTGGATGCAGAACATCGCAAGCTCCTTAGAGGTGTGTACACGTGCTTCTTGAAGCATGTGCTGCCAAGTCTAAAATGTTGACTTTTAGTCTTTTAAGTTATATTCCAATTACAGCATCTCAGTCACCATGTCTCACAAGTTTTAAAAGACTGGCAAGGATATAGGCACATAAATAAAAATCCAGAACCTCAAGTGCCTCACCAAAGAGAAGTGAATCAAGCAGCCTCACCAAAGATCAGTGAGTCCATGCCTCAATGATCAGCTCTGTTAGCTGCTACAGCTGCTAACTGTGTCTTCACAGTCACAGGACAAGGCACATTTGAGAGCTGCTAAGCAAAATAATGACAGTGCTTCAAAGTTAAGGAAGGTTTCAAGAATGCCAGTGAGCGAAGACATCAATAACAATTAAGTAGGCTAACATCTGCAAAGCTCAGTGTTTACGGTTTCATTCGTGCTTCACGGCTTCTAATCACAGGGAGGTGGTTAGAGTGGCTCCCAGAGCAAAAGCTAGGTTAACGATGGGTTTTCCCTCAACACAACAGCGCTTCTGAATGCAATGAGTGTTCCCTGCCGTTGACTGTTTTGACAACAGTGCCTGTACTTTTGTGGGCACACGTGTAACCAAACAAGGACCGTGCAGTCTCATCGCATAATAGCACACGCCAATCACCCCTGCTGAGCCTTAACCAGCAGCATAGTGTGTTATGTAAGCATCTTAAGTTCCTCATCACAAATTAATTATGGTTGCAAATAAGGATGTAACGATATTGTATCGAACCGAGAAATTGCGGTATGCAGTCACGATACTGTATCGCGATGCAAGGATATGATATTGTGATGCGTCCTTTCAAAGTTTTGTTACCTTTCAGTCCAGAAAACAACCACAAGATATGATGTGATAGTGCTTCAAATCATCATTATTGTTATTTTTTAAAAACTTTTTTCCTAATATCAGTAGCCTCTTGTAATCTATTCTACCTATACACTATCATAGTTTTCATAGATTTCAAGAAGGGTGTATCGAGCCGTCGGTCAAAAATGAACCGAATCGCGAGTTGATTGTATCGTTACAGCCCTATGCAAAACCATTATACTGTCTTGCTAATTGAACAAAATGAAAACACAAACTCCTTAGGGTAGAAAACCCTTACAAACCAATACTTGCAGAGAGTGCTGACAGATCCACAGTTCTATTTTGAGAATGCCTGTCATCTTTGGGAGCTGAAGCTATGAGAGATATTGTTCTCTAGAGTTTTTATTGCATTGTCATTGTTATAATTTGTCCCTAATGCCTAATCCCATAGATCAGTGGTTCCCAACCTATGGGTCAGGACCCAACCTTTGGGTCGCCAAAGATCCACGGAAGGTCACGAAGCCCTCTTGATTTTAAGGGGTTTTATTTTAATACCATATATAGCCCATGTTAACAATGCATTTAATTGCGGTTTGGTCACCAAAGCTTACAATGGTAAAAATATGGGTCCCTGAAGAAAAAGGTTGGGAACCACTGCCATAGATGATAAACAATGGGCTGTCTTGGATTCGTGGATGAGTATCAAAAACAAAATACAAGCACTATTTGTCATTTGCGATTCATAAGCGAGGGCATGGATAAAAGACTTAACTCCAGTCCAACTCTTGCGTATTGTCTCCGAAATTACGGATTCTTTTTCCCTTGTGGTTGCTGTGGTAACACTGAAAACAGCAGATTATGGAAATGCAGGTAAACCAGAAGCATGGATCTTTGCATAATTTTGAGAGAACAGTTTTTTTTTATTAAATCCACTCAGGGTTCCCCCTTTCTTTCATTCTGTTTTTTTTTTTCAACCCTCTGCTCATCTTGCAACCTACTAACTACACATAGCCTATATGTAGGCCTGTATGAACTGTGGCTCACGTGTCAGGGAGAGGGGGGTGTAAAATAATTTAATATTAGGCCTACTGTTGATACTAAAAATGGCTAGTGATGCAAAAAATCAGAAGCTATGCACTGCCATTGATTCAGTGCAAGTGTATCCAAGTAAGACTCACCCCCTACACTCCTTTTTAAACAACAATGTTTGCTTGGCTCCAGCTCCGGCTGACTGGGGTGCTGTAATGAAACCTCTCTCGCTGCAGCAGCCTCCTCCTTATCTTGGGCTCCCTGGCAAAGCTGAGGCTGCCTTTAGCCCGCGCCGCGCATGAGCCCTCATAGGCACGGATGACCCCCTACTGTTTGCAGCCGCGCTCCCCCAGTCTGTGGCTAACACGCCTGGGTCTGGAGATAGCTGCACCTCCGTCTGCCTGCTGAGAAGGAGGTTATTTGAGGGTTGAGGAAGGGTTCAGGGTAAGCTTTCTTGGTTTAGACCCCACGGCCTGGATGTTTCTTATTGGGGTTGGCTTTGAATGGCGAAGCCCTTTTTAGAGATTTAGGTTTGAAAGGGGATGAAAAAGAGCGCGCGCACACAAACACACACACACACACACACACACACACACACACACACACACACACACACACACACACACACACACACACACACACACACACACACACACACACTAACAGACAAAGGATTGCAGGAAGAAGCAGAGTGGAAAAAATGCAGAGAGCATGGAGATATTGTTGGCAACAGATGGATGAATTTGCATTTCTGCTGGCAGGTTGTAGTGTTATTGTGCAGCAATGATCAGGAATTCCTTCAATTGTGCAATTTCCACTAGCCCTCAGGGCTTCTACCACAAACGTAAAGTTTGCTTCCATGCCTCACAAAGACCACTGTACAAGAAAATGTTTTTTTAGTAGTTTACTTACAGAATTTATGCTACCCATTCATAAATGTTGTGTTTTTCATATCCATCAATTTCTAAGTATTCATTTATGGCTGGGAATCACTCATGAAAAGGTGGATCTCCACATTTTGAATTTGCAATAATAGATACAGTATCTTTATTGCGGCAAAAGTTACTTCTTTTTAGTAAGACCAAATATTAGTTTATTTTGCACAGTAAATATTCATTAAAAGGTCAAATTGGGTAGGGGGCATCATATTTGACTGGCTGAATAGTTGCAATGTGTACTCTGGCTACTCTACTCTACCTTCAATAAACATTATCTAACTCTACCATGTTCCTTTTCACATTAACAAGATGATGGTGATGGTGGTGATGATGACGATGATGATGATGATAATGATGGCGGTGACGATGATGATGACGATGATGACGATGATGATGACGACGACGACGACGATGATGATGATGATGATGTTATCAGCACCCAGCTTTCTGTGGGAACAATTCTGTTCTTTTTGCATGATTTGCTCAAACATCCAAGCACGCAAGCACGCACACAAGTATGATGCCTGTATGAGATGGGCAAAGGATGCCAGATTCTTTACAATATACACACATGTACTTTTTTCTGAACACTGACAAAATTCCTCAGGGTACCTAGAGCAGAGTACTGCTTTCTTTTGCAGTCTAGATAAGCGCAATCTGTTCGTGTCAGAGCCAGTCAAGGCTTTATCATAAATCAGCTATATTCGTGAAGCGCATTTAAAAACCACAGCCGTTACGCTGTGCAAACCACTTTCCTGTTTTGGGTAAATAGAGTGCAGTGGAATAGGATGATAAATCATAGACTGGTGAATTTAAATTCAAGAACCGTTAAACAGGTGAATGCAACAACAAGCAGTTGCAGAAGGTGGATTTAGTAAAGTTTAGCTGAAGGCGGTTGTTTCATTTCATTTCATTTCATTTCCTATTCTACGCATTCTATTCTATTCTATTCTGTTCTGTTCTGTTCTGTTCTGTTCTATTATATTATATTCCATTGTATTTTATTCTAATTCAGATAAAGTCAGGATGCGGTGACTTCATGCAGAGTGCCGAGGACAAAGACCTTACTCCTCTCTCAGGTCTTTTTCACATTTCCGAGGCCTTTCTAATCAGTTAAACATGGGATTTTACTATTCGAAGTCTGCTTGGAACATGATGTGTATGTGAGTGTGTTTTAGCTGCTGGTAGTTACTGCCAAGACACAAGGGCTCATGTGCTCATTACACGGTGTTGAAACTCACTACCAACTATTCCTTCTTGGAAAGCAGTGGAAAGCTCTTTGATTCCCCAGCGTTTCAAGTTACAAATCTGAACTGTTTTCGTATGTATGTGTTTCAGATGTGTGATGTCTGATGGAGTGTTGTGGTTTTCTCTTGAGCTTTCTGTTTTTCTCTTCTTCTCCTTCTTTTCTTTTTTTCTTTTCTTTTCTGTCTCTTTCGGTTTATGAACCCCAAACCCTTTGGTCTATACAAAGAACATGGAAACACTGAACATCTCAAAGCGCAGCTCTGTGTGCGCGCATCCGTGCGTGTGTGCGTGTGTGCGTGAATGCGAAAAGTGGCAGCCAGGCTGCAAAGCTGGTTTACTGGTGAGTGTGCTGTAAGAGGACCTTACAAGCTCACCTCTGTATTGTCCTCGACAGAGCATTTACACTCCCTCCTTCTAAATGAAAGTTTGTTGTTTTCTCTGGGCTTCACCATACTTCCCTGCCCGTGTCTGTACACTTCTATTTCTCTCTCTCTTTCACTCTGTCACTCTCACTCTGTTCCTCTCTATATCACTCATTTAAAACTTTCTTTCCCTATTTTACACCATCTGGTCGGTGTAGATTCTCCTTCCCACATTGTGTTTGGCATCCTCGGTAACCACTGCCTTGTATTCTCCACACACTCCCCACAACAGTCTCATTGGGACATTGTCATTAGTGCTTGACTGAAATGGGTTCGATGAAACTCACTGGAGTGTGAAGTCTTGAAACCAGGAGCAGAGTGGGACACCGACTTCCATTAGGAATATTCTGCATGTTATTCTTATGTTTCACTGTCAATCCGCTCTAGCAACCATCCATGGGATAATCAATTCCTAGGTGCTCTTCAATTGCTAGGTGCTCTGTCTTATGTGAATTTGTCAGCAAACAAACTTTTATACTTTAGAGGCTACAAACAAATTACACTGGTGAGAGTGAACAGAGATACGTAATATAGCCTTTTCAAGGTAAATTTGGTATCCATGATCATGGCATATGCCTTGTAAGCAGGCCTAGTCTAAATGTTACAAATATTGGTTGGACCATTGCCAGTTTAAAGGTGTACGTCTTTGTGTAGACGCAGATGATGACAATAGCATCTTCTATATGGCCACCTCAATATTAAGGGGACTTGGTTAGAATAAAATTGTGGATCACCAGGCCGTCAGGGAAGTATCTCAACACTTCCCTCCAAAAAGGACAGTTTGACACAAATAGCTAAAAAATGGCATGGTATGCCCCAGTTATGCAGTATTTCTCAGAAATGGGTTATTGTCTGCCACAGTTTTGGTTTTAAATGCAAATGAGGAAGGGCTTTTGATAAATATGTAATGAAGATATTTTCTGAGAATGTAAAAAAAGAAATTTGAGTATTTGTTTTGGTGTCATGTGACTATATCAGGACACAGACAGAAGTTGTGTGAGGAATACCCTGAATGTTTTGATCACACTATTGCACTCTATTAGTCGATTAGTGCCTGTGGTTTGCTGTTAATGCCTATGCTAGCAAAAGTGTATAAGCAAAGGTCATTAGCCTGAATAGCATATCCACAGACCTGAAGTAAACATGGCCTTCACTGATTCTTGAAAGTTTGGCAAAAACTTATCCCACTAATGAAAGTCTATAAAACGTGCTGTCTTTAGCACAAACAGTCAATTGTATAAAAATGAAAAACTCATTTATGGAATTGAATAATGTGTTGTGTAAAATATTGAAATAGTGTGTTCAGAACAATATTCACCATTATTTTCAAATTGTTCAATATGTGTCCCACATATTCCTCACATATGCATTACTGCAAAGTCAAGACCTTTGTCTATGATACAGACATATACACAATATAATATACCTCTATATTTTGGATTAAAACTACTTTTTTCCCTTTCAAAATAGAAACCTATTTTAGCCACTCAAGAATCAGTGCCTTACTAACTGCCAAAATGTTTTACTTCAAATGGACTAATTTTCACCTTTGACCCCGTGTTCTCCTAGGACTCCATCACCCAAATGTGTAATAACATACCTGTACATGAACAATGCTTAATTCATTGCTAAAGGTAACATGAATTGGTTATTGTATAGGCCTATATTATTGTACTCTGGTGCTGACATGACCTCGCATAACACAACACTTTGCATTTCTGCATCGTAGATACTGAATCCAAATCCTTTGTGGTTCTCGTGCTCGCTCACTCTCTCACTCTCTCTCTCGCTCCCTCTCTCTCACTTACACTTTCACACAGAGGTGTAAAAACGGGCCAGTGACAGAAAAACAACAGTGGAAAAAAACCTAGCTGCACAAAGAAAAGGAAGGAAGACATCGATCTGATTTTGCAACATCATCCAGGTCACTGAAGGTCAAAGAAATTCCATTTCTTTTCCCTCTCGGTCAATAGCCTATTCTATCTCAGGGTCAGCCGTGTCCACTGTCCCCTCTTCTGCAGGCGACAGGGCTGGACTGGTAATCTGGCATATTTTCCCGTTGGGTCGACAGTCCTCAGGAACCAATGCTGTTGTTTTTTGTTTGTCTGTTTGCTTTCCCTCAGAGATAGGCCCTCAATTGGTCATTGGTCTAATCTAGATAGTGGACTGAGCTAATCATAATATTGTAGAAAAACAGGGGGTTGTATAAGTGGGTGGTCTATAAGAAAAATGCCCGGGCTGTTTGTCGGTGCCAGTCCACCCCTTTCAGACGCTAAGCAGCGATGCTCACTTTTCAGACAGATTGCTATAGGGTGGAGGTCAGGAGAAGTCTACGTTTTTCCAGTCTCAACTTTGGCTCTGTGCCAATGAACGTCCAGGGTGTAGGACACGTTAAGGGTTACCTCTTAGTATTTGGGGCTGTATTGTTTTTCTCACTAGATTTGCCTTGTTTCTGTTGTTGGAATATATGGTACAGTATTAACCATACAGCAAAATAATGTGTTTTATTATTATGGACAGATTATATTTGATCTCTTTTTACATATTTACTGACGAGCGTAAACCATTTAAAAGCAAGTTATATGTCCACACAGTTTTTTTAATATATAGGCCTACCAGTTATATCACCACATTTAAAGCTTGTGCTCTTGATCAGAACACCACTTGTGATGTTCTAGCTTATGTAGATCCACCAATTGTGTTGTTCTTTAAAAACTATACAAGAATAACTGTGACATTCCATTCATTCATTATTTGCATATATGTGGTATGTTGACGTCCTGTCTGTTTTGGATATGCACACCACGATCCGCTGTGTGTAAAAGCATTTAAACAATTATCTGTGTTTTTGTAACTGTTGTTGACACTCAGACTGCTTCAGACAGCCTGAGGAAGAGGTCAAAGCCCTGCAGAAGACTACGCTTGTCACTCTCAACTCTGGCAGTGTGCCAAGGTCCAGGGAGCAGTTAAACAATTACTTCTTCATTTGGCAGAGATGCATGATCCTGCCAACTAAAAAGCTGCGCAAAAAAAATCTTGTTTAACCCATAATGACCGATCTTAGCCACAGGAGATTTCTGTGCTAAAAGTATTACCACATGGATGGCTAACCATTTTTCACAGTTGAATAGGCGGTTTAGGATTGACATCATTCTGCTTACAACCACTGCCTGCCTCTTGAATGTGCTGTGGTCTTCACACCCCTTTGTGCAGTGAATTGTGCTAGGAAGCTGACAGGGTGGGGTTGGACAAATGGTTTACTTGTCCCAGGCCCAGAGAGTGGGGGCCCAATTTGGCTCTCCATTGTGTTCAGTTGTATGCATTGAGGGGGCCCTTTTAACCCCTTAGCGCAGAGCCTACGTTATAACCTTACTGTCACCATAATTGTAATGGCTACGTCTTAATCTGTTACTTAGGGCCTTTCCCATTACTAATCTCTACCCCTACCCCTACGCCTTCCTCATGCCCCTCGCGCTTTCCAATGAAGCTGTAAGGTGTAGGGCTTGAAACGCAACCGCTACGAATTGGGATACCCCTTCAACAATCATGGAATGACACTCACAGCTGTCACTAATTCCATGCCTAAGGTTGACGTTAATAGCGATTTTATTCATGTGCGTTTCAAGGAGAAAAGGGCCATCACACATTAGGACAATGTTAAACTTAGTACAATGGAATAATTATTACCTCTTTAAAACCGTCAATAGTGGCGAAAATAATTAAACTTGTGTGCTGTTGTGGGTGCCGCGGCTTGCTGCCAATTTTTAAATGAATTCGCAATGCATTCAGGGAAACCTGTCGTAGCCCTCCGTCGTGGAGTCTGGTTTTGGAAAATCTCCGGGCGGAGGGGTGCAAAGCCCTTCGCCATACCCCTACCCATCTGTCTGAACGTGAATCGGGATGCCACTACCCCTACACGTGGACACGCAAAACGGAGGCAAAGGGGAAAGGCGTAGGGCTAAGGGGTGTAATGGGATTCACTGATAATGCTCTCTGTAATGTCATAGCAATGTTGTTATGATGTAGTTGAGTATTTTCAGCAAATAGAGAGTAGGCCCGCTGGCAATCCTATCAGAGGCCACGATGACTGTGTTCCCGGGCCCGGCCAAAGCTTTCAGCTGCCCTGGAATTGTGTATGGTTCCCTGGTATGCTGTTGTCTGAACAAGGCCTCTGTTCTGCTCTCTTCAGCTTTCCTCGGAAATACAAGTGTTGTTCACCCAGTGTACATTTCAGATGGAAATGAGGAACCTCCCTGTTATTGAATTGCTGGAGGTCTGAGGCAGGGGGACAATTTGGTGGCATTTGGCAAAAACATGTCCTACTGAGCCAATGGGAAGACAGATGGTGCGAGTGCTGCAAAGAATTTTGGGGTTGGGGGGAGTTGGAGCTTGTGAACTGGATGTGTGTGCGTGGTTATATTAAAATTTTATAAAGATTAACTAAACTCAGGAAAAAATGTTATAGTTTTTCTATGCACTGTATTATGTTTCAGGAGGTATTCTTAATTGCAAATTGGAGAAAATTGTCGTCCAGAAGTGGCAAAATATGCATACAAAAGCACTTGGCCAACAATAGAAGATAGCAAAAAGAATTAAGCAGAGGAGACCAGAATTAAACAAAAATGAGACAAAGCCTGACTGTGCATTCCCCGAATCACCTTTTCACGGACACAGCACACAATAACTAAACAGGCATTTGCATACTGCAAACTGCATGACAACAGGTGGCCTTAGTGCATGTTGTCCACCAACCTGGAGTCCGTTTCTCGATTCTTGTCGTTGCTAACCGTCTTAAGTCGGTCTTGAGTTGGTCGTAAGTTGCTCTTGAGTTGGTCTTAAGTTGGTCTTAAGTTGGTCTTAAGTTGGTCTTTAGACGCAAGACCAACTTAAGAACAACTTAAGAACAACTTAAGAACAACTTAAGACCAACTCAAGACCTTGGTTACAACGTTGGTCTTAAGAACGAACAAAATGGCTAAAGTCGTTAGCAAAGGCACTGTCGAGAAACGACCCCCAGTCTGTTACCACAGTATCCAGCCACAACCTTAACTTCGGCTAGGTAGAGTAGCTCCGCCCATTACCTCCTGTGATGCTGCATGTAGCCTCTTTGTGCAGATGGGCTCGCTTCAATCAAAACTTCACTTCACTGAAAAGACTCAACTACGTAAATTATAGCAACATTGCTATCGCATTACCAAGAGCCTCCAGTAGCAGATGAAGACTTGGTCATTACAATATTGGTGACAGTAAGGTTATAACATTGGTTCTGTCAGTCTGGACAACTTGTCAGTCATGTGATGTTCAAATGCCCTTCTGTTTCAGATCCAATTAAATTTCCAATTGGACAGATGGGGCCTGTGACTCACTAGTTCTGCCACTAGTAACGAAGTGAGAGGAAAGAGCGGTGTGGTTGGAAAGAGGAAAGAGCGGTGTGGTTGACAGTAGCTTCAACCAGGATACAGAGTCACTTCACAAGTGGGGGTAAACAGGGCCGCTGACAGCTTTGGCTGGGCCCAGGACATAGTCATCTGAAAGGGCCCCCCACCCAATACATTTCATATAATGAGGACTCGATTATGGCCCCCCCCATTTCCCTGGGCCCGGGACAGGTGACCCCTTTGTCCCCCCCCTTGTTGGCTTCCCTGGGGGTAAAAGCCGAGCCATCCTCTGAGCACTCTGTTTACAACTTTGCCAGACCAACACTTTGTAGTCGCAAGCTTTTGTAGTCACAAATGCTGGCCTAGCTGCAGATCAGGTGCTAGGTGACAACTTTTTGTTCAGACGGCGGTGAAGATACATCACATCAGGTAAGGGTGCGGTGTGTGTGTGTGTGTGTGTGTGTGTGTGTGTGTGTGTGTGTGTGTGTGTGTGTGTGTGTGTGTGTGTGTGTGTGTGTGTGTGTGTGTGTGTGTGACGGAGTAATTGCCTTTTGTAAACATTTCCACCCCCAGCGAAATCGCTGCCACCAGATGCGACCTGCTTTTGATCAGTGTCTCTCTCTGCCGGGGGCTTTGACAGATGTGAGCAAAAGTACAATCCGGTGGGTGGTGGTAAATTCAGTCGGCTTAATAGACCTGTGAGGTAGGTGTGTGTGTGTGTGTGTGTGTGTGTCTGTGTCTGTGTGTGTGTGTGTGTGTGTGTGTGTGTGTGTGTGTGTGTGTGTGTGTGTGTGTGTGTGTGTGTGTGTGTGCGTGCGTGCGTGTGTCTTAGCGAGCGCTGTGGAGACAAGAGTATAGATGTCATCAATCCTGCCCCGGCCCAATAGTCACAGTAGACATACATGAATCTCTTTCCCACAGAGTTTTTCATTGTTTGTTGCTGTGTGTGTGTGTGTGTGTGTGTGTGTGTGTGTGTGTGTGTGTGTGTGTGTGTGTGTGTGTGTGTGTGTGTGTGTGTGTGTGTGTGTGTGTGTGTGTGTGTGTGTGTGTGTGTGTGTGTGTATGGGCTGGGGGGAGACAAAGGAGTCAGTTGTTCCGGGCCCAGGGAGAGAGGGGGCCCAGAATTGAATACATTACATTGTATACATTGCGTGAGGAAACTATCAGATGACTTTGTCGCTGTGTGTGTGTGTGCATTCGTGTGCGCCTGCAGAGGGGATCATTCACAACAACATTAACCTGCATGATTTGGGGGACAATTGGTTCACTTGAACAATATGAAGTCGCTGTGTCTAAACCTCATGTGCGTGTGAAGCTGCCCTCTGCAAACCTCTCTCCAGTATTGATGGTGGAAGGGACAAATTGATACACTATGAGTACAGTAGTCAGTACATTAGGCTTACTTAAGAGGAGTAAGGAATGTCTAGAGGTTCTTCTAGAATTTTACTGGAACACTGTACAGCTCCCATAGACGTCTGTGTTAAAAATCTCGCAAAGACATTATGACATCATAATGAGAACTCAAAATTTGGGCAAAATTCTAATCACATATTTGTGATGGTACTCCTCAAAGGGTTAATAGCATTTTGCCTTTTGTGTGGATATTACCTCTGTTCCATTATTCATTTGTGGAATGACATATTATTGTGTACAGTACACTGTGTGCTCATTATTTTTCCTAGATTAACCTTTTTAGCCGCAGAAGCCACAAAATAGCAACACAGCAAATATTCATTCAAAATGTTTGTCCTTCACATTGTGGTCCTATGTCACTATATTGGGGCTTAGTCCACATGAATGACCACCGCAGACATATCCCATATGCATAGACCTATATATTATGTATGCATAATATATGCATATCATGCAATCGGTAACGGAAACCTCAAAGCCTTTTTTCTTCAAAGAAAGCGGATACACATAATGGATTTATTGTGCCCGTGGTATGTAAGCCATAGTGATCTAATGTGAGATGTTATCTGTGCTTAGACAAGGGAGTCTTTGTTACAGACGGAGGCCCCGCATGGGAAGGCCTGTGGAGATGTGGTTTTCTTAAGTGGCTCCCTGCACTCTTATATAAACAATGCACCATTTTGTTGCTGTCCTAGTGAGTATCTAAAGGCTTTACTAGCTGTGTGTGTGTGTGTGTGTGTGTGTGTGTGTGTGTGTGTGTGTGTGTGTGTGTGTGTGTGTGTGTGTGTGTGTGTGTGTGTGTGTGTGTGTGTGTGTGTGTGTGTGTGTGTGTGTGTGAGTGTGAGTGTGTGTGTGTGTGAAAACGTCATGTAAACACTTCTTAATCCGGAATTAAATCAAACATCAAAGGAAACAAGATGGAACTATTCAATTCTGAATTATTCATTCGGAATTAAAAATGTAATGTAAACGTAGCCACTGTCATTTGTAACTAATTGGTCCAAGTTTTGTAAGTTACGTTTTATAAATTATTGGCCTATCACACCTTGTTATGGCTATCAGGAACTTGCACAAAGACAAAGTGGAGTAACTACACTGGCCAACAAAGGCAAAACACAGTAACTAAGCTACACTGCCCTGCAAATGCAAAGTGAAGAGTAAAAGTTGTTGGGGGAAAACAGACTTGTTTTTGCCTTCATGTTGGATGATTGTTATGACTCTCCATCAGAAATATACCAGTCCATCCTTTAAGCTGTGCAAGTACGTGCTATTGCTCTGTGACAGGCATTAGAAAAGTTATTCAGTCTTGTGTCCTCATGTTGAAGTTGAGCTATTAACCCTATGCTTACTTAAATGAAGATGCTGTGTTGATTTTTACTAAATGATAAATATCCGGCACCTTGATCAGTTTTGCTGTCCATC
>NC_085878.1:14343239-14353239 GCF_034702125.1 Engraulis encrasicolus
TTATATTCAGTGTCATTGATGTAAGTATGCCTTGTTAAATTGTTCCTTTTCCTAATATACCCATTAAGACTAGAGCATCGATGCGACACAACCACTAAGGCCAGCTGCAGAATCTACATATTTGCCTTTAACAGCGTTGACAAGCCTGTTAAATCTCTTAGACCTAATGGGTCTTAATGACTAAATGCTGTATTATCATTTCGTGAGAATGTGACACGAACACAGAAGCAAAGAAACACATGGCAAGAGATCAGGGAAAAGAAAATGACATGTTTTTTTGTGTCTAGTTATTTGCTGATGTGTCTGTGTAAATGTGCATGGTTTGTGAACTGTGTGTCCGTGAGCTGAGCTCAGTTGTTTGTGTTTATATTATGATCATGCTCTCTTGAGAACAGAGCACAGACCTCATCAATTGTTCTCCGGCCCAATAGCCACAGGACTAGAATGAATCTCTGTCCTGTTTCAAACTCCTTTAATGTGTGCGTGTGTGTGTGTGTGTGTGTGTGTGTGTGTGTGTGTGTGTGTGTGTGTGTGTGTGTGTGTGTGTGTGTGTGTGTG
Organism: Engraulis encrasicolus; assembly: GCF_034702125.1. Classification (NCBI taxonomy): domain Eukaryota; kingdom Metazoa; phylum Chordata; class Actinopteri; order Clupeiformes; family Engraulidae; genus Engraulis; species Engraulis encrasicolus. The sequence continues at coordinate 14,343,798 of NC_085878.1, forward strand.
TGTGTGTGTGTGTGTGTGTGTGTGTGTGTGTGTGTGTGTGTTGTGTGTGTGTGTGAGAGAGAGAGAGAGAGAGAGAGAGAGAGAGAGAGAGAGAGAAACAGACAGAGAGAGGAATAGAGAGATACTGTGTGTGACAGAGAGAGAGAGAGAGAGAGAGAGAGAGAGAGAGAGAGAGAGAGAGAGAGAGAGAGAGAGAGAGAGAGAGAGAGAGAGAGGGGGGAGAGAGAGATGACAAAGCATCTGTATTGGGAGTCCACACCGCTGTTTGCCACCTGGGTTCCATTATCCAGTGGCCTGTTTGGAAGCTTCCACCTGACGGAGCAGAGAGCGGGGGCCTGAGCACTGTTTAACGGCCGGCCCAGCGGATTCCAGGACACACCTGGGCTCCAGACTGCACTAACACACACACACACACACACACACACACACACACACACACACACACACACACACACACACACACACACACACACACACACACACACACACACACACACACAGGAAGGGGGAGGAGTGGAGAGGAGAAGAGGAGGAGAGGGAGAGAGAGAGATAAACAATGAAAAGCAGAGCAGAAGAGAGGAGGAAGAGAAAAAAAGAGTAGACAAATGAGGAGGTGAGGAGGGAGAGGGGGCGGACAAAATGTGAACAAGACAGCAAGGAGGAACAGGGGAGATATCAGAGAGATGAGAATAAAAGGAAACGAAGAAGAGGAAGAGACATGTTTAGAGGAAGACAGTGATGAAGACGAGAATAGAGAGAGAAGAGGAATGAAGGAGAGAGGGAGGAGGGAGAAATGAGAAGACAGATGGACAGGTAGTAGACAGGAGGAGAGAGAGGAGAGGAGGACAGGGAGGAGGAGAGGGAGAAGACAAAAGAGGAGGAAAGGGAGTGGGACATGGGGAAGGAGAGAAAAGAGAAGATGGTGGAAGAGGAGGATGGAAGGAAAGCGGAGGAGAAGCAGGAGGAGTGATAGTAGAGAGGAGAAGAGGAAGGTTCTGAACAGGGAGATGGAGAGTAAAGTGATAGTATGCAATGAATTGTTCTGGTTTTATGCTTGTGTGTTTGCATGTGCGTGTGCGTGTGTTTTTTAATGTTCTTAATGCAAGTGTGTGTGTGTGTGTGCGTGTGCGTGCGTGCGTGTGTGTGCGAGTGTGTTTTTTAATGTTCTTAATGCAAGTGTGTGTGTGTGTGTGTGTGTGTGTGTGTGTGTGTGTGTGTGTGTGTGTGTGTGTGTGTGTGTGTGTGTGTGTGTGTGTGTGTGTGTGTGTGCGTAAGTGTGTGTGTGCGTGTGCGTGTGATATTCTTAACACATGTATGCTTAATGTTCCTAATTGACCGTAATGTTCTTTTATGTTACCTGTACGCTTTGGCAACACTGTTACCAATAGGCATGCCAATAAAGCATATTTGAATTTGAATTTGAATTTGAGTAAAGCTACGTGTACACCAGAAACGGTCCGTGTATATTTTCGTTCATTCATTATTCTATTTCGGATATCACACGAGAAAGGAATAAGGACTTGTTTATGATGATTTACGCTTGAATATCACTTGTGAAATGGAACCAAGCGCCATATTTTGATATTTTGTAGGTACTGAAAATGAAACGTTGAATCTTAGAAAAGAGAGAAAAGCAATAAAGAAAAATGTCCTTCTGAATTGCGTCTTTTGTTTATTCAGAATTCGCGTGACCTGAGAGTAAATCCTGGAAGGCTGGTTGAGCCTTCATTACATGGTTTCTTTGGAGGCAAACGGACTTTGCAGGCATTGTTGATGCAATATTCAGAACGTTGCTACACTTCAAAGATGTGGTCGATCTGTGATGAGTGTGCGAAGAATTTGTGTCATGAGATGGTTGCGTAGGCTATCCATATCAAGCAAGCGCCACAAGCATGTGCATACGCCCCACCGCCATTGAGTAGGGCGTCCCAGAGGGGGAAGAATGATTTACTGTCTATATTTTGACTTAAACTTATCAACCAATTTAACCTTCGCAACGACATTTCATGTGCTTAGGCCTGGTCTTAAGACTTGATTGTATTTGGCCATATAGCCTATTATAGCGTTCTAATCCAACAGAAGTGCAGCTGTGCGACCAGAGATCTTCGATGGGAAGGGGTAGACCAACTGTCATTGAGAACATTGACAGTTCTTACGATCAGCATCAGTTTCCCAGTTCATCTCCAGCCTTTAGGTGTATACCCGGACATATTGCTTTCCAACAATATCACTAATGTTCCAAATACACCAAAGTGAAATGTGTATTCAACATGCGTAAAACTTGGTATGGAGAGCGCGCGCTTCAGCTCATTACACTTGCCAGAATACGCAACAGTTTGCGTGAGAACACTGCTTTGGACCGTTTGCTCCCTAATGCATATTACTACATGTGAAAGGGTATAATAGGTTATTGATTCCAGAGACTTTAGCCTTTATTTAGGCTATAAAGTTGAGTCCATAACATAAAGGGAACTTCACCTCTATTTTATAAGGCGGACGCACGCTCCAATACAGGCCTAACCATCACGCGTGCTGCGCATAGGCCTACTAGCCTGTACATCGCAAAAATGTTTTTCATCATTCTATTATTTTTCTGTTGTGTCTCTGGCTCCAGCTACTGTTCTGTGTGTCGTTTGGTAGCTAGACCTTTTCTGATGCGTTTCAGACGGCAAACTTTCCTTCCGGGTAAACAGAGGGGGAGGGGTCAGTCAAATGAAATTCAATAAACGAATAGCCAAATATCACAAATTGAAAAACGATCAAAACTTTTGTAATTTTTTATAATGCTATTATGGTATGAAGCAACACATGCAGAAAACAAAATACAGCCATTTCTGCTTGTATTGCTTTAATCAAAACAAGAAGTTGCACCCTTTTTTGAATTTCATATTTCATTCCAAAATAGAATAATGAATGAACGAAAAAGTACACGGACCAGAAACGATGTTAGCCGAGAAGCCAAGGTCGCTTGAATTTTGCCAAGAATTTGCTTTATTCGCTCTGGATGTGATATTGACATATTTGACTTTGCTAATCACATAATGGCTCCGGCTTGTCAGCTTGGGACATTTGGAGGTATGAACACTTGTTTTCGCCGAACTGTGTCATAGCTCATTACCATAATATTACCTTGACTTTACTCGCTGAAATTCGCTCTGGCCGCTCAGGTCACTTCACTCCCGGCGAATTCGCTTTGGTTGCTTATTATTCGCCGACTCTCTGTAGAGAAATAATGACTTCCGTCACTCAGGTAGCGCAGGTTGTTCTTAGTACACACAGTTTTAGGGAAGAAAGAGGGAAAAGATGGAAGGATGAGGAGGAGAGGGAGGAGAGGAGGGAGGACTCAAGGAGGAGGAGAGGGAAGACAGAGAAGAAGGAGAAAAAGGAATAGAGTAGAGTAGCTTTACCGATCTCTAGGGGGCAATTAAGGTGTCAAGTAGCTTATAATAAATACACAAAATGCACGCATGGACATTTCAAGACATATAACAAAGGTAATAGTCGGGGAGGGAAAAATAAAACCATAGAACAAATAAAAATGCAGTATAGCAAAAACAATATTCTAGGAGTTGAGTTAGACAAGAGATTAACATGGAGGAAGACAGAGCGATGAGAGAGAGGAGAAGAGAAAATGAGGAGAGGAATGAGTACTCGAGCCAAGGAAGAAGAAGAAGAGGAGAGGGAGGAGAGAGAGAAAGGAGGAGGCATAAAGTGGACATGGACGGAGAAACACAGAGAGGGGCAAGAAGAAGAGCAAGAGAATAAGATTAGAGAAATGAGAAGAGAGAGAAAGATCAAGAGATATACATGATGAAGAGAGAGAGAGAATGGAGGAGAAGAAGAAGGTAAAGATGTAAAGAGGCGATAGAGGAAAGGAGGAATGAGAAGAGGCAAAGAGAAGAGAGAGCAGGTGTGGAGTGGGAAAAGACCACATGTGGGAAGGAAGAGATAGAGATGAGATAGGGGAAGAAGAGAAAACGGAGGAACAGAAGAGACAGAAGAGAGGAAGGAGAGAGAAGAGAGAGAAGGCGAGTGGAGAGGGAAATGCCAGGCTGCCCCAGTGATTTGTTATTCAGTGAACCGCATCACCACAGAAATGGATTTACTCCAATGCCTGCCCTCCGCTACTGCACTGAAGGTCGATGGCACACCTCAGAGACACCACTAGCCCCCACTTCTCTCTGCTCTCTGCTCCATTGGTAGTGCACACACACGCATGCAAGCATACACGCACGCATGCATACACACACACACACACACACGTACACGTGCATGCGCACACACACACACGCAGGCACACTGGCATAGGCATCACCACATGTGCGCATACACACAATCACACAGTCATACATGCACTAGGCACGCATGTACACACACACACACACACACACACACACACACACACACACACACACACACACACACACACACACACACACACACACACACACACACACACACACACACACACACACGCATTACGCACATAGGCACACACACAAATTAGTAATGCCCACTTGCCATTCAGTGAAGAGAGAAGAGAGGCATGCGGTTTCATTAATTTTATCGGTGTGCGTGTGTGTGTGTGTGTCTGTGTGTGTGTGTGCGTGCGTGTGTGCGTGTGTGCGTGTGTGCGTGCATGTGTGTGTGTGCGTACGAGAGGGGGGGGGTGGATGTCTACAGTACAAATATGTCATTAGATGCTGCAAAAAATAAACTGAGGCTGAAACGCAGGAAAAACGCACACACGCATGCACACACACACACACACACACACACACACACACACACACACACACACACACACACACACACACACACGTACACATGCACGCACACACAGCACTCTAACTTGCTAGCACACATCATAACACACATCATTGCATCGTAAATTATGCATTATCATTGCAGTTAATTTATGTCAAATAGTATAGATTAAGTACTTCAGTGTCTAAGATGCTTTAGAGACACAATGTATTATGTAATGTCTATAGTATGTAGTAGTGGTGTCAACAATAATCGATTCGGCGATGCAATGCAATGCTAGGCATGGACGATCCAATCCAATGCGGCAAGTTCCAGAATCGATGCGGCAATTTTTTTAAGTTTCAATTACTTCCGTGGATATTTCGGGAGCAAATTAATGTTAAATTAAATAAAAGCACTTCAAAGCATTGAAAACTGCAAGACTGATACAGAAAACAGCCAATAAATTGTTGCTGAGTATCTGACTACTTGTATTGCCTCATCATGACCGATGAAACATTTGCTTTGCTTTCAGTAGAAATGTAATGCATTGCAATGCATTGTAGAATTGAATCGAATCGAATAGAATAGAAACGAAACGAAGTGCTACCTCCCGAATCATAATCGAACCGTGAGGACAGTGCCAATGCACTCCACTAGTATGTAGCCTACGGTATGTCCTCATCCTCTTGCAGATATTATGTCTTTGGAGCCTCTTCAACACATGTAAACATAAACACTCTCTCAATGTTGTACTCGAAAAACACAAAACCCCAAAAAGGTCAGCAGTGTTTTTGCTTCATATTGCATGTGTGAGCCCTTGGGCCGTAAAGCCCGCAACACAGCCAGGGCTGGATTGATGCTGCTCTCTCTCTCTCTCTCTCAGGTTGTTTTGCATGACTTGTCCTTCTGCCTTTCATTTACTCCCATTCCCCCCAGCAAAAAAATTAATAAATAATAAAAAAATGGAATGAAAATGTTTTCTTGTTTCCCTTGACATGATTTCAGCACAGGAATAAATGGGATTCAATCTCTGTAGTGTGTTTGATTTGCTTCGTGGTTTGCATTTTGTTGCCTTGTCTGTCATCCATCAAGTGTATTGTAGAGATGCTAGGAATGGGCCCAGGGTGGTGGGAATTTTTATTTTATTTTTTTGGCCTGACAAAGTAGCTCACGGGCGGCTTTGTTGTGACATGTGACTATGTTGCTGGAGTATGACACTAGAGTTAAAATGTGTGAGACGTGTTTTTGTCAGACCGGAATGGAAATGTCAAAACAGCCTCATTGCGCTCCCTGCTCCGGTTTCTTTCTCGCACACACACACAGGAGACTGATGCTCTGGCACATTCATATAGGCCCTACATTTCTGGATGTATACTGTACATTCCATGCACATGGTACATACACTCTCTGTCATATAAATCACACACACACACACACACACACACACACACACACACACACACACACACACACACACACACACACACACACACACACACACACACACACACACACACACACACACACACACACACACCGTACATCTGCACACAGTCATGGATGTGTTAAACAATATTTTCTCACAAATTTACTTGAAAATGTATCAGTGGAAAAACACTACATAAAATGCTGCTGTAAACACTCGGACACTGGGTGCCTCCTATATACACAAAGACCAGCAGAGTCGGTAGAATTTGTCTTTCAGACGTACGGCCGGGCGATCATTAAAAGGGCTGGTGTTTTTCCTCCAATTGTTCTGCGTTTGCCAAGAGGTCTCGAACCCTGCAGCTCTACGTTAGCCCTGAAACTTTCCACAGGTGGAGAGATGCCAACTGGAGAGCAGAGCCAAAGGAAGTGAAAACCTTTTACGCTTAAAAAGCTGCTTTCAATGATTGTCTGGCCACTGGACCAGATATTTGGTTTGGTGTGTGTGTGTGTGTGTGTGTGTGTGTGTGTGTGTGTGTGTGTGTGTGTGTGTGTGTGTGTGTGTGTGTGTGTGTGTGTGTGTGTGTGTGTGTGTGTGTGTGTGCCTGCGTGTGTGTTCATGCCTCTCTATCTATCTATCTATCTATCTATCTATCTATCTATCTATCTATCTATCTATCTATCTATCTATCTATCTATCTATCTATCTATCTATCTATCTATCTATCTATCTCATCTGAGCACTTCTTCTCTTTCTTTATCTTTTCTTATCTTATCTTGAATCTAATCGAATGGAATTACATCCCTATGTCCCTCTCACTTCATTTTGACTTTGAGGACAAAAGTTGGAAGAATAAGTTGGTGCCACCTTGTGGCCACCGTGCACCATGGCATAAAAAAAGCTCCATGCATGACACTGTACTGGCGTCCAGAGACAGGGTCATTTCAAGGTACAGTTTTTGGGGGCCCTAGCCAAAGATGGACTTGAGGCCCCTTTTTCCCTTCAAACTCTTAGTGAGGGCCCCCCCGTCCAGAGAGATTCTGCTGTATCATTGTACTTTTCGGCCACTGAATTTAGGGGGGTACTGCCACATTCACAACGCTGTCATTGCTGTCATTTAAATTCAAGGACATAACCAGTCATTACCAAGAGGAACCCCATTCAGCTCGGGGCCCTTGGCAACTGCCTAGTTTGCTTACCTGGTTGTGGCAGGCCTGTCCAGAGAAGAGGCTCATCTGGCTCTGGCTCTACGGGAGATGTGCTCCTCGATAGCAGATGTGGCTGCAGCTGCAGGATGGGCTCGTCTGCGTCTCGCTGAGCCAGTGGGTCGGCAGTGGGTCAGTCGGGCCGTCTGTCAGGACAAAGTGTAAACACGCTAAGTGAGGCTATAGAGCCCATGCCGGGAGCCAAACATTGTTTTAAGCAGCCACAGCGGCAGGAAGTGCTTGAAACGTCTTTTTTTGTGCGAGGAGTGTCGTTCCGTCTGGTGAGAGAGAGAGACAGACAGACAGACAGACAGACAGACAGACAGACAGACAGACAGACAGACAGAAGGGGTAGAGAGGGAGAGACAGAGTGAGAGCACAAGGGATTGAAGGGAGGGAGAGAGAGAGAGAGAGAGAGAGGCAGACAGACAGACAGAAAGAGAGACAGAGAGGCTGCAGTCATCATGGTGCTGCGGATGGCGCCATTGGCCTTGATGATCTGAGGCTGTGTGCCAACACTGACCATCCCACTAGCTAACTCCTTAACCTCCCTCCACATAAATAAATAAATTATATAACAAAACAGTACATACACAAATCTTCTCTGGAAGATAAGAGGGTGAAAGCAGATGATGAACTGGGCAATGTTTTGAGCACTGTTGCTGGGTAACGTTGGTAAAACATACCAATAAGGCACTAAATCTCACTTCTATCAGGTGAATTAAAGCCACACTTGGCTGTTATTGAGACACATACTCTGCAGATGCCTGACCATCCCTGTCATAAAAAACTGGGGAGCGTAAGATATGTTTCATGCCTATCATTCCAAAGTGCCAGCAGTCGATACAAGCATGATTATTTGTATTGCACTACGTGAAGCAGTCTGTTATGCAATGTTTGTTCGGGGCCAGCAGTCAAATTTTGCAAGTGTGATTGCATGGACCATTCAGACTGACTGTTTCAGACTGTCTCTGGGAGGTGATCAACTAAGTCAAGTCAAGTAGGTTTTATAGTAATAGGTCATACAAGGAAATTGAAGTTTTGTTTCTCTCTATCACAAGACTAAAGCCCTCTGTACGCTTGCTGCCAGCCGCAAATGACGCGTGTCACTGCGAGCAACCCACTGCTGATTGCTTTAAGCCTCTTCCACACCAACCTGACAGTTGGCTATTGCCGCGCATTGGGTACAGTTGGGTCTGTGTTGGTTCGGTGTGTCTCGGTGCATCTGGGGCAGCTGGAGGACGTTGCTGGTCGTGTGTCCAGTTCAGTTCGGTTGAGGAGCACATCGGTAGTCAGGCTCCATGCCGGGCACTGATTGGCAGAGACGATTCTAGGGTCAGGTGGGGCCCCAAGCGAAAATTCAAAGGAATGAAAATTTGAAACAAAATTGCCACTACTGTAGTAAAGTGTGAGCTGTTAGTCACCATCCATGGGCTTGGGGGCCCCAAGCGGCTGCCTGCCTTGCCTGGTGGCAAGATGCTCCTCTGCTGATTGGTTTGTGCTAACTGCGAGCAGGAGGTGGGAGGGTAGTAGCAGTGAGTAGCGAACTCACAAACGTCTTGAGTTTCATTACATTGGGCTAGGCTACACTGTGTTTATTTAGACAGCTTCACAATGCCCAGCGTGCCCTTTTCCTCTTTAGTGAACTAAGTCGCAGTGAGAGAAATTAAGTCTACAGTGGAGTAATGAAACCGCAAAAGTCATAGCGTTTTGTGAGGAAGAGACAGATAGAATGTCTTGATGGATAAACTATGAATTAGAGGGGGACTTTGCCTATAGGCATCATAGGCTATAGCCCATTTATCAAGGCTACTCCTGAAAAGCAGAGAGGTGACGTCGCAAAAATATTAAAATATTTGGCTATAACAGGGCCAGTCGAACCGCGAGCTCTCAAATGCGGATGTTACCGCGAGATCTCAAACTCTGGGGGAGTGTCCACGGTGGGAGAAGTTGGCTAGGTGTGTTCGTGGAGCAAACTGTGTCCAATCAAGACCGAGAAGAGCAGACAGACAACTGACGAGTCGTAGTTGGGAAGTCTGGTCGGATCGACTATATGTGCAAG
>NC_085878.1:14355739-14445739 GCF_034702125.1 Engraulis encrasicolus
ACGCATGATCATTTGTGAAGTAAGTATTGACAAACGGCAACAAATGCCTTCTGCAAAATTCATAAAAAGTGGTATTAAATGTTTTTAACCCCCACATGACAAAAAAAATGTTACCAAAAATGCTCGCTGGTTGCATCAAACATGGTTGATGGACGCTTTTCTAGAGTTATCTTTAAAGGGACACTGTGCGGGATTTTTTGCTGGTTATTTCCAGAATCCATGCTACCCATTCACTAATGTTACCTTTTTCATGGATATTTACCACCACCATCAAATTCAAAGTGTTCATTATGACTGGAATAATTGCACTTTTCATACATGAAAAGGGGGATCTTCTCCATGGTCCGCCATTTTGAATTTGACTGTACTTTGACCACACTAGAAAATATTTGTTTATTACTTAGTTAACTTTCATGAAAAGATCAACCCAGTTTCAATGAGCAGCATAGTTGCAGTACCTTTTTTGTCCATTTCCTGCACAGTGTCCCTTTAAAGGACCACTCTAATAGAAAACCATTCTTACATGTTATGTGCACCATTATTCAAAACCCTTAAACCTGAATCATTAATTAAATAAAAAATAATTTGGCTTTATAGTTTTATAGTTTTTAGTTAATTTACAAAATAAACATTTCTGATTGGATATCACATATGTGACGTCACAAGCCGAATTGCATGACTCCGGAAATATCGATTTTTACAAGAATTAAAACAAGATGTTTACCTCCGCCAGGAGGTTATGTGATCGCCCGATTTCTGTGTTACATGTCTGTCCGTCTGTCATTCTGTTCGTTCGCTGCTATTTCGCGGCCTGCCACAAGGTGGCCGAGGTGAATTGAGCTATGACAGGGCGTGCCTGCGAGGTGGATTGATGGACATGACCACAGACAGAATGTAGGCTATTACGCGCGGATTTGCTGTGCCTAGGCTACATGGCTGCGTAGCCAATAGCACACCAAATGATATAATAATAATACACAACATGGCACACATATCGTCGCAGAGTGTTTGCCCTGTCAACCAAATCAGCTTTCGCGGAGTTAATTGTTCTCCGAGTGTTTCCCTGCTCAGTTGAAGTTCACGAATGCTGGAGATAATATTAATAACGGCGAATAGTGGTATAACAGATAACAGACAGCGCCAAGGAGGGAAAGGTACCTGGTTCACTACAGGCTACATGAAAGGTTAATCAAAGTTGTGCTGCGACAGTCACCACAAAGCCAGACAGAATGCACACAGAACGCACGGATTTGCTGTGCCTGCATGGCTGAAGCCAGGTGCGTGGCCAATAGCACCAAAACATAATGTAGGATAATCAATGTAATCAATCAGGATGATGCATCGTCGCAGCTTTCGCGGAGTGTTTTCCCTGTCAACCAAATCAGCTTTCTCTCGTCTGTCCAGTTTAAGTTTGTAGCCTACAAATGTAGGCTAAATGTAGTGAACTGGATCCTTGGTGCTGTTCATCAGCCTAACTGTTCACCGCCCTATATATATATATTTTTGTAATGCTTCAACGCTGTTTTATATGGCATTGTAGGCCTACTGTGGATACCGGTAGTTGTTGTGCCTACATGTTGGCAAACCACTAGGTGGCACCGTTACCTCATATTTCACAGAGCCGTATATAGATATTTCAGAGCCATGGGGACTGTTGTTTACTCCAACGAGACGAGGCAGGTATAGCTACAGCTGAGCTAGCAAGCCAAAGTGCGACTCGAGATGAGTTGCAGACATGACGCTGTCCTGACTGACTATAAAGTTTGAAAATGTACTTCCGAGTCTACATTACAACTTAGTTCTTCTTACACATTTGATCACTTTTCAAACACAGTATGTTGGTGTAATTTGTAAAGACCGCGATTGTTGTCCTGGCCATTGCAAAAACAACACAGTAGCAGCTGGAGAAATGACAAGGCTAACAATGTGAAACGATAGCAGCACGAAGACATGGGATTGACGGCAGGCAAGAATGGGGTGTTCGATCGTTGAAATTATAGGAGCCCTGACAGATACTGTATTTGGAAACGGATCGTGAGACTGCTAAGGGTCTCAGTCAACACATCGGTGAGTAGGACTAGCTAGCCTGCTAGCTTCGTCGACCTACTGTGCTTTCAGGGTTGGGTGGGTGGAATAGCTGTAAATATGATACAGTATATAACATACTGTATGAAACACTTTCCGTAACTTTGGCTCCCTTGATTGACCGTTCAGCTACCGTATACCGGTGTGAACATAGATTGTAAGTGTGTCAGATACATAATCTCCATGTGACATGTTCTACTCTTTTGGTGGCTATTTCAGACTGTTTAGAAACCCCATGTTGCTACATGTCTTTTGAGGTCAAGCTTATATGTAACGGTGTTAGATATTCACCCCAACAGCGAAAATGTCGGGGGGCAGATTTGGTATTAGAGCTATTTGTTTCACTCCATGTCTGTGGACAGTGTCCTATATTTTATACCGTGGTGTTGTGCTTGGAAGTTTGCTTGGTAGTGTGGAGACGTGGGGAAAGCTAATAAGCTAGCCTTGTTTGCAGAACTCGTGCTGTTAGACTTTCTATTTCATTGAAATTGAAAACATTTCTTTGCAAACTGTTCGCCGTCTTGGATAATGAACACCATGCACTCTATTACACAAAAAGAGATAGTATATATTTGAACTACAACATCACTATCGTATCCGCACTCAAATTTCACAGCTCCCACAGTGTGCACAGATCAAGTTAGCCAATGCGCTGCTAATGACCCGGTGTGCGTTCCATTCCCCGCACTGTGCACTGTGTACTGAGATGCAGTGCACTCCCCACCCTCAGCTTAACGGCAAATAAGTGCAGATATTTTGGCTGACACAAGTGCGTGGATTGAGACGTGATTTTTCATCTTCTTACATCAATTCCGGCTCGTATTTGTTCTTGGAGGGTGGGACCCCTTTATTGAAAATCGGTTAAAACAACGTTTACAAACAGTCCTTACTACTGAACAAAACAACTTCTGTACATTAGAGTTCTGTTTCTGGACACACGAAAACACGTTTGAAACCATGTAAACTTATACTTTTCTATTAGAGTGGTCCTTTAAGGATTCTTTTCAGTACTGGAACATTTCTACTTTCTACTTTGAAAATGTGTTGATTACAAGGGCATAAAAAACAACAACTATACTGACATTAATGCTAAGCTGCTGTCAAGGCAATGTGTGAGATGTCTCAGGTCTAACGGTAACTTGAAAAAGGGTTGTCTACTCATGGCTTTGTTTTTAGCAGCAATATCACATGGTGCTCTGTTTCACATCATGTTTTACTTGACCTCACACATTTATTTTAGTCCGTGGAAACTTGCGTTTGACCTGCATGCTACTAGGCAAGTGCACCATCACCCCTGGATGATGTTTGTGATGTCTCTATTTGAAAACACAGATGAGTGCTAACAAATGTGGTGGCTGTGTACACAAAGATGAACATGATGTTTATTTGGGGAGGGGGGTTGCTGTGGCGAATAGTGCTGATGTACATGCCAATGGGGACCCAGGTTCAAATCCAGAAAATCTCTATATCCCACTTACTCTTTGTCAGCAGGTTAAGTACTCTATCAGCTAAAGAAAAATAGTAAAAAGACCAAACTTAAAATTTTAACTTTTCAACTGCTAAATGACTAATTGGTTTGTTGATTTATCATTCGATGGTGGCTAGGGGTCTCCTGCCCTAACACTTTCTATTTCTACACTTCTCTTTTGTACCTTATCAGTTCTGCTTCTCCTAATATATTATTAGCCCACCTTGGACCTTGGAAACTAGCTGTGGCTCAACTCAAGCTATGAATAAGACTGCTCATTGTAGCGAGAAGGCATAATAGGCCCTTTTTCTCCACCCTGCTTCAGCAATGTCTCTGTCCGAAGCAGCACAAAGTGAGAAGGACTTGGTGTGAAAAGGACTGTGTTCGCTTTGCTCTGACATGTCACTCTATATGTCACCTCAAGCCACCTTTCACACAAGTCTTTAATAGACGTGTTATATTTTTAAAATCCATATATAGACCGCAGAGTAGACAGCCTCTGCTTCTTTTTCTGCATTGTCGTCTGTGTGATCACTATGCCCATACTTAGTAGGTCCATTGTATAGTTCACTGTCAGGTAAGATCGAAATAGACAGTGATACGTCTTCATCTGAAGAGCTTCACGGAGGACTGTGACTGGTGGATATGGACTGTGAATATGCTGAATCAAGGAACACAATTAGGAGGTAAGCTACTGTATGTTTCCCTACAAAGTTATAAGGCAGTAAATATGTAGGTCTACTTTGTCAGAACTCAGTTTGGACTGAACATGAACTTAATGGCTAAATGTCATGACTATTGCTATTCATCAACCTCATCTAGACCCTTTCTCAGTAAAATGCAGTGTGAATTCAACACTTAGAGAGTACTCTGGTGCCAAACACACTCTGGAAGATCTCTTTGTGGACTCTATCTGGAAGACTTTGTGTTGAATTAATACTGCATTTTTTTTTACTGCGCAGATAGTTTTCATTCATTGATACTTATAGTTGAAGACGGCAAATGAAAGTGAAATCTCTTAGATGCTGTCGGCAATAGAAAAACTATTGATGCAGGATAAAAGAGTTGATTATTTATTTTGATGAACTTTATTTCTGAGGTCTAATCCAGAGATGTCTCATGATCAGAAGGGATGCAAGTTCAAAGCCCATGTCATTAGTTAGCATGCGGCTAGTGGAGTAAATGACTAATGGCCTCTTGAATGCCTGTGTATGTTTGAGATGTAGTGCATCTACACCCACAATGCTGCAGGGGACTCTAGGCCTACCTAAATAATCATGAGTCACTCTAGAAAAAAAGATATAGGCTACCAAAAGGACAAATAGCAAGGTGTTTCCGACATCACAAAAATAGAACAAACCGGACAAAAAGAAATAAAGATGTGAGCACTTTGTAAACTGAGAATGTTGAGAGGACTGCATTGAGATTTCAAGCCATTATGTGAGGGATACAGGAGGACACATTGCGCAATGTCGCAGGAAATAACACAAGCTGAGGTAGACAGAAGATCTCAGCACAAAGCTGCTGCAGATCCGTCTTGTCACCTACTCAATATTGGCAGATCCCTGGAGAAAAAAAACTGTTTATTTTTGCAATTTTTCAGGAGGTGAGGGAGAGCTGTATAACAACATGTAATTAATTAATTGATGTGAAAAGAGGATGCGATTTTAATCACAATGTTAAATCCATATCCGTAGTGCACAAAATAAAGTTAAACTCGTGCATTTAACCAGCATGGCACAGAGCTACTCAGGGCCGCAATGAAACTGAGCTTGATTAGTAGTTTTGGTAAAAGTTTTGGTCAGGCAGTTAACAGACTGACTTGCAGGTTTGAGCCCATCAAATTCTCAATCCAAAAATAAAAATAGGCCAACATTAGGACAATATCATACTCCAGGGTTTGTCATCAGGCACGAATATTCTATGTGCAAGAGACGAGACAGCCTATTATGAGCTATGGTTGAAGTAGGTCACTTCCCTAGAGACAGGAAGTGGACTGTTCTTGTGTCTTTTAAATCGGAATGCCCTGCAAAGTTATTAATGTGTTTAGTCATATTAAGATAAAACTTGTTTGCTGACTTTGATATGTGTCTGTGATAATAAACGCGTGTGTGCATGTGCATGCGGCTGTGTGTGTGTGTGTGTGTGTGTGTGTGTGTGTGTGTGTGTGTGTGTGTGTGTGTGTGTGTGTGTGTGTGTGTGTGTGTGTGTGTGTGTGTGTGTCCGTGCATGCATGTGCATGTTTATTTTGAGGATCCTGGTTGACTTGAGTGAACAACCTACCTGTTTGCTGACCTTTATAAATGTCTGGCAAAGATCCTGGTTAACTTGTTTGAAAATACAGATATGTCACTCTACTAACGGTTGATACGTCCCTTTAAGTTGCTTCCTGTGGCTTAGGCAAGCAAAGGTGGGTGGGAGAGGATGCAGGCCAGACAGAGTTACTGGTGTCGCCCACCTGACAACCAGACAGGGTGCGCTGGATACTATTTTTTCCCCCTAGTATGCCAACGCCACAGATGGCCAAACTTGGCTTCTGATTGGTCGACCTTCCAGGGCAGCTCCACAACTCCCTGTGACAAGTAAAGTTTAGGCATGGTTTTGGTCTGGGCACAATTTTTGCAACAAATTTGCCAATCCCTTGCTTATTTTTCGCCGTTCTTGGAAAAAGTTTAAAAAAGCAGAAACATTGCTTCACTGACAGGTTAGGTTGAAGGATAGTTTTGGTCGCACCTATCCTTAGAGTGGCGAGTGGCGCCGTGTTTTCTGCTTCAAAACTCCCCTGTGATTCCCCCATCTTTCCTGTTTCAATCTTGCCGCTCTGGAAGTTTGATCAATCAGAGGTCATCTGTGGCGTCACCATAATAGGAAAAATTTGTCGAGGCCTGGACAGACCCTGACAGTCATTGGTTGTGATAACTATATACAAAGTAGATGGTCCACAACACGAGACAGTGTCCATCCACACTTCCGGCGACGCGGCACAAACTGTCACAGTTTGGCCCATGGTTCTCTTAAATTTCAAATTTTGGTTCTCTAATGGGAGCCAGTGAAAATCAAGTATTTCCAGCAGTACAAAATGTGTATTTAAGTCAGAGCTAGCTAAGAAAGAGTGGCTTGATTGATGCTAGCTTCAGCCAGTGGCGAACAGAGACATTCCATACATGCGGGCTAAGCCTGCCCTCTGAGGAATCTGAAATCACCACAGCTTGTCCAGACTAGAAGCTCAAAAGGACGTCATAGCCAGGCTAACACGACAGCTGTGCATGTTGTGCTCACATTGGTAGCTACCATACAGTGTGAGTGCTACGCTAGTCTGGTGTGTAGCTGTGGCATCAGCATTAGCAGTCTTCCTCACGTCCACTGATGTTTATCGGCGTTGCTGGCTGCTTTAATTATTCAGAGCGGGCCAGAGGAGGCTAACGTGTGGCCTTATCGCTTTATCAGGAGAGCTATCGACCAGCCCCACACTCTAATCTCATGGGGGAAACTAGCGTTGCACATGGGTGCACATATGACAGCACAGGCATCGCATAGACACACAAGCACATCCACATGTCCGCACATGCGCACGCGGGCATGCACGCACACGCACACACACACACACACACACATTCACGTACTGTACATGTGCACACTCTCTCTCGCACCCATGCACCCATGCACTCAGGCACGCGCACACACACACACACACACACACACACACACACACACACACACACACACACACACACACACACACACACACACACACACACACACACACAGTTGGTTTATGCACTTAGCTTATGCACTTGGCACTTCCCACTGCTTCTCATATGCGACCACATTAGTTCTGAGAACTCAGGGCAGCATACGCTATGTGGTCCTACTCTACTACTACTCTACGCTATGCACCCCAAACCCCACCCTCAAACTTAACATGCACCTCATGTCTGCTGTGTTTATTAGTAGTGACTTTTGACACTAACATCCTGTGTTGTTCGCTAAGGAAGTCTTTTATGAAAACACACACACACACACGGACATACACAGAAGCGAGCGTACACACACACATGTACACACACACACACACACACACACACACACACACACACACACACACACACACACACACACACACACACACACACACACACACACACGTGAGCATAGGCCTATATATCTACACATACATATGCACACATGCACACATCAGTGCACACGCACACAACCACTTCCACATAGCAACATACAACAACAACAAAAAGTTACTAAGATGAAGTTTGAGCCTGTGTGAAATACTTGTGAAGTTCTTCCGTCATAAAAGGCAAGTAAGTCAGTCAGTCATCATTCCGCCATCTTGAAGTGTGTACCTCTGGGGTTAGACTGTTGACGGGCAGCAGCCAGGGATTACAATTTTATGGGCCTCTGAGCCAGATAAGAAGAAAGGCCACCTCTTCATACAATGACAAGGTTCCAGAAGTTTTGGGTGTTTAGGGTTTAGTTTTTAGTTTAGTTTTAAGATTTTACAGAGAGTTGAGGGTTCGGGAGTTTTTTCCCCCGAGAAAAAAAATGAAAATACAATAGTTAAAAGTGCAATTCTAGCACAATATGAGAATATAAATAAATTGATAATAAAAAAAATTAAATAAAATAAATATAGATAAATATTGATTTTTTTTTTGTGGCGCGGAGGCTTGGGCTTCAGGACCCCCTTGGCTCTTGGGCCCCTGGGCCCGGTAGGGTAGGCCCGTGCCGTTATCCAGTAGCAGTAGATAGCATCTGGTGCTCTGAGGAGCTTCCTGCTCCCTCAGCTGGGAGATGAGACGATCATTCAGGATGGAGAAATCAGATCTGGCCCCCCCACACCAAGGCTGCTGCTGCTGCTGTATTCCAGCTGCACAGGGCAGGGCACCAGGGAATCAAAGTGGGTGCCTTGTTACTGAGGACTGGGGTGTTGAGGGGTCTGTGTTGAGATGTGTTGTGTGTGTGTGTGTGCTTGTGTGCGTGCGTGCGTGCGTGCGTGTGTGTGTGCGTGTGTGTGTGTGCGTGCGTGTGTGTGTGCGTGTGTGTGTGCGTGCGACGCCCGTGCGTGCGTGCAACACTTGGAGGAGATGTTCTCACTGCTCTGTGATAAGCATCGGTGAAACACTTGAGAGGAGCAGAGAGGAGCGATGGTAATCTCAGGCTGGGCAGGAAGTGACTGCGTCGCAGTGGCAAAGGAAACCACAGGAGCGCTGCGCAGCTAGCTGACCTTGCTAATTCACCCGCTCTGTTCGCATGCGTTTGCGCTGCGCAGCGCAACGCGATAGTGCTGCTCGCTTTCAAACTTTTTTTTGTTGAAGCGTCACATAGGCCTACACCTCTTTTCCTCCACACAACATGTTGTAGAGCCAAAGTCACAGGCCCCTTCGTGATGTGTGAGAGGGAAACAGCTTTTTCGCAAAAGGTAAGGGTTTCAACTTTCAAACACCACTAAGGGAATTCTTCGACAGATATTCAAATCTCAATGTATAGACTAAGAGCGAAGTTTTAGAAACAGAAAGTGTTGACAGTTGACATTTACGCTTGTATGCAATGAAGACACTTAGAGGAGCCTTCAATTTTCAAAAAAAAATAAAATAATGTCATCAGCAAAATCATCATCTTCATCAGCTTCATCAGTATCATGAAGAATGATTGACAGACATTAATGAGACCATGCTTAAATGTCAGAGCAGTCTTTTCATCAAATGTTCAGCGTAAACCACGTCCCCCTATCCTCCTGTTTGTTTTTTCTCTCTCGTACATGAAAGTAGGCTAAAAACCCAGGCGATGAAAAATAAATACGATAAATGTCACATCCGCACCAATATCAAGAATTTTCCAAATGCCACAGCTTTAGTGGTTTGGATAAAAAGACCAAAAAACTCAGAAACTACCTCAAATATTAATATGAGTTTTTAGACATTTGAACTTTCTACACCGCATCATAAATCACATAAAAGATGTAAGATATTATAACTAGGCTATTTTTGTAGAGTAAACGCAAGGTATTTTTGAATACAGCGAAAAGGCCTAAACTAATCCACAGCTGTTGATTATCACAACCTCAGCCCATTACAATGTGAGTCACATATGATTTAGTTTTTTTATTATTATTGGTCAGATTGTTAGCTATGGTATGTCAGACTACAGTTTACACTGTGAGTGTTGTTGCTCATGCTTTATATGATGCTGTTGAACATGTGGCTGTTCATGTGATAAGATGGAAGACAGGAGAACATGAATGTCATGACTTTACTAATGGATCTCTAACACAAACAACATATTCAGCACACCGCCTACAGCAGTCTATTTCCAGCAGAACAGGGCACATGCAGTTCATCACCTGAACAGGTGGAACCTCCCTGAACCACATTATCTGACAGAAGGTTAATGCTCTGCTCATAACGTTGAATGGAATCTGTCAAATGTAGCTATGATGTAGACCTCTCCCACCCATAGATGCAATAATTACATTTATTATATGGTTGTGACGTCATCGGTCGAATGCTCCATTCATTTCAACGGGGCTCCCCAACGTTCGCACGTCTGTTATTTTTCGATAACGGACGGGTTGGTCTATAACAGACCGCTGTCAATGGCAACAAGACTTTTCACTGCTAAAGCGACTTTTCAACAAGACTCTAATCAGCTGCTGTGATAGACAACACCTGCTGTCCTGGCTACCTAGCTGTTGCCTAGCGGTGTTCCACAACGGCACTGACTGTTTTGTTTTGCGCAGCAACAATCTTCACATTAAATAGGCCTAAAGAAATGTCCCCGCCATGTGTGAATCATTTAAGTATATCCATATAATAAGCGGGTTAACTTTCGGCGAGTCGGTCGCTTTGTGGAATAGCAGCACTTCAGAGAGAACAAGACCCCTCCGCTCCGCGTCGGGGTCTAAAGATTCTCTCTGTCGTGCTGCTATTCCACGGTAGCGACCTTCTCGCCGAACGTTAACCCTTACCTGTTGCAGGAGAAGGATTCTTTAGGAGTTTGAAGGGAACATTTCGGTGACAGTATCTGTTTGTGTGCAAATAATCTGATTAGAAACAGAACTATTTGATTCGAATAAAACGGTGTGATCCAGTTCAAATTTTGATCTGATTGGAATGGGTGTGGCATAGTCCATACTAGCCGTCTTATTTACACTTGCGCCAATGGTTTGTGATGGGGGTCCCATGCTCAGCTGCACCTCATGATTAGATGTCCATCCTTTACCTGCTTTTGCCTTTATTAGGCTACAATAGGACAGTGAAGAGAGACACGAAAGGTTTTTTTAGTTTTTGTAAATGCTGCTTTGTGGTCAAGGGTTGTATGTCGGATTTGATCTTTACTTGTTCGATGGAAATAGGTGTCCATGGAAAAGCGAATCTATAAGTATCTATACTTTTGCTCAAAACTGTACAATATATATTCGTAAAATTAAGTCAAGCTTATTTTTATATTATGCTCACTAAATTTTAATATCCAGTTGAAAATTGAAAGAAAACTGTCTGCACACTTAAATCCCCTTTGTGTTCTTTTTAAAAATAGGCCAAGCTTTCGGTCTACTGACCTTCCTCAGGGCTCAGTCAGTATCCAGTTGAGTCAAAATCATCCGTTACTGTAGCCTATCTGTAAAGGTGTAAGGTTAGTATAGGCAACTTTAGCTGACAGATCCCAGTAAAATTTCTATAGCTCAGATGGATGGATTTTGTGCGGCTATCCATTTATTGCAAACCCTGACTTTAATTTGCTGTCTCTTTTGTGCTTGCCTATATCCTCAAGGCTGTACTCCCATTCTCTGTCATTGTTATACTGAAGGATGCTAAATTGTGGTCCGGGCCAAGCCCATTCTTGGCCCTAAACTTGTAGATTACTGTAACAATGTTGTTACAGGTACAATGTTGTCCCACTTTTTAGGTTCTTCATTAACAAGCAAAATATTCAAGGTAAAATCGTTTGCCTCATCATGTGTACCTTTATCAGGGGAACAGACTCAAAACACTCACACAGTCACACACATGAACAATAACCCTCCCTCTCTCTCTCTCTCTCTCTCTCTCTCTCTCTCTCTCTCTTTCTCTCTCTCTTTCTCTCTCTCTCTCTTGCGCGCGCGCGCACACAGACACACACGCACGCACGCACACACGCACACACACACATCGCTGTTCTGAAGAGTTTGTGGGAGCAGGAAGTGGGCTGATGTGAGGCTGGCTGCTATTTATAACACCGTGGGCTTCTTTAACTTCTTTCACCTGCTGCTCAAGAGGTTGCTGCTCTTGCATATTGCAGGCTGAGTGTCGTTATACTTAAGACTATAAGAGGTACAAGTTGACAGTAGGCCTAATGTGAACGTCACAACGTGATTCTGATGATTGTCTTTTCCATGGAATCCATAGATTTTTCCTGTAACTGTCCATGTAATAATGACTTTAAGTAAAATGACATGCCTAAGTCAGTGATGTATTTCAGTTCTAGTGCAAAAGCAAAAGCAAAAGCAACATAGCAACATGCATATATATGCTAACCTTACATGTTCATTGCACAGTGACATGGAAGAGATGGCAGAGTAAACATAATGTATGAATCTTAACCCCTTAGCACAGAGCCTACGTTATAACCTCACTGTCACCAAAATCGCAATGGCTATATCCTAATCTGTTACGTAGTCCCTTAATGCACGCCGTACCTCTTGTTACACGCTTTACTAGTCATTGAAAGTTAACTACTATAGTACTACACTACTATGACAGTGCACGGGGCCTTACGACTTGGTCATTGCTATTCTGGTGACAGCTCATTTATAAAGCTGTGTCTTGAAAGGACCAGTTCAGTCAATTTCAACATGCAGTTGTAATGCTCACACTACCCTTTACTTGTCAGTACCTGAGGGTTTTTTTCCACTCTTTTCCGAGATCTTGGTCATTGTAATGGGGGCAGCGCTTTGTTTACATTTAAAAAAAAAACATTTTTATTTATTCCCAAAAACATCCGAAAGGTTATACAACATCAGCAGACAACTAGCAAACAGCGGTACCTTTTGAGAAAATGTTTGGAGTAGGCCTACGTTAAATTTTTTTTTAAAAAAGTAAACTAACGCTGCCAACATTAGAATAGTTCATATCTCGGAAAGGGCTTAGCCGAAAAATGTGGCATCATCGGGTACTGACAAGTCAAGGGTAGCGTGAGCAATACAACAGCATATTGAAATTGACTGAACTCGTCCTTTAAGCCGCTCTGTACTGTCATAGCAATGTTGATATATGTAGTTGAGTATTTTCAGCAAATTGTGAATAGGCCCGCCGGCCATAAATTGCACATATTTTTGTGTGTGGCTGACATATCAAGAAAATGGTGGCGTATACAGTAAAAGTTTATCCAAATAACATCCGAATGAAATTATTTTCTGTTACATTGCATTTGTGTCATCACACTTCTACCTCTGCGTGTGCAATCTGTGACAGATGTAACATTTATGAGAGTGCAACAACAGCCACAGTGGCAGGATGCGGCGAAGGCAGGATACTCTTTTTGCTCTCTGAAGAACTGCTGATGGCTTTTCTCCTCTCTCGCATGCGAATGGTCTTATCTATGTCACTCGTGTCACTCCCCACTTGGTTATAGCACTTATGTCCAGAAATTGTTGTTGTCAACAGTCGTTTGTGCAGGTAGTCAAGTAGGCCCCTTTCATGAAGATGGGATTGCTAGTGAAAAAAGCTTAACGACAAACCCCTACTCCGATGAAGTTGTGACACTTGGTAAACAGTGAAAAAAATAAAAATACTAGCATTTGCAAAACAGTCAGGCCATACATTTGAAAGAGAGTAGTGAAAAGACAACATATTAACTGTTAAAACTGAGAAAACATGATTGCTATGGTACTACAGAATCTTACACTTAAAAACATTAACAGATTAAAATGTAGGCCTAGTTTTTACCATTATCACCATTTTGTGTCATTAAGGTTATAACTGGGGTTAAAGCGACACTAGGTCCTTTGTCAAAACTTCAGTGTCTCTGGGTTGGAAGCGGTGCTGTGTCTCATTCAAACTACAGAGATAACCTGGCATGCTTCTCTTTAGCCCATGAAAGGCAACGATACCAATTCATGAATTGTCCGTGGCTCAAGTGTTTAAGGCACCGTATAGCATAACGCTGGGGACCCGCATTCGAGTCACTTCCCAATCCTCCCTCCTCTCTCCCACTAATTTCTTCATCCTCAGTCCTATCACAAATACAAGCATAAAAGCCCATAAATGTTTTTTTATTTATTTGTTTTATTTGTAGTTTATTTGGCAGGGACAATGCAGTGCACATTGTTACAAACATGACATGGCAAAGCCATGACACAACTTGCAGATGTGAATACATGGAAGGTTTATAGCTAGATAGCTAATTTGCAACCTCAGTCCCTGATCAGGCTACCTACTCTAATAATACATATAAATCATCTAAAAGTACAATTGTACAATACAGTATACAAGACAATAATAAGCCAACTTGAAACATGCTCCCTATAACATAAAAGCCTTGTGCATTAAGAAAAAAAAACAAGATGATGATGGTGACCTATATATGCTGTGTGTGCATGTGTGTGTGTTAACTATTGTGTGTTATGATTACATTTTTGGTTTTCCTTCAGCCAGTGTTTCAGTTGTCTGTTAAATGTTTTAAACTCTGTTTGGATTTTTATTACAGTTGGTAAACTGTTCCACATTTGAGTTCCAATAACTGAGAAACTAGACTGACCAAAAGAAGTTTTATAAACCAACTCTAATTCCGAATGGCATTCCCACCTGCTGTGATAAACCTAATGACTTTGGAAACATTATTTTATGGTTTAAAATAATGCTTGAAAGGAACAGTCCACCTCTTTTGATTTTCACATACAGTATCTGCGGTTCTGAATGTACACAAAATTTTCTTCTCAGTGTGTTCGGTAGGCTACTTATTATCATAGCATAATCTCTGAAAGTGGATAGAACCATTAGCATCAAGCCACACGTTATCACTGGGAAAATTAAATAGCCGTTTTGCACTCTGTTGAATTTATAAGTGCATTTGATGATGTTTTGTTTACTTTCATAGACTCCCATTGCTACACCAAATACACGGTTAAACTAGGTGATGCAAACACATAGAGAAAAAATCTTATATACTCTCATATTTTACACAAATGTTTTGCCACTTAAAGCACCAGTTGAAAAAACTACTCTGTGTCGCTTTCCGAGAGATTAATTCACTGCTCCCATACCACAGGCCGCTGTGCTACTTTGAGCAGGCTGACATGACCGCAAACCATGCAAGTGCTTCACCGTGTCACAGAAATAGGTTACAGAGATTTGAAAAACAAAAAAGATCAGGCATTTTGAAATAGTGACACACTGCAGAGCTGAGCTGAACAGAAAAGTAAATTAAACATTTTAATATGGTGATTTTGCCGGAAGCGTTAGCAGTGACAAAATGCAAAACCTCCAGAGGAATCTAAATCAAGGTAGCATTTTCATAGAGCTCTAGGATGATAGTTTATGTAAGGCTACCTTTTATCAGGTTGATCTCTCTCTCTCTCTCCCCCCCCCCTCTCTCTCTCTCTCCCTCTACCCTTCCCTCTCTCTGTCTTGCTCTCTCTGTCCCTGTCCTTCTCCAGCTTTCCAGCACCCTCTCTTGCTCTCTCTCTCTCTCTCTCTCTCTCTCTCTCTCTCTCTCTCTCTCTGACCCCCCTCTTCCTCTCTTCCTCCGGGTCTGTCACCACCAGGCTGTCACCCTAGCTATCCTGACAAGCCCAGACTTGTAATCTATTACAGCAATCTCTCTGGGCCACTGGGGATGATGCGCTGGCTGACTGACTGGCTGGCATCTTTGAGACAGTAGCGCATACTGTAAAATAGCATTCTGCTTAACGCCTAATCACATCATAATCTGTCTGCTGATCCTGTCAGATTTACGCCAGCCGCATCCATAGCGTTACAGTTCCACGGGTTCGGGACATATTATGAAGCACAAACCTTGACGAAATCGAAGGCGTTTTATGCATCAAGCTGATGATTGCAACTTGGCAGTTTAATTTTCCCCTCTCATATTTGTCGTGATATTAACCTTTGATTTTAATTAAATGTCACGCTTTCACGTTTTCGTCCAACTGTGAATGATGGGATTGTATTTGATTTGACTTAACTTGACTCTCAGCTGTCTGGGTGCCTCATCTCCCCATCCTAACACACACGCACGCACGCACACACACACACACACACACACATGCGCATGCACACGCACGCACTCAAACACACACACATGCACTCAAACACACACACACTCAAACACACACACACACACGCATGCACACACACATGCACGCACGCACACACGCACACACTCAGATAGAGGGGGAGAGAGAGGGACACACACGCACACTCACACACACGCACACAGAGAGAGAGAGGGGGAGAGAGAGAGAGAGAGAGAGAGAGACACACACACACACACACACACTCACACACACACACACAGCCTCGTCCCGACCATGAGATTATTGATTAAAGGTCAATAACACTCCAGTAATGCCGCCCTTCATCGCCGGCTACTCAATTAATTTAGTGTCAGACTCAATACACTCCGCCGGGAGCAGAAGAAACTCTGCAAGCAGCCCCGAGCATGGAGAAATTGAGAAATGTGAAGCAGGAGGATGTGCTGACATACTGACTGAAGTTGCAATTATAGGTCAATTATAGGTAGGTCTACTTTTTAATTGATGCTGAGAGGTATTTCAACATGCATTTTTTTTATAGACGGAAATCGGAAACATCAGGGAAGCAGCCCAACAGCATATCATCTGAGAAGTTAGTCATCTGTCTGTCTGTCTGTCTGTCTGTCTGTCTGTCTGACTGTCTGACTCTCTTTCTGTCTGATTTCTGTCTATGTCTGTCTATGTCCATCTGTCTGTCCATCCTCATTACTTTTTTAAAGGATTGTGCAATAAGGTTTTTTGCTGTTCTGCCAATTATAGATTTTGGTCTAAACATACTGACAACACACATTTTATATGTTAGCTCTGCAGTCCAAGCCAAGCTTCGTCATCTTGTGGAGTTTTCTTGGCTGTGTTCACTATGTGCTATGGGTGTAGATTTACTAGAGGTGCTTAACTCGAATCTTTGAGGCGTCCGGGTTGATTGGATCATTCCAAGGAGAGTATCCGGATTAGACGGATCACTCGGATCACACGGATCACTTATTTAAAATAGGCCTAAATAAAAATAAATAATAATAATGTATTTTTTAAAACGTTTCTGTCGTTAAATAGCTATGCCTTTGTTGTTCCATTTATCAATTCATGTTGATAAATCAAAGAGTAAGACAGTTTGATCAACAAAACTCACTTTATGAATGTCACAGTTCTTAAACTCATGCTGCGATCCGACCCACCTCTCCTCACTAAACATGCGACCACAACTCGAACAGCCTTTGGCAGCAGTGAAACGGCATGTTCCTGATTTTGCAATAAATAATGTGTGTTGTTTGTATTTAAGAAGACTAAAAGTCAAATATTTGGGAGCAGAAGTCTAGTTGAGCAGGGATAGTCAGGAGGCGAGCAGCAGATGACCACTCGCTTCCGCTGCCGAGTTGCCTTGCGACTCGCACACTCGTGGCAAAAACGAAACTTAAGCGTTGATCCGATCCGTAGGGGATTCGCTGCTACCAACAACTCAGTCAGGATTCGTCTCACCGAGTCGCCGAGGGCGCCGCTGCTGCTGACTTGGATGAGGGGAGTGACAGCAGTGGCTTTAAAGTATGTACGCTGTAACGCAGTGAGTGATAGAGCCACGTCTGTAGACTATAATTTCCCTAAGAGTAGCCTACAGAGTGAGATGTTAAAGCGTTGGCAGAGCACTGTTAACATTTAGAAATGTAGGCTAGAGCTCAACAGAGTCAGAAGCACACACATAGGGAGCGGGGATCCGCGACTCAATTGGCCACAACAGGCTGGACGGATCAAACAGGCTCGATGAATGACGAGGCGGGAGTTGGTTCAGTTTTACTCAGTGAGTGTTCGTGACTGAACAGCATACTAGGGAGATTAGAGAATGGCTGTTGTAGGCCTAGTCAACTAAAGAGGATATATTCCGGTTTCACAATTTATCGCGCTGTAACTGCCATTTTGTTGACATATTAATGAAATGCCGTCTGACCCGCCTTTGGCGGATCAATGCACGACAGCCATCCGGTCTGTTCGGGTGAGGTCTTTACCCGGCTCTCCAACCGGATCCTCCGGGTTTTATATCATCTCTAAGATTTACTAATGGTTTTAGGTGATAGCGTGCATTATCCTCATCGGTTTACAATTCGCTTATTGTACAAAAATATTACTTAATGTTAATAGCATTCTGGGGACTGAGGTGCTGTGCACAACTTTAATGATATAACAAATTAACCCTATCCAGACCGGGGGGGGGGCTAAAAGTGCCCGCACCAACTTTGATGTTGTGTAACTCGTGAATGACTACAGGTATGACTACGAAACTTTGTGACTTTTCCTAAGAAGAAGTTGGCTACAATGTGATACCACACTATCATTTTTGTTGTTGCCATGGCAACGGTTTTCTGACGGGTACACCTGCCCAAAAATCACTGATCTAAGTCTCATCATCATCACTTTTAATACTTTTTTACATTTTCATTAGCATCAGACACCCTTGTGAACATTTCAAGTGGTCTGATGCACATAATAACCAAAATTGATATGCATTACCCAAGTTAGATGGAAAATACATTAAGGTGACATTTTGGGCAATAAAATCAGGAAATGATGTCATAATGACGTCATAATATCCAATAATGACACCAAACTGATGTCATTCATAGATCTTTGGCTGAAGATCATCCCCTCCAAGTTTGGTGGTCATACGCCATTCGGTTCCCAAATTATGAGGGGGGGGTCAAAAGAGCCCCCCCCCCCCGGTCCCAGGCATGCCAAAAAAGCCCGGTCTGGATAGGGTTAAATTACTGCAAAATAACCAGTGCTAGTAAAGAGCACAGTATGTTCATTGGTGGTAGCCTACTAGGAAATATTTCAATTTTTATAGCATTCAGTGCATGACGTTGTTAGCTTTCCAAGTGATTTGATTTTTTTTCATCTTTCTCTCAGAAGGACAGAAAACACACAATCCTGCATAAGACGAGGGTCACAAGCAGGTACTGTATGATGTAGCCTATACTCCCTGTCATCCTCTCTGTCCCATTCCGTTGCCTATAGCACTCAAATAGCACTGAAATTGCACTCAAACACCCTTCAAACGTCATGCTGTATACACCTGACAAGTGTGCGAAAGGCAACGGCATGCCAGACTGTCTCAGTTGGTCCACTTCATGCCTCATGCGGAGCTGTTAATTTCATCTGTCATGGGGCACTCTGTGAGTGCCTCTAAAGGGACGAGTATAAAAAGCTGCTTTCAAAAGGAAAAGTGCAGTGTGTTGCGAAAGCACCTGTGGTGTGCTGCTGACGCAAGGCACTGAATGTTGAACTTATTCTTTGTGAAGTTATTCAAAATTTGTAGGCCACCTACTACTACTACACCTACTACACCTACTAATTATTGCAAACTCTATCCAAAATTAAAATGTGAAGATGTTGGTGCGGGTGGATTTTATTATGTATTTAGCTCTTGTGTATGTATTATCATTGGTATTAATGTATGATTTATTTATGTTTTTATTATTTTTATATATTTATTTATGTTTTATTTATGATTTCAAGAACTGTTCATTTATTACAGTAGCCTAACTCATTGTGTTCTGTTTTTATACAGGCCTCGTGGGGAGCAGTTATGTGACGCTGACGATGGTGAGTCTCTTTGTAAATGTTTTGTTCTGTATACTGCACTTATAGTATGCCTATAGTTTTTAAATGAGCTCTATAACTTTTTTGAGGTAAACTTTTTTGAGTTTAACGACTTAAACAAGTCGACTGATGCTTAAGTGAGTGGAATGAAGACACCTGTTTGGTGCAGTGTAAGTCTGCCGTTTTCTTTTTCTGATTTTAGATATTTTTTGTATCTTTTTGCCTTTATTTAGATAGGAAAGTGTGAGCGCAGATGGGAAGTGAGTATAGGAGAGAGATTTTGGGTAGGTTTAGGAAATTAAACAGGCCAGATTTGAACCTTTGTCCCCAAACTCATATATGGACAAGTTCCTTAGCAAGCTGTGCCACAGTATCCTCTTAGCTGTTTTCTTTTTGAGAGAGAGAGAGATAGAGAGAGAGAGAGAGAGAGAGAGAGAGAGAGAGAGAGAGAGAGAGAGAGAGAGAGAGAGAGAAACTTGCTGAGGGAAGACCAAATCAAGAAAGGAGGCCAAGACCGCAGAGGAGCAGATCAGAGGATAGTGCATGCAACTTCAAAATGCAATGGTAGCCATTTTAGTTCAGGATGTAGCTCACTCTGTGGAGGTCACTGACTGTAGATCATTAAGAATACGGCATACAATCCCATATAACAGATTATTGCCAATGTCTTATTTAAATGTTTTTAGTTTAACTGTACATTGGAGACCGGTCAAACGCAATTTCAAACTTCTGTGCCAACCCTGGTACATAGATTTTTTACAATAAAGTACACTTGACTTGACTTGACTAATTTTAACCTTATGTCTTAACCTCTGCATTAACTTTGTTTAATTGCCCAGCCGTGTCCTTATCCGTTATACTTCCTCCGACATCAGAAAATTAGCCTGTCAGATGTAAGACTTGAAACTGCAGCTTTCTTATTATGGTGACGACGTCTATCGAGTTGAGCTTGAAACTGTTTTCCTGTCAAGCTGTCAAATGTAGCCCACCTACGTATAAAGCGAGTTGGTGACTCTCTTCAAAATGTCTTCTGGTTCTGTGGTGGTCCTGAGTATGTCAGTCATCTTGACAGAAATTCTTCATATTCTATATTTTGCCCGTCAAAAGT
The DNA here is from genome assembly GCF_034702125.1 of Engraulis encrasicolus. Lineage (NCBI taxonomy): Eukaryota > Metazoa > Chordata > Actinopteri > Clupeiformes > Engraulidae > Engraulis > Engraulis encrasicolus. The sequence goes on from NC_085878.1 coordinate 14,376,227, forward strand.
TTCAGTTCAATCTCCATTTTTCTCACACCTGTAATTTAAAATTTAAGAAATTGAAAAATGAAAACTAAGAAAGTCAACGAAACAAGTAGCCTATGGGAAGCAGGCATTGTAATATGGCAACAGATATAATATAATTGCACTATATGCACAGTAAAAGAGGGGAATCGTTTGTTTAATGTGGTGATAGCTCTTGAACTGTGTTATTTTATTTTTGTACAGATAAAAGAAACGTTTGGAGTTTGGGGGGAAAAAATGTTTTTCAACGTAAGATCAGGGCTTGTAAACAACACACAATAAATACTGCATGGACTTGAAGGAGCTAAACATGATGCATAATATATTGAAGATCTATATTTTCCTGTGACAGAAATTGTGACCTACGTGACATCTGGCTGCTAGTGATTTTAATCACAGCACGAATAATCAGGAATTTAAATACCATCTTCCATCACCCACTGACTCCTATGTCATAGTACAACTGTACAACCTCACCCCTCTCACAGCCTGCAATAGGGCGGGGACAAACAAAACAGTTGATCCGGGCACAAGGGCACGGGGGCCCCAGAATTGGGTCCCCATTACTTTGTATTCATTGCGAAGGGGGGCCGTTTCAGATTATTTTGTCCCAGGCCCAGTCAAAGCTGTCAGTGTCCCTGCCCCGCTCAACCCAAATGCACGCCGTGTGCTAGGAGTGACCCAGCTCCTCTCCTCCAATAGGAGCGCAGCAGCAGAGACGAGCGGAACCGGCCATGGCTCAGCAGTCACCATGACAACGAGCCTGATGAGGATGACTATGCCGTTCCGGAGGAGGACTACGATGATGGGATGGTGCACATCCAGCCGGCGAGGCACTGTCTCCCTAACACAGAGTATGCAGGTAAGTACTTCCCCAACAACACAGAGTGGTACTGACCCAACATCACAGAGTACGCAGGTACTGCTCCCCTAACGCAGAGTACACTACCCAGGTAGCCTACCGTTGGTACTGCCATACCAACCCATAACACAGAGTAGATAGGTAGGCACTGCCTCCCTAACACAGAGTATAGGCAGGTAGGCACTGCCTCCCTAACACAGAGTATAGGCAGGTAGGCACTGCCTCCCTAATACAGAGTAGGCTGGAAAGCATGTGAGTCATTGTTCTTAACCCAGAGCAGGTAAGTCGACATTGCCCCATAAGCCATAACACAGAGTATGCAGGCAATGCCTCAGAGTACACAGGTAAGCACTACCTCCCCGAGAGTATGCAGGTAGGCACTGCCTCCTTTTAAAACAGAACACATGCATGTTGGCCATTGTCCACCTAACACAGAGTATACAGAGTACGTAGACACTGACCCCTTATATAGAGTACACAGGTAAGCACGGCCTCCCTCCAACCAACACAGGGTATAGTATGCATACAGGCACTGCCTGCATAACACAGAGTATGCAGGTAGGTACAAGGTCAGGTCAAGGACATCAAGTCATATATTTCAATGGCATATTGAAAAACAACAATTGTTGAAAATGTAGCAAAGGAATCGTTCCATGGAAAAGTACAGCCAAATAGCATTGACTACATCAACGTATGATTAGGAGGTTATTGCCAGCACAGTGCAGAAAGTAAAGTTTTTAAGTTTTACGTGGAATAGAGTGGTCCTAGAGTAAAAAATAGCTAAATGTTATTCTCTATTTCTTGCTTTTCTAAGGGAGTTCAGTGGCATGTTAAACTTTGCGTGTGTGTGCGCGTGCGTGCGTGCGTGCGTGCATGCGTGCATGCATGTGTGTGTTTGGTACTGTAGGTCACATATATGGACCTTTATTGCCCTCTGTTGACTGTAGATCTCTCTACAGCTGCTGCTCCTGGAGACTTTCCAGTGAAGGAAAGCAGTGCCCTCTTCTGGCCACTTCATGTTAATGCAGATGATCTGGTTCACAATTGATAAGGCTGCTTGTTTTCACTTGGTGGTAGTGAGATTGCATGTGTTGTTGCCATAGAGAAGCATTACATGGGTGTGAAGTTATTGATGGTGTTGCATCTGTTAGTATTGCACCTAGTGTTGCTCTTAGTAGTGTGCGTGTGTGTGTGTGTGTGTGCGTGCGTGCGCGTGCGTGCTTGAGTGCGTGCGTGCGTGTGTGTTTGTGTGTGGTGTGTGTGGGTGTTTGAGTGGTTATCTGTACAGTATTTGTGTGTGTGTCTGTAGCCTGTACGTATGTGCGTACATGTCAACTGAGCAAAGCGATAAACTGCAACACTACCAAAAGAACCACTTCTTCTGGCTCAAAATTTGAATGTTTCTTCTTTTTCTTTTTTCAACTATGTCATAGTAACAATGTTTTCAGCAATATATTAATTGATACACTTTTGAAATGATATCTTGTTTTTTGCACTTTTTCAAGACAGGGGTCACCACAGACCAATACCCAGTGCGGAAGGCAGAGTAAGTCACCTGTATGGAGAATAAAAAATATCACTTTCATGACAATAATAATAATATAATATTGATGATCACAATAATCATAATAATATCACATATGTTTTAAATGATGTATTCTTTTTACTCTTGTGGCATAAGGCCAGGGGTGGAAAAGTAACTTTTTACTTTTACTCAATATTGTACTTGAGTAGCTTTTATGAATACTTTGTACTTTTTAAGTAATTTTTTAAATTAATACTTTTACTTGTACTTGAGTACATTTTGTCCCAAGTACTTTACTCAATTACACTGGAACCTGGCCTGAGTACTGAGTAAAAAAAAATTGACTGAGAGACAAAATGCCATGCACAATAATGCCACAATCCGCCAGAAATGAAAGATTGTGCAGGATGGCACACAGCATTTCCACTATTTTACTATCTTGTATCAATGTATTGGATGATGCCTGGTGCCAAGCAAGAGATAGAGGTTATGGAGGACGAAAAATAAACATGACATTCTCAAGAGGAAAGCTAATTAAAAGTAACTAAGTACTTTTTACTCAAATTACATTTTAAGTGAAGTACTTTTTACTTTTACTTGAGTAGATTTTTAGATAGGTACTTTTACTTGTACTTGAGTAGAATTTAGGCAAAGTAAAGATACTTTTACTTGAGTACACATTTTCTGTACTCTTTCCACCTCTGCATAAGGCAATCTAAGACAGGTTAAATTGAATTTTTTTTTTAAATCTATAAATTATTCCTGATTTCTGTATCTTTTCACTGAATGCCAACATTTTCTTCAATGGAAGGTGTTTGAAATAACATCACTGTATCCTTTGTTGTGCCTGGCAGAACAAATTCAATAATCATCCGAGCCCTCCAAAAAGGGTCATCCCAGGTAAGTTGCTACTGGCTATTTAAAAGGACAACATGCTGTTTTTAATGCAGAAACGATCAAACCTGTGGAAAATAAAATGAAAAACAAATGTGATTCAAGGCTTCACGAGAAAGGCTTACTAGATAAAGGCTGGCGGGGGCCTTTGAACCTTTTTCATTCTAAGGGCCACTTCAAATTCCTCCAAGGGCCGTACTATGAACACAAGCCAGGATTTCCCCCTGCACTTCAGGCCTTTATTGAAGGTGGCCACCTTTACAACAGACCCCACCTATCCTAGCTTCCCTGAAATATGACTTACAGTAATTGTATTGCAAATGTGATTTCTAAGATTCCTTCACAAAACATATCACATTTCATGTGAAGCTGCATAACATTCAAATGATATCGGAAGCAGGATAAGATGTCCTCAAGGGCTGTAAACGGCCCTCGACATGTACAGTAGGTTCCCCACCCCTGATCTAGAACATAGTGGGGATCTATCAATTGTCAGCATTTTCAATGTTTGGACTGGCAATGACGTCAGTTTAGTCAGCAGGTAAATAGATAAAGTAATGGGTTGTCTTATTGATTGTAGCTTCAAGCAGAGGCATTTCAGGAGCAGGGACATTTCAAGAGCTAGGCACACCCTTTGCATCTCCCTTGGAGAAATGGTTTGACACTGCGAGTAGGCCAGATCAAATGCTCGCAGGGCTCTGAAGCTGTGATACTCAGGCTATCTAAAGGCTCTCTTACCTCTTACCTAGTGACATCTCTTTTCACAGGGCCTGCAGTCAATAGAGACCTCAAACCAGGCAGGCAGACAAAAAATAAGACTGAGAAAACAGGTAAACATGTATTGCACACACACACGCACAACTGTGCGCACGCGCACGTACACACGCACACATTCACACACACAGACATGTGACGTGCACCCACGCATACACATCGCTGTTCTGAAGAGTTTGTGGGAGCAGGAAGTGGGCTGATGTGAAGCTGGCTGCTATTTATAGAACTGTTGGCTTCCTTAACTTCTTTCACCTACTGCAAGCGCACGCGCACACACATGCGCACACACACACACGCACACACATGCGCGCACGCACACACACACACACACACACACACACACACACACACACACACACACACACACACACACACACACACACACACACACACACACACACGGTGTATACTTGGAACAAACATATATTGGTGCATACGTGACAGTTTGGTTGATTTGTTATGTGTCCCTAGATGGGCCCTCAAAGACCAATGTTTCTGATCTGCATCAGGTAAAATGCATTTATTTTTATATATTCCTGTTGAAGGAATGTGCAATGTTTCAGCGTGAATACGTTCAATAACGAAAACATTATGTGTTACTACTTTCTAGCGTCGGAGAAGCCCTCCAAGGTAAGACTAACTTTTATCTAAAAAAAATGAACCACGAAGGACAAGTAGCCTACAACACAATAATTGCTTTGGCTAATTTGATCATGGACACATTACTTAACTGGTACCTCAATGGCTTTCCTTAGAGATGTGTCATTATCATTATGAAAGAAATTATGATACCGCTTTAAGGTTACCGTATTTAATTAAGCCTACCTGATGTTGTCTGGTTATCGAGCCGTGGTAATACTCCAGAGCAGTGGCTCTCAACCATTTTTGAACAAGCACCCCTTTACTGTACCTCATCATAAGTCTCCCAACACCCCCAATAGGGATATTGTCCCTCAATGACAAACGAACATCTGTATGTAGGCTATGTACAATATGTACAGTATGTATGTACAATATGTATGTATGTGTATGTATGTATGTATGTATGTATGTATGTACAGTGCCCTCCATAATTATTGGCACCCCTGGTTGAGATGTGTTAAAAGCCTTAAAATAAATTCAGTGTTTATTGCAGAAGAATACTGTCACACTGAAAATTGTAGGAAAATGTAGCCTTCAACTCAAATGAATTGTAAGAAAATAAAAAAATCCCTGACTAAAAAATAATTATTTTTCATTAAATCACCTGTTCCACAATTATTGGCACCCTTAACAATTCCCAGGAAATAAATATAATTGAAGCATTTCTGTCATTTCTACAGTAGTTTACAAAGTTTACCAGAGTATGTAGGAACATTTAATTAGTAATTCATCACTTCCTGTTTCCCTGGGGTATAAATATGACGTGACACCGAGGCCATTTCTCTTATCCACTCTTACACATGGGAAAGACAAAGGAACACAGCATACAAGTGAGGCAGATGTGCGTCGACCTTCACAGGTCAGGCAGAGGCTACAAGAAGATTGCCACTCAACTGCAGCTGCCCATATCCACTGTGAGAGGAATAATTAAGAAGTTCAAAACAACTGGAACAGTGGTAAACAAGCCTGGACGAGGACCCAAGTTTATTTTGCCACCACGCACAGTGAGGAGGATGGTAAGAGAAATCAAAAGATCTCCAAAGCTCACTGTTACAGAATTACAACAAATGGTAGCATCCTGGGGTCACAAAGTCTCCAAATCAACCATCAGGCGCTGTCTACACGGCAACAAGCTGTTTGGGAGGCATGCACGGAGAAAACCTTTCCTCACTCACAATCATAAACGCAAGCGTCTGGAGTTCGCCAAGCGGTATTGGGGCTTCAACTGGGACCGTGTGCTTTGGTCAGATGAGACCAAGATTGAGCTTTTTGGCAACAAACACTCTAAGTGGGTCTGGCGTACCACGAAAGATGCGCATGCTGAAAAGCACCTCATACCCACTGTGAAGTATGGGGGTGGGTCAGTGATGCTGTGGGGCTGTTTCGCTTCCAAAGGCCCTGGGAACCTTGTTAGGGTGCATGGCATCATGAATGCTTTGAAATACCAGTACATTTTAAATCAAAATCTGTTGCCCTCTGCTGAAGCTGAAGCTGGGTCGTCACTGGGTCTTTCAGCAAGACAATGAGCCTAAACATATGGCCAAATCTACACAGAAATGGTTCACCAGACACAAAATCAAGCTCCTCCCATGGCCATCTCAGTCCCCTGACCTCAACCCCATTGAGAACCTGTGGGGTGAGCTGAAGAGGAGAGTACAGCGGAGAGGACCCAGGTCTCTGGATGATTTAGAGAGATTCTGCAAAGAGGAATGGCTGAAGATCCCTCTTTCTGTCTTTTCCCATCTTGTGAAACATTATAGGAGAAGATTAGGTGCTGTTTTGTTGGCAAAAGGGGGTTGTACAAAATATTAACACCAGGGGTGCTAATAATTGTGACACACATTATTTGATGTCAAATAATTATTTCTTTATGTGGGTTTTTTTCCCCACTGAATAAATGCACTTGTATTGAAGGTTGGATTTTTCTCTTTTTTTCCATTAAGGTCCCATATTATTTAGAAAAAAATTAAAATAATTGGAAGCTAAAAAACACATCTCAACCAGGGGTGCCAATAATTATGGAGGGCACTGTATGTATGTAGGCCTATGTATCTATGTATGTATCTATGTATGTATGTATTTAAGTACACTATGTATGTATGTATGTCTGTCTGTCTGTCTGTCTGTATGTATGTATGTATGTATGTATGTATGTATGTATGTATGTATGTATGTATGTATGTATGTATGTATGTATGTATGTATGTACGGTATGTAGTATATGTATATACTAATAAGACTGTTTCTCTGTTTAAGGCCTGCTAAACCAGTCCCAGTAGCCCGTACGCGTGAGGTAACTTCTCCAAGTTCCAGACTACCAAGCACTGGAAGCTACCCAACAGACCCCTCGACACAGTCCCACACAGCACCAGCATGGAAGGAGTGAGCATTGGCCCCACACACACACACACACACACACACACACACACACACACACACACACACACACACACACACACACACACACACACACACACACACACACACACACACACACACACGTCTCTGTTAGCCAATCTCTTGATCTGCGCACACTTACGCTCAAGTGCAATATGGGAGCATGATGAGTCCTATTGCTGTAGAACTTCTGTGGTGCATGAGCACATTGTGGACGTCATTCCCCTTCATTTTTAGTTCTGTGAATGGACAGGAGACTTGCCAGGCTGTGTGTTTGTTGTCACATATCGTTTTGCTCGTTGAAGCATTTGCACGCTATTGACAATTTTCATGTACAAAGTCAGTATCCCACTAGAAAACAAGTCAAGCGAATAGATTTCTGTATGAACATCGGTGTGTGCGTGTGAGCAGGTGAAAGGAGTTACAGAAGCCCACGGCGTTATAAATAGCAGCCATCCTCACATCAGCCCACTTCTTGCTCACTTGGTATGAATGTACTGTACATTCAGTGTTATACCTTAACCCTTTATTGTACGCTGTACCTCCAGTGGCATGCTGTAATAGCCATTGAAAAGTCAAGTACCATAGTACTACAGTACTATGACATGGCACAGGGCCTTTAGTAATGCACTACCACTTGGTCATTGCCATTCTGGTAACAGCAAATGTATAACACCGTGTCTTAAAGGGTTAACATGAACTGTGATTGTGTGTTCTGTAATAGGCTTCCTAAGCCTGCTCCTTTGATTCCTGGTCGTGGCTTGCCTGCCACTGGCATCAGACTTCCAACCGCTGGAGAGGACATCCCTGCTCTGAGGCGACCCACAGTCTCAATCCCCAGCCATGGAGGCTACGAGGCAGACACCAAGACCTCACAGAGTGCACCAGCTCTCGGGCCGAGACCCTACGTTTCACCCCCAAGCCATGGAGGCTACACAGCAGACACCCAGACATCACCGGGTGCACCAGCTCTCGGGCTGAGACCCTACCTTTCACCCCTAAGTCATGGAGGCTATACAGCAGACACCCAGACATCACATTGTGAGCCAGCTCTTGGGCCGAGACCCTACGTCCCACCCCCCAGTCATGGAGGCAACGAAGCAGACACCAAGACCTCACAGATTGCACCAGCTCTCGGGCCGAGACCCTATGTTTCACCCCCAAGCCATGGAGGCTACACAGCAGACATCCAGACCTCACATAGTGGACCAACATGGAAGGAGTGAGCACCACTTTTTCTTGTCTCCCACCTCTTTAGACATCAAGAGGCAGATTGCACATTAGAAATAGCTGAATAGTTGTAGAAAATATTATATATATTTAATATTATAAATATTTTATATATATAATTGTGCATTCTCCACTTTATATACAGTATATATATATATATATATATATATATATATATATATATATATATATATATATATATATATATATATATACAGTATATATATATATATATATACAGTATATATATATATATATATATATATATATATATATATATATATATATATATATATATATATATATATATATATTATGTGGAGATCGCACAATTACGTACATGTGGCATTTGCTGAGATGGAGGTTTGCATCTTAAGATTATAAAATAAAAAAAGCTACACCATTGAATACAAGTACCCATAAAAGACGATTTATAAAATACATTGCCCATGTGTCATGTATGAACATCAGAGACTAAGCCTTTACAAGTACAAATGAAAAGGAGCAGTGGCACAAACTAACTACTGGATATGTGTCATTTACTGTTCGGCTATTGGGGAAAATGGACTTGAAATTTGAGCAATGCTGCCCAGCTACTTCATAGCTGGTTTGATGCATTTGCCTGCATGATCTTGATAGCATGCCAACTGCCACCTGAAGTTTCTACTGAAGAAAAAAACAGTGGACCGAAACATAGCTCAGACATTGTGTCATCATCCACATTGAGATTTCAATGGGAATTTTAACACTCCACCTACCCACACACACAAACACATGCACCATACAGCCAGACAACTCAAATATCCTTGCATGCTATACTTTATTTCTAAGCAATGAACATTTTTTTAAAAATCTAAATGACTAAAATCCAAAGGCTTTGGCAAATGTACTGTACGTGTGAGAGGGAGAAGTGCTCTTCTTTGTGTGTGTGTGTGTGTGTGTGTGTGTGTGTGTGTGTGTGTGTGTGTGTGTGTGTGTGTGTGTGTGTGTGTGTGTGTGTGTGTGTGTGTGTGTGTGTGTGTGTGTGTGTGTGTGTGTGTGTGTGTGTGTGTGCGCGCGCGTGCGTGCGTGCATGTGTGTGCGTGTGCGTGTGTGTAAAATGCATATCATCAGTGGGCCAGGACTAGTAATCTGACACATTGGGCATTTTCCAGTGGTCTGACAGTCTTCAAGGGCCAGTGCTGTTGGTTCTTTTTTGTGTGTTCTTGTTATGGGATTTCCCCACTATGTTAGAGACTGGTCCACAATTTAGAGGGGGCGATGCAAAACACACAAATCAATTCAAAGGTGCAAGATACATATTTAGGCATTTATATTTGCAATTGTGACATGCCATATACGTGATGCAATATGCTTTACTAAAGGTATTTTCTCTTTTCTTATTTTTTTCGAATTAATTTCAGATTTCCACGTCACCAAAGACAGCCAACGGTAATATGGTCATCTTGTTATAAAATCTGGAAAACTTTTTGTCGTATATACATGTTGAATATGCAGTAGCATATGCTTCCTTTTAGGCTAACTCCAAATGCATGATGCTCTCCAGTGGTAAGTCTGCTTTATTTTGTATTATAAAATCATGTACATAATTGTCAATAACTGGCAAGTCTGATAAAAGATTAAATATTGTTCTCTACATAATTCTAAACGGCATTTTGAAGTGTGGATCTATCCTACCTCTTTGGAACAATTGTGTGTCTACACAAAAGAAAGAGTAGATCTGGTTCAATAAGACTGTGAGATGAGGAATGGTCGGTTAATTTAAAGCTGTCAGGATAAACTTATGTGTAGTCCTTTTTAGGATTTTTGAAATAAAACACACCGCTCAAACGAAGAACTGGACAGTGATGAGCAGAAAATTCTGTGGTTTTACACTGTGTCTTTAAATGTGGCACTTCACACAAACTTATACAACATCCTGTGATTACGCAGTACAGACTTAATGTAGGCTATATTATTTAAGTTTAATATACAATGACACATTATTGAGAAAACATATCAGCCAAGTCATTCAATACCAAAATAGAGGAGTCTGAAGACTGTCATGATTGCATAACATGTTATTATTGTTATGACTCGCTTGCACAATACTGAAACTGGCACACACAAAAGTGCACGGCAACTACTATTTAAAGCTGTTATGTAATGACTTTTTGAGAGAAAAAAAACTAAATCAGAGGTGTATAATCCTAACCTCTCAGTAAAACTTTCTACAGAACTCGACTCATAATGGAAGCTAAGACTAACAGTTTTATTGAAGTTGTACAGCAATTGTTTAACCATGTAACAATTTTAACTTACTTTATATTCAAATTTGTATGCGGTCAATCTAACAAAACAAATTGACTAGAATGTGGAGGAGCTGCTTACGGCAGGCCTCATGCTCAATGTTGTTTATCATACCTCCTTAGATACACAGGGGCAAAGTCCAACTCAGTTCCAGCAGGTGCACGTGTCAAGTCTGTTGTGTGCTTAGCCCAATATTGGTTTATTCCTTCCAAGAACACATAGATGACACTAGTTAGTCCTAAATAGTATTATACATTTATACAACAAAACTCTTAACTTACAACATTTGATGAGTTGTACAAGTGCCCATTTCACAGTATTACAGCCATTCATTACTGAATACATATCATCCCATTTTCGTAAGTTTCGTAAGTTGCATGTGTGTCAATGTCGTAACTGAAGTTGCAGCGACCAGAGAGGTGGGAAGTTATGGTATTCTAGCTCTGCAAAAGTTTAGATAGTGCATTAGATTAAAATGCTGTGGTTTGAGGAGAGCACTCTCTAGTAAGTTGCTTTTAACTGGCTGTGGATGACGAGAAGCATGCCGCTCTAAAAGGCTCCTGCTTATATAACTAAGGAGTTAGTTGTGTGAATCCCAATACTCTACTCAGTTCAAGTAAAGGCCCGTCACAACTTAAATGCATAAGATACATGAAGTATTCCTTGATGATTAGTGGGCCTACTGTATATGATTGTTGACATACAGTGTCTGGTTGTGAAATTAGGGTTAACTTCCGATTCATGTGAAGAAAACTACCAAACTGCCTACTGTGCAGACCTTGTTTTCTTCATTAAGATGTGGGGTTAGTAAAAGAAAAGTAAAACACAAATACAACACATGTAAAATTCATTGTTTTGTTTCTTTTCCAGGAGAGAGAGCCTCCAAGCCTCCACAAAGGCTGTCTTTAGATCTTGAATCTCAGGAACTGTTTGATTCAAGGTATTGTTGGAACTAATATGTCTTAAAATACATCATTCTTGAAATTAAATTTGCTAATAAATTAATAGTAATCTGAAATCTCTTACAGACAAATGCCTCGAAAAGAGGGACTGACAGGTAACTCAGTTCAAATACAAAACTATACATTAGTCAATAGTCATTCATATGAACATGCAAAAAATAACTACTTCTTGATTGTGTGTGTGTGTGTGTGTGTGTGTGTGTGTGTGTGTGTGTGTGTGTGTGTGTGTGTGTGTGTGTGTGTGTGTGTGTGTGTGTGTGCGTGTGTGCGTGTGTGTGCGTGCGTGCGTGCATGCGTTCGTGTTCTCAGATAACAACTCCGTGAAGAGACACCATGAGTGGCCTCAAGATAAAGAGGATTTGGATCATAGCAACTTCAAACCTCAGGAGAGGCCTGCTGTGGTACACAGACAAATTCATTTTCAAACCATGTCCAGTAGGCCTAAAGTATACACCTTCATTCCACAATTGATTTTGCCTGTAATTACTTAAGCACATCTTAATAGCAATGTCATCAAAGGGCTGGCGGCCTTTAGACACAGTGCAGTTTCTCAATGAAGGTAGTGCATTTTTGTTATAGGGGCGTCCAATGTCTAGAATCGCCTCTGACACTAAATAATAACACACTTTGTAATATGTGGAAAGGGACTTTTATCTGTTTTGTTGTGTCTTTGTAGATGTCCGACTGGTATGTGGGAGACTTTTCACGAGTGGAGGCAGAGCATGCTCTTCATCTGGTGAACAGGGTACAGATTATGCCATCTCACCAACCCCTAAGCCTACACACACACACACACACACACACACACACACACACACACACACACACACACACACACACACACACACACACACACACACACACACACACACACACACACACACACACACACACACCAAAAAAGCTGTGAGCTCTGCTCTAAAAATATACCACACCACAGGTTTGAGCTCAGCACTAAAATTATACCACGGTAATCTCCTTCACTTCACTGTACCTGACTACTGATCTGCACATCCAACGCTACATTAGTTCACATTTCATTCCAAATCATAGTCCATATCAGGGACTGCATTGAAAATATAACATATAACATATTTATTACATTCAAACCACTATGCCATTCAAAACATTTTATATAATGCTAAAGAGTTGGATGGGTTACACTGTATTTGAACCGTGCATTATGAGAAAAGTATGTGTCATAATCATACTTGAATTTTGAGCATACAAAATAATTGATTGGACAGTGTTGTAGTTCGGCCTGTTCATTTGAGACTATTTGTATTTGGTTATGGTAGTCTTGTCAACATGGTTATATATGTATTTTTGTCTTTGATCGTGTCTCATTCTAGATAAGGATATTTTCTATATTTTGTTAATTATTTTAGTAGGCCTATATTTATTCATTTTGATCTCTCCTGGCAGGACGGTGCGTTCCTGGTCAGGGACTGTTCCAAGTGCACATCTGAGGAGCCCCTGGTTCTGGCCTTGTTCTTCGAGAAGCGCGTCTATAACCTCCAGATCCGCTACAGCCTCGGGACCAGCAAGTATACGCTGGGCACGGGACTAAGGACACATGATGTAAGTGGTCTCTAAAGTAATCCATGAATTCATTGCGCAGGAAGGACAAAAAGCATAATAAATGTGATATGGTGGACATTTAGCCTGATTCCGTGATTATGTTGATGAGCCACATGCCACATTTTTGTACATTGAAATGAGTATTTACTTAAGAACATGATGCATTTTAGATATCGCGGCTCAATGTTTGATACCATTTACAGTACTTTGAGCGAGGATTTTACAGTTTGTTGTTCATATGGGCATAGCCTCCTATAGCCTTCATTCATTGGTGTATATATAACCCTGATCTTCACTGACTTGTTCTCAGACATTCGACACAGTGCCCGATATCATTAAATTCCACTCAATCTTCCCAATCGTGCTGATTGATGGTAGGAATCCAGCTGATGACTCCCCTCGGAGAGCTTGTGTCCTCATGCATCCCATCACCAGAATGGACATTCAGCAACTGCTGCAAACAGAGAGCAACCAACTTCTGCAGACACCTAAACACATATCTGGCTTTGAAGCGAGATAAAAAGGAAAATGGTTCACATGTTCTGGACTGGTATTTGCAAATGAATTATGAAATATATTTATATAACTTATGACTATGGGGTGCATCTTTAAAAGCCCACCTTCAGTAGTAAAACAGATTTACCTATAAGGTATCTTCATGTACGTAACTCAGGTGAATGTAAACCTTTTGGGATCAAAATGAATTGAAATACAGTAGCCACAGTAGATGCAACTACAGGGTAATCTCTGACAATATATACTCAGGTACCAGCTCATATTGCTGAGCATCTGGTAACATAATGAAACTCTGGACTAAATGTTAAGTAAACAGAATGATTTATTAACAATAATATACAGTACATAAGACATGATCAGAAACAAAAATGGTTCTTATCTTACAACTTTGTAAAGTTTGCTGGTATAATGAAGTCTCACCAGTCAGATCAAGTATGTCCAAAGTACAATAAATGGTCAGTAGGCAGCCTGTTTGGATTTTCTCTTGTATGCATCCTGAATACACTTTAACAGTCTCTAAATAAAGTGTCAAAAAGTGTAGGCCTCCAACCTACTTCTAGTTGGTAAAAAAAATAAACCTCTCATTTGTAACCATCCTGTGTCTTTTTTAATACTTTAACACTGACAGTGACTACCACATATGGAGTATAGGCAGCAATTACTGAATAGTCAACACCTGAAGTCAAGTGCAGAGAGTGAAGATACTGATGATATGAAACTTGGAAACTTGCTTTTTGTGAACAAAAATGTAATATTATTAGGACGAGGCAGAAACATTTCACATCACGTTGGCGTTTGGGGTTAGCAAGACATTACTAAATTACCAAAAGTACAGCAACACAATTCCACATAATAAATGTCAAAAGAGATCCCATGGTGACCAGTAAAAAGACATTTTGATTTAGGGTGGTTTAACAATTGCCTGATATTCAGCAGAGTAAAAAAAGATAAAGATTAAAAGTAATAAACGTTGAAAGGGGATACAGTATGCTACAGATGGGTTAAATGTTCAAGACTTCTAAATAATAAATAAGTACAGAAAGTACTTATTTAGTACTTTAAGTACTTGGCATTCATTTACATTTTATTCTGGAATAAATGAAACCGCCTTGTCACCTAAAAAGGGTTAGGCTAAGCTTCTAAGACTCATAGATCCACACTGTTGGAGATGCCTTCAGCCAAAAGCCCAGTTACTTGGTACTGCTCACCCTCAACTTTCGTGAACGTCATTTTCAATGACGGAGACTTAACAGGTTCTGTCACAACAACTTTGTGACTGTTTCTGAAGACCACAATGCGCAGAGGAGCCACTCCCCTACCATCGCCTGGTGACTGTGGGCTCCTTTCTCCCCCCAACCTCGGGTGGGGGTGGTTGAGGACAACAACTGGCTGATTGGGGCCTGGCCATTTCACAGACTGGTCCTCTTTCACTGGAGTGAGATAAAGTCTACAACAGTCCACAGAGCCACTGAGCTTCTTGCGTTTGCCTGGGGACCTATCTTTCCTCTCACTCCTATCTGACTCACCATATTGCTCCATGCTTGCCTCAGTCAGTGGTAGGGTAAGAGCCTCAAAAATGTCTGACGGGTCGTCCTCAGTCTCAGGTTTACAACAGTCCACAGAGCCACTGAGCTTCCTGCGTTTGCCTGGGGACCTATCTTTCTTCTCACTCCTGTCTGACCCACCAAACGGCTCCATGCATGCCTCAGTCAGTGGTAGGGCAAGAGCCTCAAAAATGTCTGACTTGTCATCCTCTGTCTCACATCTTTTCCTTTTGAGTCGAAGCTTGAGAATGCTGTGGCAGTGGATGGACGGATTCTCTTCTGAGATCCTGGCTAAGCACACTCTTGGGACCATTGTGAAGAGCTGCTTGTAGGACTGGGGACTGAAACCACTGATGTGCACACCACAGATTGTCCTCTCTTTGGCATCAAGTTCAGGAGTACACCATTGTGACCGCAGAGGTGGTGGTTGTGACTCTGCTGGTCTGTGTACGGTGGGCTCTAACATGGGAGAGGAGAGAGAACTTGAGGAGCCCTGGTGAACAGTGTTTAGTCCATTGTTGATCTTTGTCTGTGCTTGTAGTGTAGGTGTCTGCAGAGGTTGATTTGCTTTACCCCCTGGTAAGTGTACAGTCCCGTTTTGAGCAGGTGGTTTGACATTAGCGCCTTCGGTCTGAAAAAGTTCAACTAGTTCCTCTGTGAGGGCGCAAGGAACCAACAAGGGATCTACATGATCCTTAACAGGTGTCCTCATCCCATGGCTCCTGGCACTATCGCCAGTGGACGGCCCTCTCTCAACTTGAGGCCCTGCATGCTGTGCCTTATCTCCCAAAGAGAAAACAGACGAGATAACTGGCAGGGTCTCTCTTTCAATTTCAATGTCACAGTATTCAGAGTTTTGGGGACTGCCAGTAGCAGGACGGGGCACAGCAAAAGACGTAGACGAATAAGTGTTTTCCTTTTTTCGTATTGTGACTCCAATGGTGGGGAGACTAGTGGGTTGGCTTTCGGGGGCTACTGACGACTGGTATGCTACTGACGACTGGTATGCTTTTGCCTTTGCCAACATGCTGGCATATTCAGATGGTTCCTCTTTTACCGCAACACTCTTTTCACTGCATGTATTGATCTTGGTGGTGGGCACACAAGACATGTGAGGTAATGCAGCGTTTGAAACAGGGAAAGCTTGGCCAGGGCTTGGCTTTGACCTTGGACAAGCCTCTGTATTGCTGAGCCTTTTATCGCTTGACAAACCCTGGCCCACTGTGAGCATGCCATCCTTAAAAGCAGTGCCTACAGCAGCAGTAGGTGGTGCAGCATTCTTTTCGGAACTTCCTACAGACTGCTCTGGCAGGACCCTGAACTGCAGCTCCTGTGTACCATTCACCATATTTACATTCACCAGCTCCACCAGGCTACCAGGGCGTATGTTCATTTTCTCTGGGTAGGACACAGTCAGGGTTTGTTCATAAATGGGTTGTTTGTGGAGTGGTTCCAACAGCTCCACCTGTACTGGAGCTTGTAACCCCTTATCATTGGTTTTACGCGATAGACTATTCCCAGAGGTACTTAAAGGGCCACTGGATAGCAGGGAAGTCAATGCAGGATTACTTCCCATCTGGCTTCCCGTAACCCTACTTTGGGTGTTAAGGGAGTTACCCACTGTGTTGCCGAATTTGTTTGCTGTACCATATACTGAACCAACTCCAGAAGATAAACTGACCCTTTTCTCTGGCTGATTGGGAGGTGCACCAGGAGTTGGTCTGAACAAGGGGGGATTTACCGAAACAAAACCCTTGTTGAAATGACCTGCAAGAGCCTGACTACCTGTAGAAGGGACTCCGTTTCTGTTTGATGGAACAGATGTTGGATGTCTGTAGAAATACGATGGCTTTGCCACCATTCCAACTGAACCCTGATGTGTATTCAGTGATGCATTTGGACGTGCATGGAAAGATCTGGGATTCAATGAAGCCACACTACCCGCAGTAGCCCTGTTCATAGCCTGGCTGGAGACAATACGGAGTGTACTTGGAGCAACACCTGTTCGTCGCTGGAAGTTTGCATAGACTTGACCAGTAATAGTTACTGGTTGCTGATGCCCTGGTGGAAACCCGTTGTTAACCGGAGGGGGAGCACTAGCTGCTGGTTTCTGCTGGGATTTCCTTAAGATATTTGGAGGAGCTCTACGCTCTGGCTGCTTCACCACATTAGCTGCTGACTGTTTGGGAGCGATACCCAGCAAACCTGAAGCAGTAGCATATTTGAGATTAGTGTGGTTTGATGTGTTGGGGATCCTAACCGGTATAATATTAGTAATCTGGCTTGATGGCTTTGTCGAATTGAAATGTGTTGACAAACTGTCTGCAGGTGCGGTAACTCTAACACGTGGGACTGAGGAATTGGTTTGGTATTGGTTTGGCACAGTACCTACTGATTTATTCAACTCCCCACCAAAATTGTAATTAGATGGGGCTGGATTGGTTCCTTGTGGCTGATTCAGTGCCACGGGTAGGAAGATGGAAGAGGTATTAACAGGCTGTGCAGCGCCGCTATCTCCCATAATAACCACATTCTGAGACCGGGGATTTCGCACAAACTTGGAATGCACTCGCTGTATATGCTTTGCCACGTAGTCTCTCCTCACTGCCCCGTAGCTGCAAAAGCCGCACTTGAAAGGGAATGTTCCGGAGTGCTGCACATTGTGCCTTTGAGACTCCACTTTGGTGTAGGAGACGTGGCCGCAGATCAGACAGGTGAAGGTCACCCCTGCGTGCTGAGCCCAGTGCCGCTCAAAGGCATCGCTGTCCTTAGTGGAGTAGCGGCATTTCGTGCAGTTGATGCGACTCGCCTCTGAGGGAGCTGTGACGAATTCGGGCGGCTTCCCAATGACAGCCAGCGTACTGAGAATCTTTTCACTCAATGCAGGATCCATGTTTTGTCCAATGATGTGAGTCACCACTCAACACAGTCCACAGATGCAGTCGGGAATCACTTTCTTGTCATGTTTTCAAGAATCTGCTTGATGTTCAATGGAATAAACCACAGGGCGGAACTGGAGTGTACAGCTCCATCTTCCTCTTCAATCTGAAAAATAAAAAATAAAGTTACTATTTTGTTTGAGAATAAAATAACCAACAATAACAGTGTTGTCTCAGGAATGTCACATGAAGCAACAAGCACAAAAAAAGCAAAAGGCTTTTTATTTACAGTATTCTTGCTGCTCTGATCTGTTTTCATGTGAAGTGACCATGGGTATTTTGAAAGGCGCTTAATAATAATATGCATTATTGTCATCATCATTATTAACAATTAAAAAGAACATACATCAACACAATGGTGACACCCTGACATTTGTTAACTGCCTCAACAGTGTGTGTTGATGTGTGAAACAGAAAGTTGAAGTCCCGCATGAAAAGACCTTTTTGTGACAATCATCACTGCACACAGTGCAGACCAAAAGCATACAACAAAATTGCACTCATGCCGTGTGACTCTGAGCAGGAATGTGGAGACAGCAGAATGTCTATGGCTCACGAAAAGCAGTCCCTTCATTGGTTGTAGGGTTGACCAAGGTAACAATTTGAACCACAGTGGAAAGCGTGCGCACATCCAGCAAAAAAGCACCAGATGACAAATCAAAAATCCGTCACATGTAGAAGGGTGAAAGGATCCGCACACTGCTTGCAGAAGACTTAGTTTATTGTTGAAGATGCCTGAAGATCTGTGATCGTTGCTCACAATAAATTAAGTCTTTTGCAAGCAGTGTGCAGATCCTTTCCCCCTTCTACATGAGCAATTTGAACCACAACAGCAATGGTTTGGTCCCATTCACAGCACTCAGTTAACTTATATGAACCGTGCAATTCCAGACTCGACTTTTTGTATTCTAATCTGGCTCTCCAAGCTAAGGTAAGTGTCTTCGTTTCAGCTAAAATTATTCAAGAATTCTGTTTGTTCTTAAATCTTTTATTTTGAAAATCTATGCAAACACAGAATGAATAGGCTGGTCTACTACATAGCAGGGTTCAACAAGCTTAGCTACAGCAGGACACGCTACCTAAACTCAGTGGTAGTCCTTCTATAATAGATCTTTCTGTTGATTGGCCATACTTCCTGATTATTGGCGCAATCTGCACTGATACCCTACCTGACCCAGTAGCTGGAGTGAAATAAAATTGGATATCAGCACAGTAAAATGTGAACCACCTTGAAAACAAGATAATTCATCTCAAGGTGCTATCCTTAATAAAAATTGAAATTGAAACTAACATACGTAGATATAGAGCACCACATGCCACATTCCGATTTTTTGGCGGCCAGTCTTGGGCACCACTTTCATGGTACAAGGCTCCTATGTTTTTCTATTTGTATTTGTATTTTCTATTTGTAAAGATCACAAAGAGGGAGGAAAAAATCCTTGATCGAGGCATTTCAATTTTTAGGATTTCATGATGTAAAAAGTAAAAAATAATCTTCATTTACTGTTAATGAGTATCGGCCATACGGCTTTCATCAGGGTGTGATGAGCCTGACGGAGTTAAGTTAAGCCCAACTGGGAAAAGCCAGTGTCATTGTGATACAGCACTCCACAGCACACAAGTGTTCACTGCATACTGCACACAACAAAATTGCATTTATGCCTCACCCGTGCAAGGGAGCAGCCCCCAATGGCGGCTCCAAGGGAGCAGTGCAGCGGGACGGTACCATGCTCAAGGTACCTCAGTCATGGAGGAGAATGGGGAGAGCACTGGTCAATTACTCCCCCCACCAACTTGGCAGTACGGGAGTCGAACCAGCAACCTTTGGGATAAAAGTCTGACACCCTAACCTCTTACCCATGACTGCCCACAAAAGGCTGTATGGCCTATACGCCCACGTTTTTGACTAAATCTGGCTCATGTGGGGGGTAGGGGGGTACGAAAAAAAAAAATGGAAACAAAATTTGGAGAGAGAAAAACTCCACCACCCATGACTTAACCTGACAACCAACCGGAAACTTTTTTTTTCCTTTGGCCCAGTCATCAAGTGCCCACATGGTTAATTTGGGGCCTGATGTAGGAGGTAGGCCTGCAAAAGGATGATTTTTCCAAAGCCATTTTTTGAGTCCCTCCTCATTTAAGGTCTAAATGCCCTCAAACTTTTTGAACACAGAAAAATCGGTCATAACTCTCACACACAGTTTCCAAGATCTGGAGTCCAAAATGTGAAGACTTATCACACATTTGGCAAATTCAGTTTTAAAAGTTTAATACAGTATATGGGTCAATGGCATTTGTTGGGCTCAGGTGTCAAGTGGTACACAACCACAGCTAATGCCCATACATTAACTGGTGATTGGTAATTCATGTACTGCAACGTATATGCTTTTTAGATAATCCACTAACAACAAAGAAAATGTTTAATCCATACAATAGTGGCATTAAGGTTAGCTGTTGTTGCACCATCCTGGCATGTACTAAAAACGTCATTGACCCATAGCCAAAAAATAATCAAGTTATTCTACATGTAAGCGCAACATCTGATATACAGAGGGGGCCTGGTGATTTTTAGGCTTGTATCCTCATTGAAACGAAAACTAGATGTGTCCAAATCTGCTTGTGGGTGGTTGACGTTTAAGGCCGTAACACACTTAAAGGAGGAAACATATTCCAATTCCTGAAAAAATGGGTGGAGAAATTGGGAAAAAAATAGAAAAATTGGGGATGTCAGTGGCCCGTGGAATTTCGCCTAATTTTTGGGAAAATGTGTCCTGTGGGGACATCATTGGTGTGACATTTCTGTAAGATACAATAAAATGATGAATATTCTGCAAGCATATCCCCAATGCTCTTTCTGCTATTGTTCCTTCAACCACCACCCCACACACACACACACACTACTACCCACCCGCACCCCCAACCCCACCCACACACGCCTATGCATCGTACAGGCAGACAACTGTGATTTCATTGCATGGTTTCACTGGATTACTTGTAATAATTGTGTGAATGTGACAAATGAATCTCCTGGTCTCCTTATATACTTGCATGATGCATGAAAAATAAGTAAGGATTGAGTAACACAATGCCTAAGCATGTCACACCACAGGACATGAAGTCACACCAGAGAATCTCTAACAGGGAGAACGTTCACACTGATTGGTTCCCATTGTAACCAGTTAGCTTTGCATGCATACTGCAGTAACTATGGAGTGTCCACTAGTTGGCGAGCGTCGGTAAGTCCTTCATGTGGGAAAATGTATGGAATGGGAAGGGGAACCCATTTGCTAAATACACTGCTACTGAGATTTCCAGTCACAAATATCATCAACAAAACATTCCTGGTAAGCACTGTGATTGTTGTTTAACAATAGGCTGTATTGACAAATCGTTCAGGTGTGTAGTTTTACAGCAGGTTAGAAGATTTCAACCTGTACTCGCTAGCATCCCTCTAATGTTTATTAGATTAGGGTTTGGCCCCATTAAAATTGAGCTTTGTGACCCAGTATATAATAATCAAGTGGCGCAAAATAATCGAAACGCTACTCAAATGGGGTCTTATTATTTCTAGCTTCGAACTTAATATTGATATTTCAGGACAAAAGCTATAAAAAATCACAAAAATTATAATGGTAGAAAACACCATCGACACCCATTCATTTTGCACTTAGGTAGGGTTAGCCAGTTGTGGCTAGTAGCTAGTTCCGTGAGTGAACACCCCCTGGTCACACCACAGGAAATTCTCTGCATTGTGGCCATTTTAATCATTTTGTATTCGTGACTGACCTCCGAGCTCATGCTAACTAGATAATGATATTGTATTTAACCTTAATATGCGTTTTCACTCGTGAAAAAACGTCTTTTCCTTCTATAAGAGCAGTCACACGACGGGACACCATAAATGAACCTAAGCATTGTGTGACAGAAACATTGCAATATGTAGACATATTAAAAGGTTAATAGTCACCTTAAACTTCCACACCACTCTCCAATAAGTGAGGTATAACTGGTTAGGAGCCTGTCTTTAAGACCCTTGTAGTTGGCCTTGCAGCTGCCCGTCCACAAACCTGACTTACATGTCACCCCACAGGACGCAATTTGTGTTACGAAATTGAACTTGTAGTTAATATTACTGTATTGAGTTTTTTTCACATTCATATTTTTTAATATAAGGTTAATATTTATGCAATCATGCCAAATGCTTTATAAATGATTCAAAATGTTGTTGGTTTATTTTATAGCTGTATATATTCCAGGTTTTATTAATGTTACAGTCACACCACAGGACATTTGACGTATAAACCTTTCATAAATCTTAACAAAAATGTTTCTTCTCATCTAAGACTAATATGAAACATGATGTACTACATCATCTTTCATTCACATTTGTTTTCAAGAGGTTTTTAACTAATGTTAAATAAAAACAGGGCGTCAGGTCAACCACCCTTGGGTCATTTCACATGAAATCAGACACTTTGGGACCCGACCGACACGGATTTCAATCATACTTGCTGTGCCTGTTTAGTAGCAAAGTAGCACCCCAGAACTGCATTTGTGTGAATCTGACACCAATAGAGTTCTTCAGTAACGCGGAAGCATGTAGTAGATTGTAGTCTTTAATGTTAGCATTTAAGGACTTCCTGGTTCGTATCGGCTTCCGGCCTCCATTGAGAATGAATAGGGGTAAATTTCAAATAAGCTCCGAGTGCAAGCACGCGCTTAGCGAACCCCCGCAAACTGTCGAGGGTGTTAAAAATAGGCTGTAGGTATGACATGGTTGATCATTTTGTGTCAAACTTCGACATAAATACGATGTTGCGTCCATATGCTAAACCCGGAAGCTTTTGGCGACTACAGAAGCGGCGCCGGCATGTACGTGCGGAGGGTTGTACCCATGGCAACCAAAGGAAAGTATGTAGTTCGGAAGTTTTAATGATCAGAAAGGGGTTAGCAATATTGAATTATAATCGTCATGATTTAACATGTGAATACACCAACATGATGATACGATCCGTTCCACTAATGAGAAAGGGATACGGGGACACGCTAATGTCCGTTGTTGCCGTGCAACTTATATTTTTGCCAAACCTGAATCTCTATGGCGTTTTGCAATGTAAAAAAATCGCCATCGAACCGGTAGTCCAAACGCCGCATACAAGTTGACGTCAACGCTGAAGAGCTCTATATTAAGGGAGAAACCGACTAGCAAAGGTTTACATATGAGGGTAAGACACTATGCATTCAGCCTTGATTATATCAGTCAGTGTAAGTCACAAAAATATGTCCGTGGTGTTATTTGAAAGCTCATTTCTGCCTCTACAAGTTACACAAACATCATGGAACACAACAACCCTCAGAATATGAATTATCATAAATTGAAAATTTTCAAATTGAATATCAAAAAGAACAAACTTTTAAAAATGGCCAGTTCCTTGTCTAAACATAGCCTGCAATGTCATGAACAACACCTGAAATGTTTGGCTCTTTATTCATTTCAGAGATAATGGTACTCAAAAATATGGCATCATACAAATCACCTAGTAATAATATGGTAATACCACAGTAATATCACATGACAGCATGTCTATCGGAATATGTGAAGGATGAAGCTGCTCCTTGAGGATGCAGGATGTTCAGTTTCACCTCTCCAGTGCTCGGCATACATTCCTCAACACATGCTAGCCACTAGTTGCCATCATATACAGCTACACTCTTTGATGCAGAACATTTAGAAGAACATTCCTTTTAGTCCGGGAGCCGTGGGGTTGAACCCAGATTTCTTTGATAAAGTTTTTTTTTTTGCTTTATCTGATAGATTTTAGGCAAGTCTTCAAGATTTCAGACGATGCCCGGTTATATCCCTTGAGCATTTCCAGATTTTGAGCCTTTATTGTCCCATAAATGCAAATTATGACAAAAAACTAAAGACACCTAATATTACTGTGAATAATGTTACAAAATGTACCAAATTGCTTATATTTCCTGAAAAACATTCACATTGGACTGCCTTAACACTGCCCTTATTGAAACAAACCCAATATGGGGTAATAATTAACCCTTTCATAACAGCAATCCCACAAATAAGGCGAGACACTGTAGGTGAATATGGTATTTTTTTTAACTTGCAGATATCAATATGAAACTTTATCAGATGATTACTCGTATGAATTGGAGAAAAAAATGTATTAGAAGTTTTCTATATTTTATGTTTAAATATGCTAATTAGGCTATTATCTAATTAAATATGCACTAATTTGCCTATATTTTGATGCAATGAATCTGACCACCTGAAAATGCCAGCTTCAAAATTCCTTTTTTATTTTGTTAATATCGTACATACAAGAATATTTACTGTGGTTAATTGTGGCTCCTTTTGTTATCCAGGTACAGAGAAAATACTGCTAATAACCTTAAAAAATGCGATTTCGACCTATTTTTATGCATTTAGTTATATAAATCAGGTCATGAATGACAAATAAACACAAAGAAATGCCTCAGTAAAAACATTCACAAGATTGCTTAGAATAAGACTGTAAAGTATGGAACGGATTGTGCATTATGAGATCCTGCATAACATCACATCATGACAACATACATGACAACATCGCCGGTAGGTAGCCTACCACAAATAGCCAACCTAAAAGAACCCCCCCCCCAAAAAAAAAAGAACAACAGAGTGTGGGCTGTTGGCTGTTCGTTGGCTGTTCCAAAAGATGAGTAAAGAAATGACATCCAGTGTATCCAGACTGGTATTGAATGATCACTTAAATCCATAAAGCCATCAAATAAGATCTGTACATGCATTTAAATTTACACAGAAAGACCTACACTGCAACATACAGTACCGCATGCTC
Organism: Engraulis encrasicolus; assembly: GCF_034702125.1. Classification (NCBI taxonomy): domain Eukaryota; kingdom Metazoa; phylum Chordata; class Actinopteri; order Clupeiformes; family Engraulidae; genus Engraulis; species Engraulis encrasicolus. Next base: position 14,401,251 of record NC_085878.1, read on the forward strand.
AGAGAGAGAGAGAGAGAGAGAGAGAGATCTAAACATAGGAAAACAGCTATACATTATATATACTGTTGAGTCAAAAAAATTAAGTCAATCCAGTGTATCCTGACTGGTATTAAATGATCACTTAAAAGTCCATAAAGCCATCAAATAAGATCTGTACATGCATTTAAATTTACACAGAAAGACCTGTCTGCACCTATACAACATACAGAGTCCTTAACACCTAAAACACCTATAGCCTACATTATATACACTACACACACGCGCACACAAACACACACACACACACACACACACACACACACACACACACACACACACACAGTAAAGCTCACACAACATTGGTTCGGCAGCATCCCAGACGAAAACATGCACAGAAAATGGTGCAAGGCACACTGTTTATAGCACAGCTACATTTCTTAGAATTGCAGGGGCTTTTACTCTTGCAATCACATCTGATCATCTGTAAAATGTAGTCTGGTGCCACTTTGACATTTTCTGGAACACTTATTGGTATCAGTGCTTTGTTGCATGGGTCTTTCTTCCATCCAAATGCTTCAGGAGATAGTTCAGGTGGAGTGTGAACCAATGTCCTCCACAATATTGCTTGAAAATGAGCCCTTTTCACATTCTCAAGAAATGCCTCTGTTGTTGGTGGAAGAGCAGCCAGGTTAGGTGAAGATAAATGACCTTTCCCATTCTTTTTCCCCCATACCACCAACCTTGTATGTGACATGCTGATACTGTCTGGAATGCCATAACATGCCGACACAAAGTTAGTGGCCTCACTGGAAAGTTGTTGGAATGGTGCCAGCACATTTAATGTCATTACCAATTGATGTCTTGATAACAAAGCCTTTACCAATACCAAAATAGGATGGCGCAGTGTCACACCCTGATATGGCATGGGCTGGTAAAAGGTCAATTACAATGTCATTTTGTGGATTTACATTTTTAATTTTATCTCTTTCCATGTTAATACGACCACCACTGAAATGATGTACTTTGTAGGCAAACAAATAATCAGCCAAAAATTATGTAATTATTACTTACAATTTTTATTTTGTGTTACAACAGCACAGGAAGAGTAAATAGCAATGTATGAAATGGTGAAATTCTGTGTTGAATTAGTAATCCTTTCTGGGTATGTCTGAGCTGACACCACCAATATTCGCCTAAATGTTACATATTTCTGCTTGACAAACAGCTAGTTATGTAATTGTCTAAAATGTATTTGGTACGAGGACACTTTCTCCATTTTGATGTGGCAGGCCTACCACCCAGAATGCTCTATGGTTAATCATAGTGCAGTTATGAAGCTGTCAAAAGCTTGCGGGCTATGGCTGCAGCGAAATCAACATGAAAGGGTTAATATCTGAAATTGGCACATCACCCACTCTTATCCTGATGGGTAAGTGTTGGACAACTACAAACAGCAAAACCAAACAACCCACTATGAGATATAAAGCCACGTTTGGCGAAATGTTGGCCTTTGTGTCTCCGACTTGGAAAATCAGGCTTTTTGGGTGAATGCCCCGCCCCCAAACATGCATGACCCCACCCCCACTGATGTCCATACCTCACCACCTGTTCTTATACACATCCTACCATGTAAACAAACACAAAAGAAGTATGGTATAGGGTATTTGGTCAGCATAACATGAATTGGGAGCCAAAGACTAGTTCTACTAATCTATGGCTGCAGCACATCAAGCATAAAAGGCTCAATATCTGAAAATGCTCAAGGTATATCACCTGGCATCGTCTGGAATCTTAATAGGATCACCTTAAGCAACCACAAACTGCAAAGAAAAAAACTTTATCAGACGAAACTGGGTTCAGCTGATATTTGGCTTTTGGCTGCCGGACTATTTACTGAGTTAATTATTTCAACCCTGCCTTCTCTGAATGCTTAAAATGGTCTAACTTCCACTGTGTCCATTGACAATGGGCAGAAGCCGTGTAGTTTTTGAGTACTTGGAATAGGGACCGACGAGGGTCCAGGGCACACCGAGAAAATGCCCGTTATGCCAGATGGCCAGCCCAGCCCTGTCCCTGACACTACTCTATTACTACTTCATTACAACTCATTTCAACCTTTATATCCCATTATCTCTGAAATTAATAAAGAACCAAACACCCCATTTTCAGGTGTTGTTTATGACCTTACAGGCTATGTTTAAGACAAGAAACCAGCCATTTTAAAATATAAGGTTTTTTGATAATCATTTTTTTTATTTTTCAATGTATCATAAGTCATATTCTGAAGGTTGTTGTATTCCATGCTGTGTCTGTAATTTGTAGAGCCAGAAAAGAGCTTTCAAACAACACCTCAGGCATCCTTTTGTGACTTACACTGACTGATATAATCAAGGCTGAATGCATAGTGTCCTACCATCATATGTAAAGCTTTGCTAGTCTGTTTCTCCCTTAGTATTGGTGTCAGATTCACACAAATGCAGTTCTGGGGTGCTACCTTGCTATTAAACAGACACAGCAAGTATGATTGAAATCCATGTCGGTCCGGTCCCAAAGTGTCTGATTTCACGTGAAATGACCCCCTTGTAAATTCTGTATGCAATTCATCTCGCATGTCACCGAATTGTCATACATTTACAGGTAGGCCTAACTGGTATTAGTACGCATCAGTAATCTTTTCTTTTGTGTTAATTACACCAGGGTAGGGCTCTTATAAATAGTGTCCACGCATGCATGTGTGTGCGTGTGTTTTGGAATGCAGAACAATATGAAACTCAACATGAAAATGATGTCATAACACCCATCGGCAACACTCCAGACTAAACAACGAAGCCAGGAGGCAGGGATATTGTTGTCCGCAAGAAGCGTAGAAAAGTAACTTAAAGGCCAACTTCCGATAAAACTCAGTTTTACTCACTCCTTTCGAAGATCGGACGGTCACCCCAAGTTAAACTCACTTGCAAGGCTCTCATAGCGGTGCGTCAACTCTCCTGGCTGTGTTTCCCGGTGTTTCCCAATTTACATCAATAATCCAGAGAAACGAGCGAATCACGAAAGCCTTTCTGTGTTTCGTCACGTCGAAAGAAGGCGTTGCCCACAAAGGTTTATATCGACCCATTTATCTAAAAACATGTCGAGTAATTTTTTTCTGCTTGTTTTCAAAACAAGCAACGTCTGGTGGTCCGAAACATAGCTTAGCTTAGCTATCAGCTGGTTGCTACTCTCAGGTACACACACAGCACAAAGCCTCATACATAAAGCCTGCTCACTCCGGTTGCTCCGTGCCTACAGCTCGCCTAGGGGTCGCTGTCGAAAGAGCACAGCCCTGAATGGAGCCTGCACGCCTCCGTTGGCGCCCCTATAGTGCAGTACCATCCGGGGAAGTGGCGACTCTGTTTCCCATTACATTCTCTCCCAAGGCTGGAGGACTGAGCCAATCAGAGACGCGTTTCTTTGAGAGCAGGAGGAGTGAGCCAATCAGAGACGCATTTCCACGAGAAACACGGAACACTCTCTCGTTTCTCCACAAGCCACCTTGCCAGCTTGCAAAAACGTCTTGAAACAAAGCAACCAGAACGTTTTTTAAAACAGGACCAACGCGTAACACATTCAATAACAATTGGGAACACGGCAATATTAATTAAATTACGTTGAGAGGCGATCTTTAATTAGGTGTGTGGTCCCAAATGGAACAGTTCAAGGTCAGAGGAGGTTCACACACTGGAAAAAGGCACTAAGATCAAGGCACAAGGAGGTTTTTTTTATTCTTTTTCTGAGAGCAGAGTAACAGACATTTCAGGATTCTGTCTTCATCAGTGCTCTCTGTGCTCACAGGTGTAGCTATACTCTGAATACAAAAGGACAATACAAAAACTCCTTGTGTTTCACCTCCACAGTGTCTTTTTTCAGTGTGCAAACGTGCTCGGTCCTTAAAGGATAACTTCAGTCAATTTCAACATGCAGTTGTAGGCCTACTTAGTGCTCACACTACCCTGGACTGTACCTGAAGGGTTTTTTTCTCAGCCTTTTCCAAGGTGCTGGTCATTGTAATGGGGGCAGCACTTTGTAAACATTTAAAAAAAAAACATTTTTATTTATTCCCAAAAACATCCAAAAGGTTATACAACATCAGCCTTTTGGGGAAATATTTGGAGTAGGCCTATGTCCATTTAAAAAAAAAATGTAAACAAACACTGCCCCCATTAGAATGGCTCATATCTCGGAAAGGGCTAAGCAGAAAAATGTGGCATCACCGGGTACTGACAAGTCAAGGGTAGTGTGAGCAATACAACAGCATCTTGAAATTGACTGAAGTGGTCCTTTAACAACGACGCCAGAAATGAAAACTTTCAGGTTTATGTTCACTTCAATCTAAATATGCAATTTAAGTACAAGTTAGTTGTTTATTATCAAAATATAGGCTATACTACCCATTCAGTAATCAGATCTTTTCATACCAAATAAAAAACTAATATTGGTAACACTTTACTTAAAGCCCATTCTATGGTGCATTATGAGCGTATTTATAATGAGTAAGCTAATAATGCGTATCATAATTAAGCTTAGTCACGATGCACTATGGCCACATTCATAATGCTTCATGATGTATTATATCAACAGATATAACTATACATCCATTTGCTACAAAACACAAACCCACTGTGTAACATCCAAGGAAAAACACTAACCAGAAATGTGTGAGAAATGTTAAAAGGCAACACAGACCATCAGAGGTAGTCCCCCCCAGTCATTTGGGGCTCACACTATTTTTTAGCAAACGTATTACAGCTACATAAAAAAGAAAATGATAACACAGTTAGATCCTCCATCTGTGTTGCAAAAGATTAAAGTATTATGTTGGCTTTTCCTGCCGAACTTTCACGGCCCCTTAGCACCCCCTCACAGCCCCCCCCCCCCCCCCCCCCCCCCCCCCCCCCCCCCAGAGGTCCCCGGCCCCACTTTGAAAACGACTGGCCTAGTTCACCCATATAAACTTCCACCAGCAATACACCAAACATTCTATGGGGTAAAGACAATTGATCCAACACAACTCCCTATAGGACAGCAGCAGCCACTCAAAAAAAGAATACGGAATCAAAAGATGTTCACCAGCAAATGTGGCACATGTTGTGGTAGCCTATACATGGGTTCTGAATGTTTGTAAATTAGGGCAAGACACGTACTGGCAGTCAACCACGTGCGCTACAAAAAATTTAGAACCCATGTATAGTCCTAGTATGCTATGGTATCTAAATGGTGCAGAATAGAGTTACAGGAATTACCACGTGCAAATAAAGATCGCATCGCATTCAGCTGGGTTATGCATTGGGCAGTTGCACAGTCGACGATTTTATTGATATTTCTTTGTGTGCTGGCAGGACTTTTCAGAAAGGCGGAGATGTCCAGATTGCAACATTTTGTTGTAAATGGTCACATCCATTCATCTACAATTTGGCCTATCCCTATGTTATAGCCTAGATATTTCAACATTTAAGAAAAAATATTTAATTTAAACTCTTCATTTAAACGGCTCCAAACGGGCATGCCCAGTTGTTTACAACATACTGGCAATATGTCTAATCACGTAGGCCTAAAGTTAATACATGTTTCAGTTAGTGCATGGCACGGACAAACTGGCGCGCATAAATGAACTATCCTACCCCACAAGAATGTCCAAGTGAAAGATCACCGGTGCGTGAAGCATTCCACAGTGTGACTGTGAAAGTAAGGTGAACGTAATTTCCCTCGCATTACACACGTGAGCTACGGGCAGCGTGCATAATACAAGAGGTTGTAACTGTGTAACTACTACTATGTAGCGCTCGCGCTGTTCAAACACTGTGTCGCGCGGACTTTGGTTCAGTGTTCAAAGAGAAGATGATCGATACATTATAGAACCCTCGGCAGCTACGTTTGGAACCACCATACCATCCACATAGGCTACACTGTTATGTCTTCATCCCATGTCTGCAACACGATAGCCTACTATCCCTCCAAATCCCTGTAGTAATAGAAAATATGCCGATGGCGAAAAAGGCTACGCGCAAGGGAGCGCATATCTAGTGAGAAAACAGTATAGGGCGAATATTTTAGCCATATCGAGTCGCCGGGTTGCATAGCAGTGTAACAGAGAGAGAGAGAGAAAAGAAAAAATGTTTTCCACACCATCGTGGCATGCACCACCCCCCATCACTGTGTCCACACCAGGCTGTCCCATCCGCCATTACGGTTTGTAAACATAAGAAACAAAAAGCGAACGGAATGTCTGCTAAACTTACCGTTTTGATACTGCTTCCCCGACTTGCAATGTGTTTCTTCTGTCTCGTATTCTAAATTACGTTAGCTCACCATCTACATCCAACAGAAAAAAAACATGGGATATGGTTTTGCAGGCATTGTGGGTTTGTTGCGTGACTGCCTACGAAGCTCCTGATTGGTTGGCTCGAGATTGTGCAGTAGATTTCTACAGTGTGCGCCACTTCGAAAGTCATTAACCCCTTCTATGCTGGTTAAGGTGTGGACTGGAGCAATGTTTGTCAGCCATTTTGTAACATTGCAGAGACATCACAGAACTCGAAATCTATTAGGAATAGTTGGATATTGTTACAATATTTCAAATCACAAAGGAGTGATGTCTTCTGCCTAGAAGCAGGGTTTAATGTAAGGAAGGGTTATAGTGCGCTTTAGCCACAGACACGTCTATGGTGTCAGGCACACACCAGTATTTGGATGCCAGAGGCAGAGAACCTATCATGATAAAAGAAAGCTTTCCCAACGGAAATAACCCCCTAAATAAAATGTCAGGTATGTGCACAAAGAGCAATGTTCCAAATATGTTCTCCAAACAATTAGAAAACATTCAATTTAAAAAAGCATTTTATTTTTATGGGTTATAAAACGTTACAATAGCCTAGATGACGTACATAGAGCTGGCAAGTGGGTGTATAGTTTTCTATAGGCCTACTGCAGAGAATAATTTTACTACATCCTGTTCGTTAGGAGAAATCATATAATACGGACCAAAAAAACACATTTCTTAAATAATAAACCTTGGGGATGCCAGCAGTGTTCCTGGTGGTCTCTACTCAATATATTGTTTGTATTGGGTAGGGGCACAGGCGGTTTACAAACAGCCGTCCGGCTTTAGCCTGATAAACCAGCCTAAATGTGAGATAGGATGTGTAATTTAGTCTGGCCCCGATGAATAGTACATCCGAAGATTGTTGAGTAGAACAACCCATTGTCTTTTCAAACCGTGACTGTGCCTATAGGCCAACACTCTGACCAATCAGCGCTGTCTTTCTCGTTGATGTGCTTTCCCAGCGTTGCTTTAATTCAAAACAAATCTCTGTGTTGTGATTGGTTTGCTAGTTTCAGGACAATGTGTTCAAAATGTTCGACCGTCCGAGGCCAGACCACTCGCAGGCAAAAAAAAATTGCCGTCCAGTGGGTGGCGCTGGATTACTAGCATAGTCTGGCTTCCTATTCGGCCCAATATACATATATAATATTGTCTAGGGGCGCTGGGGAACGAGCACAGAAAGGGGTTGCCCCATTGGGCTGGCGCTAATAACTCCCAATTCTCCTTGCTAGCGGCTGAAACCTGAAAATATTACTGTGGATTCTGACATCTGGATATGGGTTTACATCAAAAGTACAATAAACTGGAAGTTATATCCTTCTATTTTCTTGCAGGTTTGGCATTTGTGAGTCAGTCTCCCGGCTAGCATCTAGCTAACGAAATGACAAAATCTGATTGGAGAATGAGAAGCTACCGTAGGCCAGACGTAGGCTAGCCACAGGCTAACTGACTAACGTAAGGCCAACAACTAACAAGAGTGTAATATATGGCATGAATATACCGGTATATCAAGTAATCCAGCATCAGATTAAACCCATTTTGAAGGCAGTAGAACGGGTGGCCGTCATGTTTGTTTTCCAGAATAACCGCGGCGAGGGAGCTGGGGCCATGGCGTATAACATTCTGGGTAGTTGGCACGACCAACAATGGCGTCATTCAGGAACACAATTTTCCTTTAGGAAAATTGAAATGAAAGGTTGCGACTTTCTCTATCCAAAGCAACAACCGCATCTATTGTGGAGCTCATTCATTCTGACTGGCTCTGCGCCGCCCTAGAGTGCAGTACCACCCGGAAAACACTGCCAGCTTTCTCTCTCGTCATACCCTTTGCTTTCAGATATCTTAGTCCTGTGTCAGTTATTTGCGGCCCTGCATATGGAGGTATCCGGACTAAGCTGGCAGCCAAACCAGATTGTTCAGCACTGGACAATACAATAGACCATGTGAGATTACACCGGACAGTAACTGCTGTGTGTTCTTTTTTCCAATATATGACTTAGCGTCAACATCCCTTGAACATCCCTATCGAGTGTGTAGCACCTGTGTAGACAGAAGTAAAACTGGTGCCAGTGGGGTCTGTTAAAAGGTAGTGCCAAGACACTAGGTATGTAAACATGGTTACGCACTGTCAGTTTATGGTCATAAAGTGTCTGCTGAATGAACTGTAGCTACCAAGTCATCCATGACCATACCGATAAGAAAACTGTCCTACCAGTCATATAAACGTTCCAACAATGGGGATTAACACACTCAACAAAGGGCCTTGTACTGACAAAGGGTGAAACTTGCCAAACCGGTTTTGGAGGAGGTAAGAATGTAGCCAGAGGAGGCCTCCTCTGCACTCCAGGATGGCTTTGAAACAATATTAGACTGGGGCATGATTAACATTTTGCCACCTTCCGGGGGAGAGACAAAGGCACGCACCCCCAAAAAACTTCTTTGCATGCTTTGAAGCACAAAACAAAACCCGCACCTAGACAACACCCCCTCTGCCCACAACCAGACAGTGACTGTCTCTCATCAGGACGAAGAGGGCATTCACCAACATCAAACCATGCAAAACGGCAGACCCTTGAAACTTTGATGGAGATAGCCATTTCTTCAACTCCATCATGTTTAAATGCAGCCAGCATCAAACCTGTGCCAAAGAAATCACCACCATCCTGTTTCAAAAGCTACCATCCAGTAGCACTGATGGCCATCATCATGAAATGCTTTTAATGGCTTGCGGCATACATCAAATCTACCCTCCCCCCACCCTGGATCCCTTCCACTTTGCATATGGAGCCAGATGCTCCACAGGGGATGTGATCTGTTCTGGCCTACATCCACCCCTCAATCACCTGGACAAAATACATAATTCAAAGCCTTTCATTGTCAGAGCTTCCCTAAAAGGCGCATAGAGTCCTTGATAGATGAACTTAGTCCTGCAAGTGTGCATTCTTATGACAGCTTTGGGGAAGACACTGTTCTTCATTCTATTGGTTCAGTCTGGTAATGACATGTAGCGCCTGCCAGAGGGCAAAAGTGTGAGCAGATGGAAGCTAGGATATGAGTCGTCTTTAATGATACTCCTGGCTCTGTTTCGGCAGCGGAAGTTGTAAATGGAGATTATGGAGGCAGGAGCAGCCAATGATTTTGTTGTGCTGTTTCAGGGTGACACCGTGTCACCCACTGCAGTCTCTTCCTATCAGCCTCAGTGCAGCTTGAGTGCCACACTAACATTGCGTAAGTCAGCAGGATAAAATAGCTCTATGGTGGAACGGTAAAAGGTCACCAGAAAGCTTGTGTCTAGTTGTTCTTTATTTAGCACTCTGAGGAAATGCAATCACTGCTGGGCCTTTTCTACCAGTGCTGAGGTGTTGATTGGCCAGGATAGATCAGCAGAGATGTGTACTCCTAGGAATTTAGAGTCCACTCACTCCACACGTTCCCTGTTGGGGGTGGCAGGAGCCTCAATGTTTCGCCAGAAGTCCAGGATCAGCCCCTTTGTCTTGGAGATGTTCAGGGCCAGGTTCTTGGATGTACGCCACTCCTCATTCCGATCTATTATCAACCCCACCACTGTTGTGTCATCGGCAAATTTGACAATGATGGTCTCTGGGTGGATGGGGCTGCAGTCGGACGTGTAGAACGAGTAGAGAAGTGGGCTCAACACACACCCCTGGGGAGAGCCGGGGAGGGTGCGGATGGATGAGAGGTGATGACCTAGTTTCATCTGTCGGGGACGATTGACAAGAAAGTCTTTGATCCAGAAGCAAATAGATAAGAGTAAATGAATAATAATTAAGATAAGGAAATACGAGGAAAAGAGTATGTGAGATGGCTGTTAGTAGACTTAAAGCAATAAGGATGATGAAATAATTGAATATTTCGTCCCCAATGGGCATGGTTTGGGTTACTCTTGTGCTAATTAACTTAGAACCTGTCTCATTTGACAGTCTCAATTTTTAATTTTGGCAATGTATTTCACCTTCAAAGCCCCCAAACTTCACAGTTTGAATGCAAGTGCACTCTTTAAACTATCGCCAAAGTGGTGCACCAGTTTGAGTTTTTAGCTGTCAACACCGCATCAAACGGTGTGCTATTTTACCTGTGCTATCGATTCACTTCAAACTATTTCAACACATTCTCTAAGTCCCCTACCATTGCAATTTGAATGTCAGGGCTATCTACGAAGTCTGAAATAACTTTGAGTTTTTTAACGGCTTAATTACCTCCTGTTTTGTGCCAATTTCTGGAAATTACCTCATTGCCCACCAACACCTCATCTGGCAACTGAACAAGCTAAGTCTCAGAAACTCCCTGTGCAGCTGGCTGCTAGACCTCCTCAGCAAGAGTCTACGAGCAGTGTCGTCAAGTAAACCTCAAACACCATTACTCTAGGTGTGACAGAGAACCATGCTGGTGCCCATTCCCGTACCTAATCTTGAACCTCCCAGCGTGTTCACACTGCCATTCTGAGCATTTGGAAAACCAGAAAGATGGTTCGCGATCCATCCTGGTGACAAATACTCACATGCAGGTAAGCACTTTAGTTCCAAACGTAACTGGTGTGGGAACGGGTACCGTTCTGGGGTCCGTATCTCGAAAGCGTCTTTGCTTACGACGTTAAGTCCTTCGTAGGAGCGACTCAACTCTCTCTCGACAGAGACGCTCACCACTAAATCCAACAGAACGGAAGACAGTCTTAAGACGGTTAGCAACGACAAGAATCGAGAAACGGACCCCTGGTCGGCTTGAAAACAACATCTGAGCACAGCAGCTCCACAAGGCTGAGTGGTCAGTCGTGTGCTGCTCTCCACTCTGCTGACACCAGACTGCAAGACTTCCTAAATTACCAACCACTGTGTGAACTCTGTGGATGACACAACTTCCCACTAAACACTGGGCATTGAAATCAGAGGAAACTTACACTGAGCCAAATCCACAGGTTGCTATTTATGTTTTTTGAGAACAACCAAGAATGTCAATACACAACGTCTTGAAAGATGCCAGAAAAAAGACGCCAACTGGCCTTACACAGTGTATCTACAGTGCACCTAAAATAGACACCACAAAAGTACCTTAAAAAGATGCTGTTTCAATGTCTCTTTCCTCAGGTGACTGGGACACACTACAGGACCTCCTACTGGGATCACGCTACTGTGTCCATCAGCTGTGTTGTGCTGCAATCCTTTTCACTTTACATTGGGTGAGATCATGTGCTGCCACCCTAAATTGTGGTCTTGCTTCTTATAATGGCTCCATCAAGAGTTGAGAAATTATTAACTTTTGGTGGATGAGATGTACGTCAGCCAATGAAGTTGCTGCACAAGCACAACCACATGCCCCACATCTCTTCGACTCTTCGACATTCACATTGCCTAGTGTTTCACGGAGTTCCACTCTCCTTGCATCCATAGGTTGTCAGCTCAAAATACAGGTATCTTGCCTGTAACATTGTTTGGTTTAAAACTTGGGTACCAGCATACCATCCTTATTATGCCAACCACAACTAGTTGTTGTTTTTGTGGGGCATCCCTGTGGATTGATTCGCTGCCTGATTTTGGGTCATACAATTTGTATACAAATTGTTCTACCATGAGTGTATGGATTAGGCATTTCTGCCACATCAAAGTTTTGAGGAAGATAAGGATACTGCTGGAACACTTGCACACAATATCCATGCAGTCCTTTTTCCCATACCAGTGAGCTGGCTAGTTGTATCACATCTGGTGATGGTGTGAAATGCCAACAAACCATTACAGATAGTGGTAATTCGATGTCATGCACTTAAATTAAGCAAGGTTTCTTGGCGGTTCCTGCCTTCATCTAAACCTCAGGAATCAAATGGTGTGCAAAGACAAGCAGCAACACCAGAACATACTGTATGTACCTCTGGACTAAATGAATCGCTGAAACCCTTGAATGTTGCATGGACTGCAATCAACATTTGACCTCTGGCAAGTCCTGCTCCAAGCTCATCTGTTGCACTATGTAAACACATTGAGTGCAGATAATTTCCTTCTGATAATGTACCCTGATACTTCCTTAAAGGTCCACTGTGTAATATTTTAGCAGTGTAAGTGAGATATCACAGTCAGAGAGAAGACAGCGAAAACCAAACGTACCTAACTGGCTACCTGCAGGGTTAAGATAACACAATAACCAGCACCTGACAGCAATCAATGAACTTGTCCTCATGACAGAGCAAACTGCTGTTTCAAATCGTAGCAAAAACCAAACCGCTTGCCACCAGAGCTCCACCGCAGACATTCCTGGCTGACCAAGAGGGCGTGCAAATCACCCACAAGCCAGGAAGGCTATCTTCAGAGAGAGACACTTGAGCTCAGCCTCCTCTAGAGGTTCGAAAGGTGGCTTTGCGCAATGCCTCCAGTACCAGGAGCAAGTCCCACGGTGATGTTGGCCTCAGCCGTAGCGTGCCCTTCAGGAAGCGCTTAATCAGTGTATGTGAGTCCACTGTCATGCCCTCCACCTTGGCATGCATGGCCGGTATTGCCGCCATGTACACTTTGATCGTGGAAGTCACCAGAGGGACTGTAGAAAGCACCCTTGGTGCCAGGGATATTGCAAACGGCGAACTGCAGATATTGCTGGTGTCGAGGCGCAATTGGCATGTGAAAATACGTGTCCGTAAGGTCCACGGAGGTGAACCAGTCTCTGTGCGCAGCATCCGGAACTTCAGCACCTTGAGGTGCCTATTCAGGGGCCTCAGATCTACAATGGGGCGAAACCTTCCCCCTGGGAATGATAAAATAGGTGGAATAAAACCCACTGTCTTGTGAGGATGGCTTGACTTCTTGTATCGCATCCTTGTGTAGGAGGGCTTGAACCTCCTGTCGCAGGGCCAGGGTCGTGATGTCGTCCTTGACCCTGATCACCCGTACCCCCCGGAATCTAGGCGGTCGGGACCCAAACTGGATGTTGTACCCGTGGGATTCCACTAACAACACCCAAGGGTCTGATGTGGTGGCTTCCCATTGCGCAAGCTGGCGACTGGTCAGGCGGTCCTCACTGACGGGCCTGAGGCCTGGATGGTTGCTGTCGAAATCCCACAGACTGCGATGGCTGAGGCTGCAAGGCAGGAGGTGGTCTATGGGGAGGCTGACGTCCAGATGTGCTAGGCCTCCGACTCTGAGCGGGGGTCCGGCGAAGACTGGCAAAGTCCCTCCTGGCTTGAGTGACCTGAACGCCGTGTTGCAGCGCGTCCTGGAGTCTCCCGCAGTCTGGAGGATGAGACATGGAGTTACCAATGCACGTGCCACTGCATCGTAGCTTCTGCAGAGGTATTCATCTGTGACACTGCACTGCGGCCATGGGCAGCGAGCATCTGGTCTCAACCAATCTAGTCTGACGCCGCCGGGAGAACCCTCTCCACAGAGGTCGGGGTAGCCACCTGAGATGCAGTCGCTGCAGCCATCGACTCGGGCAGTCGTTGACCCAGGAGGAGAGCCTTGAGTTCTGCAAACTTCGAGGCCATTGTTTCGACCCTTTGAGCCACGAGGTCCACTTTCGACAGCTTTGCTGGCGCCACACACCCTGAGGGTCTCCGGTCTCTAGCCGGCGCGTCTTCTTCTGTCCAGTGGGTATATTGTCCAAATGCGGCGCAGGTAACCATACCCCTTCCACACGGGCCAGTCGCTCCTTTCTGGCGGCCACGCTCAGGCAGGGGCAATTCACACTTGCCATCTCAGTTAGGCCTTGCCGCAGGTGCTCGAGACTGAGGCAGGCCGGAAACTGGTCATGTCCGTCATCAGGGTCGAGCAGGACACGGCAGTCGACACAGATCATAAACATAGCTGCGGGCAAAACACAAGAATGCAAGTGGGGAGACAGGTAGGGCTCAAAAGGCACCAAGCCAATGCTCCGCCGCAGACAGGGAAAATTGGGGCAAAAAACTCTCACACACAGTAGTAGTAGTAGTCAGAGGGGCGCAGAGACCCACCAGCTCGCCGAAATCACCCACGGCCGGGCCACCCCCGGTTAAGAATGAAGCACAGTAGGAAAACTGAGCGGAACCACTCAAAATCAGCTGAAATAGTCCTAATTCATATAAAGGGAGTTAATAAACTGGTGCAGTATATGTGCCCTTGGCCTCAGTTCTCTATAAATCGTATATTGTCAAACTAGGAAGTGAAGCATAAGCACTCACACAGCAATATCGACCGCAGCAGCGTAAACACACACGGTCAAACAAGCACAGGAAATCGTATGACAGGCAGCGAGAAGCCACAAAACAGAAGACCAGAGGGAAATCACTCACAATAAGCAGTCACAGCCAGAGCGGCGTACACGCCACAGGTCAAGCCAAACTAAGGAAGGCAATGTAGAAAGAAAAAAAGTTGCCAGGCAGGCAATAATAGATCATACAAAAAAAGGATGGCGCAAAAATACTCACAAACTGCCTCGACAGTCGTAGCGGCGTACACACCACAGGCTAACAAACCGAGGAAGACGAAACACTCGTAAAATTAGCCTGGGTGAATAGCCGACTGTTGACTCCGTCAATCAGTCTGGCAAAAGCCATGAGGAATCCGTCTCTGTGGACGATGGGAGATGGTCTGATCTTACTCTATCATTTAAATTAAAATTCAAATTAAAACCCATATTGTGCTTTATTAGCATGCCTGTTACATTATAGCGTCACAAAAGCATACAAATAACAAAACGAAAGTGTGAATATAGTTAACTTAACCAATCAGTAACAGAGCTCGCGGGTGAGTTCTACGTCACCACTCTCAACTGTTTGCTGATTGGCGAAACACTGAGAGAACCGAGCTCGAGGCTTTTGCCAGACGATGTGCGGAGCCAAAATCTTTGGGTGGAGTACAGAGGATAGCGTCGTGAGGCTATCGTAAAATTAGCAATATGCATTAATCAGAGCACAAAAAGGAGCGGAACCACTCACGCACAGCAGTAGAAGCGTACAACCGAGAGGCAAATGACAAAAGCAAGACAGGCCACGGCAAGAAGCGAAGCACTCCTAAGGATAGGCAAACTCAGGAAAATATGCTTAAATTAAACAATAAGTCAAATGAGCAACAACAATAGAAAAATAATAAAAAGGAGCGGAACCACTCACCCAACCGCAGTAGTCGCCGCGGTGCAACCACCCATAGACAAATACCAGTTAACAGAAAATGGTATACTAACAGAAAAGCGGAGCAGGTACACTCACGCAAGGGGCAATCCCCATGGTAAACAACAACAAACAAAACAGATACCGGAGCGAAATCACTCACCACAACGAAAAGACTCCGTAGGCCAGAGCACCACTGGCGGCGGCCCCAGGCAGCCTCGTGCGAAAGCCACTTACCAAACAAATGCAGGGTCACTATTCGTAACGAATAAACAAAATGGCTAGGAGCGCCAATAGGGAGCAAAAAAGCAAAGTATTCCAGAGCGAAACCACCGCAACAGGTATGGCTCAGCTACAGGACAGCCGAAGGCGAAAGCACCCAGTCAAACGTACTAAATAAACAGCAAGTACACAAAAGTACGAAAGTAGTCCCCCAGTAGTTATACAAGAAACAGAAGTGAGCTAACACGAAAACGCCAGCGAACAGGCAAAGGCACCTACACCAGAGTAGAAGGCAGAAGCTAAAATGCTAAAGCTAGTTATCAGCGAACAGGCGGAAGCACCTGCGTTGTAATTAAAGGTCACGGGTGACAACCTGCCCACTGCACTCACCAATTGAAGTTTATTGTGCGTTCGCAGCAGTGTTAATTTCGTCAGCTTTTTTTGATTTAGTCTTAGTCTTAGTCACAATGACGAAAATCAATTTTAGTCTTAGTCATATTTTAGTCATTGCCTTCCCAATTTAGTCTTAGTCTTAGTCAAAATGACGAAAATCAATTTTAGTCATAGTCAAATTTTAGTCATTTTAGTCATTTTAGTCAACATTTCAAATTTTAGTCAACATTTAAATTTTTAGTCATTTTAGTCAATATTGTGGTGTAAAATAAATAACCTACAATGGCTATTGTATTATATTAGGTATTACTAATATAGCCTATTGCAGCAAATATTCACCTTGTTACTTGGTCATTTTCCACCAAAACCCAAATCAGTCATTTCAACATCATAGAGCAAAAGAGCATCACACACACACACACACACACACACACACACACACACACACATACATCCAGGTGCAGGCTGCGCGCTCTCTCTCTCTCTCTCTCTCTCTCTCTCTCTCTCTCTCGCGCGCTCTCTCTCTCTCTCGTGCATTAGAAGCTGCTGCATATTATATTTGATTTTGAGTTTGATCACGGAGGAAGCTACATGCTCTTCTTCACCTGACCGCGTGACTTAAAGCCTGCAAATTGCCGGCAGTGGGAAGACCAGACATCCCTAGTCTGCATGAAGTTCAAGAAGTCTCCCTGATAGTGGCTTCCCGATGGCCACGAGTCAGATAAAATACTGCTGATGTTAGACTATGCAAGTTAGCGGTTTTTGTTTTCAATTGGCAATGCGAGCAGAGAACTATAATGACTCGAGCGGCATGTGTGGAATGGGCTTAGATTGCGCGAGCACACTTCGTATGCCCTGCAAAAGTCTCAGGAAAAATAGTTAGGCAGGGGTATGCAGACTGGACGATAGAAAGGACACGCACATACAAATATTTAAACACCAATGCTGTTTTGTTTGTCGGGGATGTCGAGGTTCGATAAGCATGACCTGAAAAGAGTTTTTGGAACTTAGGAAGACGCTGAAGACGCATGGAAATGCTGTCGACTTCCTTGGGTCTTTTAGCGTTGCTCTCGACGAGAACAAGTTTCAAATCTCAACAGTTTAAAACTCCTTAGCGATCGCCCATCCATTGATTCTTTTCAAAACTAGGCTACAGTAGCCGTGCCTCTGTTACTTTAGACAGGCCAACTTTCCCCCTGCTGGCGCGCGCTCCCGCGGTGACTGATTTAAATAAATTCACAAATCCGACCTTCATGATTTGCTTGCGAACTGCCTACTCATATGGTTAAACAACAAATATAGCAAACATTACAAAAAAGAACAGACAACGAACGCCGGGCTAAGACAGCCTAAGTGAAAAGGAGAATAGTGGAAGCTCGAAAAGGTTTAGAATGACAGTATCAGAGGAGGATTGGCGTGACTGTCATTACCTACTGCAGAAACACATGTCTTCGTCATGGACAAGAGGGTTGTTGAACATGTTTCAAAATGAACACTTCCCTCAACGTCGGCTATTTTTTCTCTTTCTCTGGGAATGTTTTAGGACCTAAACTAAACTTAAATGGACTGGCTGAACTACTAGGCTACAGAACTACTGACTGAGCCGCGCCATGCACTGGCTGCCAGCAGATACACCCGAGGCAACACAGCGTGAGCGCAATCACCTATGTTCAAGACACTTAGGACTATATTGCAATTACAAATTACGAATTAATTATAAATAATTATATATTTTTAATGTCCATTCGTCCATGGCTTGTAAATTTCGTCTCGTCTTAGTCTCCTTGACGAAATATTTTTTTATTTTCGTCATATTTTGATTTGCTTGAGGCAATTTTTAGTGCGTCATCGTCTCGTCATCGTCAAGGGAAAAAGGGGCGTTGACGAAATATTTTCGTCATCTTCGTGGTTGACGAAATTAACACTGGTTCGCAGTCGTCAGGAGGGCGAAAAAAACGCAGCTCCAAATACTTACAAGTACAAGACCGCTCTCAGGAACGCAAAACAACAGACATGCTTATCAGACCTGCATCTTGATGCGCGAGAAAAGGGAAAGCAGTAACTTCCGGGTGAGCACGCATGCCAGGGCAAGCGTGCACATCACCCGGGGGTTACCATGTGACTTTGTTGATATTTAGACCCGACCTATATGCAAGCATGTGATTGGCGGTCAGAAAGAATGAAATAGAACCAAAACAGCACATGCTAGCTAACAAAGCCAACCCGGCACACAGCAAAAAAGTGACTAGAGCCCCCACACTGTTATAAAATGCTAGATGCAGTACTAACATCACTAACACTGAATGAGTATGTAATAACGTGGCAGTGGGTATGCACAGTATGACACTCAATGATGGCTGCAAGTAGAGTGGCCAGACGTCCGTCTTATGGACGGACCGTCCGTCTTTTCAGTGCCTTGTCCGACATAAGGCACAGCATTAAGCCGGACAAAAATGCATGAAATTGCATCAAAGACACGCACATTTTTGGGGGTAGGATCCCCAAACCCCCCATCTTAAAACATGTCCTCATTTTTCCTGTCACTGAGATGGTCACCCTAGCTGCAAGTGTACGAGGGCAACCAAACGTTCCTTCCAGGCCCTGGGCCCTCGCAAGCAGGCATCTATTGTAGACAGACCAGCACAGTCCTGAGCCCTCTCCAGACTGGCTTTCCTCTGAGTTCACAGTTGTGAGGAAAACACCACACAAATCCATAAAATAACGACGTTCCAAAGTATCTACAGGCACAGGTCCAGTATCTAAACACTGCATTAGCACATGTTAGCTCCGACGCTAGCCTCACAAACCCAGCATGTGAGCTGGAGCCTCCAGTGTTCCTATTCCTCAAGTGGCTCTCTGGACAGTTATCGGGCAAATACACAGGCCGCGACAAGAGCAAGGCGAGCGACAGAAGTAATTGACTTTGTATTGAGTCGCACAACAAAAGCGATTCTGTAGACTAGAGGCGATTCGCATTCCGAGAGCGACAATTTGTAGTTGAACTCCTGACTGTTATGCTAATGAGCTATGACGCGGTTCAGCGACAGGCCGCGACAGCCAATGACTGCGCGGATGAATTGTTATACAGAAGTCCCAGAAATACAGAGGTTAATCGACGCCCCTGTGCAGACATGTGGACATGTTCATGTGCTGTCTATTCTACAAACACTTTGTAACACTTGCTTGAATAGTAAGCCTTGAAAGAATATGCGGCTTGGGCAATTTGTCAAGAATATCATGTTCCATGTCTCGTGATCGGGTCAACAGAGTAGGCTACCATCTTTTTTAAAAGATATTTTTGGGCTTTTTATTGTGACAGGACAGTTACAGAGGGACAGGAAATGTGGAGAGAAAGAGACGGGATAGGTTCGGGCAATTCACGTCTGGGCCAACAGAGTACCATCTTTAAAAATGTGCCAGGTCAGGTGCCACAACCTGTAGTTGAGACTGACAGAGAAAACGGGTATCTCAGGCCCGTTGTTGACTTGTGGGCCTTGCGATGGGAGATCTCAATGCTGATATTAGAGTCAATCTCACTGCCATATTTTTGGATGCATTATAACCATGGTAAATGAGTGTTGCTATCTCTCTGCTAAAAGCTGTCAATTCACTCAAATAATAATCTCAAGATTTTCACCCTCCACTGACCCCAGTATCTCATTTTGGAGGAGTGATGCAAAGGTTGCCGACGGTGTCCAACCCCAGTGGCGGTTCTACCCATTTGGGGGCCCTAGGCGAAATATATACATGGGGCGCTCATGAATTACTTTTTCTGGTATTTACCATGGTGGGGCTGACTGTTGGGGTCACTTATGGACAGCAGATTTTAGTGGGGCCCAAGGCAATTGCCCAGTCTGCTTTTGGGTAAAACCGGCTCTGTCCAACCCTTATATATTCATCAGGCTGTAGACAAACACATTGCTTTCAATCACCTGTGTCATTTGAAAAATGGGGAATGCCAGCACAAGAACAAACATGTTCATCCTGGACTTAACCTGGCATACCCATACAGGAGATGACACAAGAACTGAGCTTTGTCCAGCATTCAGTTTTCATTGTGGGAGTTCTGGACATTCTCTGGAAATGAAGAAATCAACACTGACTTAAAGTTCGATGGATGGGGAAAGGAGGTCGTAGACAGATTTAAAGCTACCGTTTTCTGATGCATCACAGCTTAATGCAGGACTAAATTCTTGAAGTTGTTGATGTGGCAAACCCTTCTTTCGAAGAATGTAAGCAAATATGTTTTCCTTTAAATCACATTGATGTCCACATATTGAATGTGTGACAAAGGTCCAAAACGTTGAATAAACCCCCAGGGTAACGCTCCACATAATAGTGTGGAGATCTCAGATTTTGATCAGAGGACAGTCTTTGAAATGTAGATCTGTTATAGAAATGTAGAGCGTACATACACATTATCAGCCCCTGCCTGTCAGGTTGTCCTAAGAAAAACAAGAGACGGATTAGTCAAAGTAGCCGTGTCAAATCCTACACTCCTCTAAGGAACAGTTCACCTTTTTTTGATTTTCACATATTTGCTGCATTTCCAAGCATTATTGATGAATGTGCATATCATTTTCATCTCAGTGTTTTCAGTACTCAGATTTGCTGGATCAGAATTATTAGCATAGCGTAGCATAATCACTGGAAGTAAATGCGGAGCATTAGCATCAAGCCACAAGTGATAACAGGACGGGATTAAATAGCTGTTTTGCACATTGGTGAACTTTGCATTGGTTTTAAAGTAGTTTATAATTACATTTGATGATGTTTTGTTTGCTGCCCATAGACTTGCATTGCTACCCATAGACTTGCATTGCTACTCCTAATTTGGCTCTACTGTTAATGCAGGTAATGCATTAACACATAGACGAAAATGATATGCACATTCATGAATAATGCTTGGAAACACTGCAAATATGTGAAAATAAAAAACTATTCCTAGAGCACATCACATTTGTTGGACAGAAGTTCTCATCAAGAGGAACGGAGTCAGAGCTAAACAAAGTGAAGGCTATCTTGCCCCAGCCTACCTGTGTGAGATGAGGTGCTTTATGGGCATTCCAACTACCTATTTAAAGGTCCACTGTGTAATATTTTAGTTGTTCATTTCCGGAATTCATAGGCCTCCGGCCCATTCACAAATGTTACCTTTTTCGTGAATACGTACCACCACCATTAAATTCCAAGTATTCATTATGACTGGGAAAAGCCTTGCCACTTCCTAGTGGCTATACCAAGAGGTCATTGGCTTAACAATGCACTAAGCTTTAGATGCATTACAAGTCTATAAAGCCTCGGCTATTGTGAATACTTTTGTGAATCATTATAAAACTTGGCCTTATGAATATAAAGCTTATTTAACTCTTCTGTAGATCTATGCATATCGAAATTCTAGACCATGTTGCCATGCTTCTTTTCACCAGAGGGGGAATGATTAAGACATTTAGCTTTTTGACATATAAAGTAGGCTATTGGAAGTATTGCAAAAGCCAAGCATTTTTGTATTTGATCCGTTTATGTGACGGTTTGTGAGTGGACTTCACACAGACACAGACTATAAGCAGACATTTTCCTTGAAAAACCTGTTGCCAATTTCACGGACTTCAATGATAGATGATGTATTGTAACTGTAATACTGTACAAAGCTACAGTACATCATGGGAAAATACCTCCCTCTGCTGGTTTTTCTTTGTCATCAACACCATTACCACTTTTTGCCATAGGGTGGCAATCACATACACATCATTTAGGCTATCTTTCCCCTCCTTGTTTCAGGGGGGTTAAATGAAACTCCTGCACCTGCTATGTTAACTGAACTAGATATTTTCAGCTCAAAAATGTCCTCAAGTTGTCTCATAATGTATTAGGAGATAGACGGACATTAGTCTAGGCCTATATTTTTTTTCTTGTTTTAGTAGGCCCATAATCAACTTGAAATGTTGATGTCACAGACATGTAATTTAATTTTATACACATTCTATCTGGGCTGAAATGTAAGATTTCTACTACTCTTCTACTTTTCCCTGATTGACTGGAAGTGACCTTGTTGCACACTCTGTGGAAATCCCTTCCTGCTTTGGTAATCATCTTCCATATACCACCATTCTGAGTCAGGCAAAAAATCACAAACCCTACACGGCCACCACTGTTACACAGACAGTATTTCTACAAATGTCAACACGTTAAATTAGCCTGTATACGTTAGATTAGAATCTTTATTTTCACCATGGGGATATTCATCTTCACATCAGGTCAGAGAATCCGATGCATTTGTAGACCTTTTTAATGAACCCTTGAATCGGGTTGCAGATGACACTAAAAGGAAATGAGTAGTAGCCTAAGTAAAACATAATACCAGAGATATTCTATAGAGATATACCTACATAATAGGTTTCTATGGGCACCTAACGCGACCAGGTTCCGGTCTGCCTAAAGGGGCATGTCATAATGCTCCTACAATGAATAGAACAGTCCTTAGGTCTGCCTAGGTCTGCCTAAGGGGGGGCATAATAGAACCAGGAAACAATGGGCCAATGGAACCTCTCTCTCTCTACTCTCTCTGATAATACGGTAGTCATAATATTCATTTAGTCACTTAGGCCAACTGATAGGCCTATATATAGGCTATATTAATTATTATTATTATTATTTATTTTAGAAGTTCCAGTAGGCCTAGCCTATAGGCCTATCATGTCAATTGCATTGCTATGGAGCATTGCGGACATCACATTATCATTTTATTTGTAACCATGGCTCATCAAGGAGGTAAATGAAAGGAGGTTAAGGGTGTGTTATCTGAATAGACAGCTGATATCCTGAGTGTTCGTCTTTATCTCGATAACACTTCCCAATTTAGCCGCAAAAGGGGATGATAATGACTGCGTTTGTGACTCATTGGGTTGCATATGGGCTACCAGCAGGCCTTCTGTCAAACTTTTTGAATAGTCCTATGGGCAAAGCAAGAAAAGATGGAAAGCCCCGGTGAGCTTGTTTGGGTTTTACGCAAGCACATCTTCTATTGCTTTCATCGCAACAGCCGCCTTTGCCAGAACGCGCGTGGGTCGATGGGGGTTGACTTATCTTTCCTTATCTTATAGGCACCTACGCCTACGTGTGGTTCTGATGTTGATGAGATGCTGTTCAATAGGCTACCTCAGTCCAGTTCCGGTGATGACAGTATTTTGTGTTGCGCCAAATAATGCTTTGTCTTCAAAAGAACCAAAATAAATACGTAAACTTAGAGAAGTTTGGTTTGTGTCGTGTCTGACAGGCTCACCTGGCTTTCAGTTTCAGGCTCAACGCGTCACAGGCGCGTATTCACCAACCAAACTTGGTCAGACTCTGTAGACAGCGGATGGGTGAGGCCACCTGCGCGACGACGTCACACTCTCACCGAAATACCTAGCAGGCAGTCATATTTTCGCAACGGGATGTTGAGTCAGTTGTAGTTTCGACGAGCAAGATAAGACATCGGGAGGAACTAGGGACCATATTGGATAATTCTGTTATTATTATTTGGAACTTACCGAGGATATTATTGGTTCCGATGGGGATGTGTAGGTGTGTGCGACTCGGATTGGCTGTCATTCTGGCACTCCAGGTGAGTCTTGGTTTGGTGATCCATAGATTTTGCACGGTTTTGTTGGAATAATAATCACTGCGCTTTGTGTTGTTACATAGGCCAGTGCTCAGTGTTAGAGGATCCTTTACTCATAATAGAATTAACTGAAACATGTTTGAGATAAAGAAGTCTGGGTTGTTGAATATACTATAGTTGGAAGAATTTTAGACCGCAGGTGTGTGTGTGTGTGTGTGTGTGTGTGTGTGTGTGTGTGTGTGAGAGAGAGAGAGAGAGAGAGAGAGAGAGAGAGAGAGAGAGAGAGAGAGAGAGAGGAGAGAGAGAGAGAGAGAGAGAGAGAGAGAGAGAGAGAGAGAGAGAGAGAGAGAGAGAGAGATTTCTGTTTATTCTCATAAGGACATTTTTGAATGGCGTTCTACTGAGGGTTTTTTTGGTATGTTTAGGCCTACATCTTTGTTTATGGTTTTGCTTTGTTTGCTTTGCTTTTTTTTTTTTAAAGGCTCTGTCGTACACAGTCTCGGAACAACCACCATGTGCACCTGGCTTTGATTCAGAGCTCTACATATTTGAAGTGAACAGAGTTCACCTACATGTTGGCAGGAGGCTTGGGAAAGGTTTGTGATGTCTTTTGTTATAAATCTGTGAACATGCTATTGAGGATGTGTTTTGGGGAAACAATAAGCCATTGATTGTCAACCTTTACTGAACCATTACATTTCCGTAAAAGAGGTTCTGCTTTACTTTGATATAGGCATCTACTGAGATGCAGGCCTAATCACAGATCATGAAGTGGTTTTAAAGTCATATAGCTTGTGAGTGAGTAATTTTGGTAGTTTATAATATACTGTATGCTGCCCATTCACAAAATTAATATATTTCATGAATATTTACAAAGTAGATTAACTAATATGTAGGCCTACTCCTGACTAGAGAAGATTTTGCAAGATGTCTATGATTGCAATTCAACTAAGATATCCAACTAATTCATGTATGAAAAGTGTAAATTTCCTAGCCATAGGGAATGTTTAGACTGGTGCTTGTAAATATTCATGAAAATGTTGATAGGCTTTTGAATGAACATCATATGTTCTGGAAATAAAAATCTAAAATGTATAGATCTACTTCTAAGGCTATGAGATGTGTGCTTTCGCTTTCTTTGTCTTTTTGTTTTGGTGTCTGGTGACTCTCAAGAGCTATCTCCAACATTCTGCTACATTTGTTTTACTGCTGTCCCTGCTATTTGTACTGCTGGATTGGTAAGAACTAGCTACTTTGACCTTCACCTAGATGTATCACTTCGGTGTGGGTGTCAGCTCAGAGATTGATGAGGTTGAGCTTATATTATTGTTCCTTTTCATTTAGCCGTTATCCCCTTGCCACAGAGCCTGTGTTAGTCTTAATATGTTACGACTCTCTGTAATGTACCGGTAATGGAAATTTTGTTATGATGTATAAAGTAAAAAGTGAATAGGCCTGTCGACTGGTCCATCAGCATTAAAAGGCTAATAAGCCGTAGGCCCCTTTTCCCCAGTAGGATGTGTAGGCCTAAGTGTAATGTAATTTGGTAATGTTGCAATTGGTTACTACTAGGCCTGCAACAACACCTAGGCCTACTACAACTACTATCACTACAATGGTAATATGCTCATATTAGCAATGCTAATATATTTGTTGTTACTGTTGCTCTTATTATTACTTTTATTATTAGGCCTACTTTACCTATAAGAAGATAATAGCTGAATATAGCCTATGCTAATGTAGCAGGAACAACAGAAATAGGTGACATTATGAGAAGACAGCTGTGTTTTAAAGCAAAACTCAAATAGAGAAGTCCATCCTGTGTATGTCAGATGGCAAAAAAAACGTTCAAGGTTTGTTTCTGAAACAGTTTGTGTTAAAACATGAGGTGGAGAGACAGAAGAAAACCTGAACAGGATTGTAAACGGCTGTAAGGGGTGGAGGTTGGGCTTTGTGAAAAGGCTTAAGATTAAATGTGGACCCAGTATTACCTTGGCTCCCTCAGTTCAGTCAGGATGGATGAATAGTGGGTGTACTTGAGCATGTCTCAACAAGGCCAGGCAGACAAACTGGTTTTGCTTTCAGGCTTTGTATTTGATTTTGTGAGGCCCAATGATTCTTCGGATAAGCCCACATACACAACTACCTTAGCTTACCTTAGCTGTGTAAAAAGAAAGCAGAGTGCCTGAACGTTTGGGTACTTTCCCAGTGTGTGATCATGCATGATGGGTCTTCATGTGTCATTTACTTTAGTTTCACATACTACGTTGACCATTACACCACTTCAGCTGTGTCACAGACAGAAAGATGGTGTTGTAACAGGTCTTCAACTTTCTTATTCACAGCTGTGTGATGACCCTGACGTCTGTACAGGGAGTAGTCATAGATTTCCGCTTCCTCATTTTAAAGGGCCAGTCAGTGTGCTACATTTTAGGTGTCCATTTATCGACATGTGTGATCCCATTTCACAAACTTTCATGATTATGTACTATTTCAATTATTCTTTTAGGATTTAAATGTTACATCAGCAAGGGCATCAAGGGGAAGGGGTCTTAACTTCTTCATTGGCATTCTGGTCTTAAAGTGATACTGTACCATTTTTGGAAATGAGCTCATATTACACTTTCCCTAAAGTTGAATGATTGATTTTTCCCTATCTCCTGTACTCTCAACCGTTCTCTGAGTATGGCAGTGCAAATTTGACCTCCATGCTAGCAATTATCATTGAATCCAGTTGGCGGCTAGGATTCAATGTTAATTTCTGGCTTAGAGGTAAAATGTGCACTGCCATACGACTGGAAGTACAGGAGAGAGGTCAAACCATTGACAGTAAATAGAATGGACGCCAAATCAACGCTATTTGCCATTCAACGCTTTGAAGCCAGATTTGGGAACATTCCAACTTACATTCCACCTTAGCAACGCCAAACGCAGGTGCTGATTGGACAACAACAAGACTTCTAACGGTCAATCAAACCATGTTCTGATGTTCATTGGTCAATTTAACTTTTAATATCTCTCTAAAATAAAACATCACCACAAAAAATCACCACCCTGGTAAGTTGGAGAGCAAGGGGACCTACTAGTTGAGCGAAAAATGATCCCCCTGGAGTGGCATTTAAGGGAGATACAGGGTTTTATGTCTCTCATAGGAATGAATGGGATTTGGCCATTTTTTTGTCTTTTTGGGTCCAACCTTGGCTCCAACTTGGCTTCAACAATGAAATAGAATTTTGGCCTCCATTCTATTTACTCTCAATGGGTCAAACTCAAACATTTAACTCATGGGGAGGTGTAATATGACCCTACTATATTTCCAAAAATGGCACAGTATCACTTTAACGTAGGTCTTTACAAAACAATGAATTCTAAAGTTGCAACAAGCTCATTTGGTTCATTAGCCATGGAAGTTTCATTCCATTTGCAACCTAAAATGGTCTGCAGGTCTATATGTCACATACAAACCCTCCAAAAACACAAACCAGTTTCTGACTGACCAACAGACCGAGGAAGGCCTGAAGCAGTCAACACTTTCCACATGGTGTTTAAGCCCTCGCTCTCCCTTGCATGCTTCTGTTCTCCTTCCAGTTGTCTTCGATGACTGCACCGGTCGCACCAGGATTCTCTTTGATTCATCAGACAAGAGATTTAAAGTGGACACAGACGGGACGGTGAAGCTGAAGAGACAGGTGACGCTACACGATGGACACAAGAGGTTTGCAGTCCATGCCTGGGACTCCCAGGGCAAGAAGCACACGGTGGATGTGCGTCTGGAGCTTATCCAACCTCGCCACCACCACAATGAGCAACAACAGGACCAACAAGTGGATCTACCCAAGGTAACCAGAGGGAACACGGCTCTCTACTGCTCAAACTCCTACCTGCACGGAATACGGTGCTTATATTTGTGTGCTTAGATGGTCTATTCACTGTAATGGTATGATGTTTGTAGTTTTAAGAATCCATGTGGCAATGGGGTGATTGGTGTGGGAATGCTGGCTGCCCTCTATCAGGGAATCATAGATGTATATAACGGCTTGGCTGATGTGTGTCTCTGTAGGCTACATATAAATTGATATGCTACAGCAGGACTAGATGGTTTGCTAGTCAGTTAACAAGCTTATTCTGAAGGAGGTCTCTGCAATGCATTGCTTATATGTGTACTTTAGGCAGGACATACTGGGATGGCTATTCCTTTGCACTGCTTTATACACGAACAGTACAAGGCTTGTTTTTCCTTTATTCCACTTCAAAATGACACATATCAGACAACAGGGCTTTTAATGTTTTCCCTCCACAGCCAGATGCAACTGAGGTCGCCCCAACTGTGCCAGTCCTGCTGTTTCCAAAGCCATCTGTTGGTCTAAAGAGAAGAAAAAGGGACTGGATCATCCCGGATATCAAATTATCTGAGAACAATAGAGGTCCTTTCCCAGAGCAGTTGTTCCAGGTAAGTGAAAGCCCATTGGGAAACTCCAACTCCCATTGTCATTGTGACACAGCACTCCACAGCACACAAGTGAACACTGCACACAACGAAATTGCATTTATGCCTCACCCGTGCAAGGGGGCAGCCCTCAGTGGCGCCCCATGGGGAGCAGTGCGGTGGGACGGTACCATGCTCAGGGTACCTCAGTCATGGAGGAGGATGGGGGAGAGCACTGGTTGATTACTCCCCCCACCAACCTGGCGGTTCGGGAGTCGAACCGGCAACCTCTGGGATGCAAGTCTGACGCCCTAACCGCTCACCCATGACTGCCCCAGGTACATGCTGTATGGGTGGTGGATGGTGTATTTTGGGATGTGGAAGAACAAAAATTAAGTCCGCAACACCAGGCTCCTGTTTCTCTTTCTTTTCTATGACGTTTCAGGGAAGTAAGCTCTTCATGCTGCACGGAACGTCATATTAAAAGAAAGAGAAATGAGACTCTGGTGGTGTTATGTTTTCTTAGCTCAACCGAGTTTGGGATGTACTCATGGAGATGTTCAGGACATTTGTCAAATCATGATATATATTTTGAACTGTGTAGATTAAAAGCAGCCATGCAAAGGAAGTGGGGATCACCTATTCGATTACAGGCCCAGGAGCGGATCAGGACCCAAAGAACCTGTTCACAATTGACAAGCTTGGCTTTCTGTACATCACCGCACCGCTGGACAGAGAAGCACAAGCAGAATATCCGGTAATTTTATGAATATTTTTACTCTTATATTCAATATTTCAGTCTGTTTGGTATGCATATGAATGGCTGAAACAACAGTAAAAAAAAACATTTAAACTGTGATGTAATTTTGATGGAAGTTGCATTCAACAAATTGACCGTCTATGTTTTTTTTTTAATTCCATTCATTCCCTCAGCTCTTTGCTCATGCAAAAATGGCAAATGGTAAAAATGTTGAAGACCCCACGGAAATCAACATCGTCGTCATAGACCAAAATGATAACAAGCCAGTATTTAAACAAAATCCATTCCTGGGGAGTGTTGCAGAAGCGGCAAAAATAGGTTTGTTTCTTTTAGTGTGGTGTAAGCTTGTCCCTCTTACTCTGTAGAAAAAGATTTCTTATTTCTGGCTTTTTATTTCTGGACTTTGCATTTTGACAAGTAAAACTACAGTATATCTATATTGTTTCACTGTATTTCATAGAACGACTTAATACATCATTGGAGTTTTTTGCCCTCCTATGTTTTTAAGTCTACTTTAATAATTATTAAATTAATTGTGCAGGAACTGAGTTCATGGACATTGTTGCTACCGATGCCGATGAGCCTGGGAATGATAACTCGGACATCAGATATAGTATTACAAGTCAGGACCCAAAGGTGCCAAATGCGGAGATGTTCACAATCAACCCTGTCACGGGAAAACTCATGGTGAACTCTGCTGCCCTGGACAAGGAGGTAAACCTATTTCGAAAAATAAGAATTGTATGTCATTTTACAGTCTTTGGTGTAAGTGCTAAAGGGAGAGAGAAGCACTATGGAATTGGTATTACTTGAATTTATTTTTGTCTATTTCAGAAAATCCCCAAGTACACTTTGGACATCCAAGCAGCTGATATGAGGGGAAATGGACTAACTGCCTTTTGCAAAGCAATCATTACCGTGACCGACAGCAACGACCACGCTCCACAGTTTGAGCAGTCCCAGGTAATATAAATAGGAGTGTCAGTTGAACTATAGATATGTGAACCCAAACGTGTTCAGTGAGTATTTTTGTGTTTGCTAAACTGACGTGACATATGTTGTTCTTCCAGTACACAGCGTCTGTCCCTGAGAATAAAGTGGGGGTGACTGTGGTGAAGATGTTAGTGACTGACGGAGATGATCCAAACACTGATGCCTGGGCCGCCAAGTTCAAGATCATCAGTGGAGACACTGACGGGGTGTTCAGCATTGAGACTGACATCAGCAAACAGGCGGGCATCATCAAGACAGTCAAGGTGCCTAAGATTTATGTCATGGTTGTGAGTTGCGACTGCAACATTTTTGGAAACAGCCAGAGGTGTCAAAAGTAAAAGTACTTTTGTGGTGTAATTATAATACTAGCACATGACATTACATAGCTGTTACACCATTTACTCTATTGTACTTAATGAGATACATGGACTCTTTTGTTACTGAAAAACACTGAAAACCTAACAAGGACCAACCAACTTGATCCAACCAGTGCAGAGTTAGCTGATCGTAAGACAAGTACACGGGTCTACTGGTTACCCAGATAAGTTAGTTGCTTTGGAAGGAAACTGTGTCTTCTTTTTTACTTTTACTTTTACTTTTGATACCTCTGGAAACAGCTAATTTTACTCCTTCCTTTGAGTTAATAAATTGAGTTTTAGTCTTTTCTCAGAAAGTGCACTGAAGAAGGCTTAGGCTGAAACGTCTGTCAGGCTAACCCACTAAAATAAAAAATACAAGAATCACACTCGAGAGTGCGGCTTTTTTTTACAAACAAAAAAAGGCTGTTGTTCCAGCCATTCTCTAGTCTGGTGATGTTATTGTAGCTCCATGCTAGATCACTGAATCTTATAGGACCAACAATCTGCTAGCACTTTGCAGTCTAATTCAAGTCTTTCTCTGACATCCCCCTTCAAGCCTCTGGATTTCGAAGTCATTTCCAAGTACACGCTTGTGGTAGCAGTGGAGAATGAGATCCCTTTTGCAGTACCTCTGCCAACAGCCACCGCTCAGGTGGTGGTGAATGTGGAAGATGTCAACGAGGCTCCCGTCTTTGATCCTGAAGTAAAGAAAATCACATCTCGTGAAGATGACGCAGTGGGCACCAAATTGGTGCTGTACACAGCCACTGATCCAGATATAGCCAAGAAGCAGACGCTTACGTGAGTGCAAACAGACCCCCCCCCCCCTTTCGGAATTGTGAACATTAAGCTTTGTTTTAAGACAGAAGTTATGTGTTGACTTTGTCAGTTAATAATGATGATTCAAGTCATGAAATGATTCAATTCTGTCACAGTCCTGGCACTTAGATGTTTGAAGCTAATCATGGTGGATGAATGTAGTTTCGCCAAGCTCTACCTGACCTCCAACCATGTCTGCTGGAGGCAGAATTGAATTGACTAATGTGTTTGGAATGCAGGTACCGGGTTGGTGACGATCAAGCCGGCTGGCTCAATGTCGACAGTGCATCAGGATTGATCACAGTCAAGAAACCCATGGACCGTGAATCTGTTTTTGTCAAAGACGGGCAGTACAAAGCTGTCATTTTGGCTACAGATAATGGTAAGCTTTATGTACTTCTCTTCAAACCTTTATATTATAATCACTTTAACAATGGTAATATATAACTATAATGAGTAAACTATATTTGATTCTTATTACTAACTTCTATAATTACTAACTCAACACTGAGAGAATCGATTTAACATTTTCTATGTGTGTGAGTGTATTTGGTCACAGCAACCCCCTCTGGAAACATTTTTGTTCCCAGATGTCTGTTAGTTTGAGGATTGATTTTTAAAAGTATCCATCCCTTTGTGTCTACAGATGTCATCCCCGCCACTGGCACTGGAACTCTGATGATTACATTAGAGGATGTGAACGACAACGCTCCCGATATTGTGGAGAAGAATGCACGCTTCTGCAATGAGGACACCATTCCTGTGCAGCTTGCAGTAACAGATAAAGACAGCGAAGCGAATGCCGCACCCTTCAGTGTGAGGCTGGTGGGGGAGTCAGGCAGTGACTGGACAGCAAGGATGAACAGCACAGGTGAGGTCTCCTTCATTTGTGTTTCCATATGTTTCCCATACATTTTCTACAACATTCACTCTTAACATGGAGAGAGAGAGAGAGAGAGAGAGAGAGAGAGAGAGAGAGAGAGAGAGAGAGAGAGAGAGAGAGAGAGAGAGAGAGAGAGAGATCAGTGGGATTACACATGTAATACTTGCACAAGATTCTACTTCATCTGTTGGTGACACTGGAAGGTGTCACTGTACTGACTTTGGTCATGGTCTTAAATTTCTCACTCCGTAAACTCCATAATGAACTATGTACAGTGAGTATTAAATTTGACTCTCTTAGCTTTACAACATTTATGGTGCAGTTATCCTGTTGTTGAGGACTTGGCAGTGTGCCAATCCAAACAGGGATTCAATTGATAAATGTGATAAATTGATAAATTGCTCTTTTTCACGATACCATACTGCTTTTTGTTTCAGCAAACAGCATCATTCTCACACTGAGAAGGAAGTTGGAAGAGGGGACGTACAGTGTCAACCTTAGTGTAAGTGACAGACATGGCTTTAATAAGATACGGACCGTTCAAGCGGATGTGTGTGACTGTAAAGGAGATGGGCAATGCCAGGGTAAAATCGCTGGAGCTGGATCACCTCTCCCCTTCATCCTGGGAGCCGTGGGAGCTCTCATCTTATTGCTACGTAAGATTGCTTTTTTTCACGTTTACGTTTTTAATTACTTGACATTTTTTGATGTTTGACCCCTCATGTTTATGCCTTAACCCTTTTCATCTGTTGTGTTTGCATCATGCTTTTACTTTTTGTGCAACACACTGGACTGCTTTGCCTTCAAAGACCTAAGGAGAGGGTGGAGGAGGACGGGTCTGAAAATATACTGCTTGCTCAACTTTTTGCCGGTGGGCTTCCCTAAAGACTGTTTTTACCTCCTCCAGTGCTGATCCTGCTGCTCCTTCTGTTCATGAGGAAGAAGAGGAGCGTGAAGAAGGAGCCTCTTCTGCCAGAGGACGACGTCAGGGGGAATCTCTACTTCTACGACGAGGAGGGTGGTGGAGAGGATGACCAGGTGAAATCAGTTCCCATGCAGTGCCAGCTTTTTTGTTTTTTGTTTTTTGGTAACAGTTTATATTAATGTCTGCTTACAAAAGTATTAATAACACTTTGTAAATAATGAACAAATGATGAAGAAAGCATTAACAAATGTTTGTAAATGACTTGTAAATGTTTGTAAATGTTATGTTAATATTTTATATTTATCAAACACGTACAAATTGTTTGTAATTGACTAATAATACTCTGTTAAAAGATTTGTGAAATCGTGAGCATAATATTTGTAGATATTTTATTAAGTATGAACAAAATTTAGCTAATAATAAAAAACATTTGTAATTGATTACTAAGTCTTTATAAGCAGACATTAATATAAAGTGTTACCATTTTTTGTTTTTTTTTGGAGGGGGGTTCTTTCGTGCCTTTATTATTGGGTAGGACCGTACGCTGTAAAATGTTGCAGCCAGTTAAACCTAGAAAATTGAGTTGCCCTGCTGCCTTAAGTTTGTAAGGTTAAACTCAACTCGAGACTTAACTCAACTCGAGCCTTTCTCAAGTTGAGTCAACTTACAAAACTTTAGGCCGTAGGGCAGCTTATTGTTTTACGTTTAACTGAGGATAGAAATTGGTTGGACAAGGAGAACTGCCAGTTTTCCATTAGTTTTTATTATTAATAACAAACAAGCATACTGTATTCTTTCATTTTTTCAATTTTATTTGTTTAGGGGGAAAGCCCCTTGAGATAGGATATCTCGTTTTCGAGGGGGCATGTTTTTGAAATGCCAAGAGAGTTTTTAACCTGCAATGAATCATAAAAGGAGATAAAAAATCGTCTTGTTAATACATGCACTGGAGCAGTAGCGTGCACATTTGGACATTTTGGTGGGCAGGTGCTGAAGGGGGTGGGGGTGTTAGGGATATGTGGAACTTCTGGTTGCCTAACTAGTCTGTAAACTAGGGGCTATATATTCACATGTTTTTGATCGTGAAACATTGGGTGATTGTCATGTCAACATGGACCACAGTAAACAAAAGAAACTCGCAAAAAAGAGCTTTCAAATGGGGTGTTTTTGGTTCAGTATGGCAAGGGTAGTGATGCTTTAGCACTACCTCGTCCCTATCTTTGCACGCCTATGCACATAAGTATAGCCTGTAGAGGATAAATGTCTAAATAAAACACATGTTTTGGTATATAATTAATTAAATCTGACAAGTTTTCAAGCAAGTACTACTTTCTGAAATAAAAAATTACTTGTTTGCATTAACTTGAAGACAGAACCTATGCAACATTGCAGCCGCAACAATAGCTCATTGTTTAAAGTTGGCTAGCTTGTCAACTGACCAAGATAACAATGCTACTTACTCAGGAAAGGTGACACGTTATCCATTCATTACAAACACAGAATGCTATTTTGTTAACTTGGTGTTTGCCAAAAGAACTCTTGTGGAGTGGGGACAAGAGTGGGGACAATATTTCCAGTTTCAAGATGAGCTTTTCCGTCCTGAGACCTGACTACTTCAGGCAGTTGTTATAGACATGGATGCGTGTGAAAGGAGTCGCTCTGCATTTCAACCCACCCACCTGAATGCTATCAATTTAGTGAATTCAAGCTTCATCAAGGGAGAGAATGTCAGTTTTAATTCAAAGTGTCTGCCGTGACCAATGTTGTCGGTCTACGGTTGTTTTTGCCAAAGCAAGCGCATGTTACAAGAAGTCACATCATTATTTCCCTTTTAGAACAGGTCTGTACACAGCAGAGTTAGAACAGCATCATCTTCTCATGGTAGCAGGCCCCAACAGATATGACTGATGTGGCAAAGCAGTAAAGAATATTCCCTGTAATTGTACTGTAACCTGTGCCGACTTCTTTAGTCATTCAACCAGAATTGCAGGTCAGGGCAAGTAGCAGTGATGAGGGTTATATTCCCAGAACTTTGCTTTCTCTTTAGCGCTCCCTCTATACTGAGTATATGTCAGCTGACTAATAAGTTGAGTTCATACTGTAGGCTTACATACACTACATACAAATGTATGATTTCGGAACCATTTTTCAGAGACTATGAATAACATAAAAGCTTTTATTTACTCACGGTGAGCAGTCGAATGAAGCCTTTTATTACCAATCCTCTGTGTTTAATATTTTGGAATGATAATGACAAACTGAAGCTATCCAAAAAGTTTGAGAAGACACCTGTATTGACACCTCTGTGTCTTTGACTAATGGCCAGGACATCTTCAGAATCAGTAGAATCAGGATCAGAAAGTTAAGAGTATACTTTTATTAATCCAGAGGGAAATTCTGTCAGGATATGTATGTGCATTCATGAGCATTACTGTAAAACACGCTGTCTGTTTTCCCCCAGGACTATGACTTGGGTGTGCTGCACAGGGGCCTGGACAACAGACCTGATGTGTTCAGGAACGACGTCATCCCCACCTTCATGACCGCTCCACAGTACCAGTACCGGCCCCGGCCTGCAAACCCTGACGACATCGGGAACTATATCGATGATGTGAGTCGACTTTTGATTTTTTTTTATCGCGAAGGCGGTGGGGTTCATGGTGTGTGATGGTGTGTCTTGGATTTGTTTTTCAGGAGAGGATTACGCAAATCTCTTTTGCCCCACTCTTGCTTTTCATGTCTTGACTTGCTCAGTGGTACACTAAGCCCTTACACCAGGTGGTTTAGAAGTAACCTTAGATGAGTTGGAGAACAGTGGGAGAACAGACTGTGTGTGTGTGTGTGTGCGTGTGTGTGCGTGTGTGTGTGTGTGTGTGTGCGCGTGTGTGCGTGTGTGTGTGTGTGCGCGTGTGTGCGTGTGTGTGTGCGTGTGCGTGTGCGTGTGCGTGTGTGTGTGTGTGTGTGTGTGTGTGTGTGTGTGTGTGTGTGTGTGCGTGCGTGCGTGCGTGCGTGTGTGAAGAATGAGTGTTGTTTTTTATTTTAAGTTCAAGATTTTTTTTAAGTACGTGAAGTCTCTGCTGCATATTTTGATATAGTACATTTTCGCTGACTGGCCCGTGTGTCTGTTTGTGTGTAGAATTTGAAGGCAGCCGACAACGACCCCACAGCCCCGCCGTACGACTGTCTGCTGGTGTTTGACACGGAGGGCGCGGGCTCTGAAGCGGGCACCCTCAGCTCCATCGAGTCCTCCAACTCTGGAGAGGACCAGGACTACGACTGCCTGAACGCCTGGGGCCCGCGCTTCAAGAAGCTGGCTGACATGTACGGAGGAGGAGAGGATGATGATGACATGCTGTGAACCAGCGAACATTTCAGGGTTTTGTCGCCTCTTAGTGCATGTGAGCCCATCTGATGGGCCTATTTACATGTACGCTTTGCTGGAAAAATAAACCCTCAACTACTTCGTAACAACATTGCTATGACATTACCAAAGGGCCTTTAGAAACAGATTAAGAGTTAGGTCAAGAGTTGGTCATTTATTTCGGTGACAACCATGTAATAACCATGCAATAAGGACTCTACTCTACACAAAGTTATACATGTATTGTCACTGGAATGGGAATGACCACATTGGAATGTATTAGTAAATGCTGTTTGTAATATCATACTGGTGTAGTGCTGTAGTAATAGAACTCTTTTCAACAACAGCGTTACACTGGTGGAAGAGTATGAGGCTACACCAAAGCAAACCTTGTGCACTAGTATTTTTTGTTTGTTCTGTTCAATAGAAATTTGGCTTGACCTTGTCAGGTTCATGGCAGCCCATTTGTAATGACTATGGCACAGGCAGGCTAGTTTCCGCACTACTGATATGGGACCTGACGCAGCGCATTACCGTAAATGGAAGTCTCCTTGGCTGGGGGAACACAGCCCTAATAGCAAACAAGTTTTTTTGTGTTTTTGAATTTCCCTTGTTAATCATTAATAATCTACTAGAAACTACAGGCGTTCCTCACTGGGCACACTAAACTTG
The DNA here is from genome assembly GCF_034702125.1 of Engraulis encrasicolus. NCBI lineage: Eukaryota > Metazoa > Chordata > Actinopteri > Clupeiformes > Engraulidae > Engraulis > Engraulis encrasicolus. The sequence continues at coordinate 14,438,086 of NC_085878.1, forward strand.
CCAATGGCTATTATGGGCTTTGAGAGTGTCAATGATCGCAGCCTTTGTTTGAAATGTATAACTTCGGCGCAGCATATTTTCAGCACAGGAGTGACAGGGAAGACAGTGTGAAATTTGGGAATACTTCGGAATATGTTCAGAATAAAGTTTATATTAAGGTATATAAAGCTATATCTGAAATGCTGCAGGCTACTTGCTGGCTACTCAACTTGAATATCTGTTTCCAAAAACAGTAGCATGAACACTGGATATTCCCTAAGGCTGTGCCCTCTCCTTTTATAAAAACAGTCTTTCCCCAGTCATTATCAAGGTTCAAAGTTCGATATGTGTTACTCATAATTGTGTATTGTGTGATTTGATGTGGGTGTGAATCTTTATTTGTTGTTAGGGAATGGGTCTGTGGTGAGTGAGTGTGACGAGTGGTAAGGAAACCTTGCTGACTGACTTTGTTCCGCACAATTCCTTCTCTTGCACTAGCGCAACCTTGCTAGCCTTGACATGTTTTCATCTTGCATAAAAGTGTGAAACAGTACATTTGGTGCATCTTTATCGCAACATAAAGCAGTTGTCTATGTGCCATCTAAGCATTGGCTTGCTAATCTTCATTTTCAATGTCAGTTTTCATTTTTCAATGTCTAGGTCAATCTTTAAGTTTCTGTTTAAGCTTGCCCAACAAGTTGTTGTTGTCACTCATACGATTTAAGAATTATTATTTTAAGGTTGTGAAAAACAATCTGCCTACTTTTTGATTTGTGACATTTCAGTCATCCTTATGTTGACTGATTAGGCCTACACAATTAGCTTGAAACATGATATTGAGTGAAATGGCTGCTTCAACATTGTGTAGTAACTATTTGCACATAACTAGGCTAAATATTTTGTATGGTATATCTCCATGTTTTTTTTATAAACGTATCATTCCAGTCTACTAAAGATTACTTTTGTGTTGGTCATTTTTTCACATACTAGAGTTCAACAATCAGTTTTGGTGCCTTAAAATATAATTCTTGTATTTTGTATTTTGTATTAAGGTGCCTGTATACATATATTTCAGAACATGTGAAAATATGTAATCTCAGACAAAGGCACCACTGACTTACAAGATGAACTATGTACAGACATGAATGTAATGTATATTTTAATGAGAGTTATTGATGATAAAAAATAATTAACACAATAAACAAAACTGTAAGAAAAGTTGTGTGTTTTTTTCATTTGCAATGTAGGCTACTGCCTGAATCCCCTCACGTAGGCTAGGCTAAGGCCAGGGGTGTCAAACTCAAGTTTACATTGGGCCAAAATCAAAATCTGGGACAAAATGGCGGGCCAAACTCAATATTTATTACGAAAAAAATGACTAAAACTGTGCAATTTATACTGAGACAAATTTCACAATCAAACACTCACATTATTCAAATATGCCTGCACATGTATTGTCATTAAAGACCATGAGCTTTTACACTGGCCGTGACCAATATTTCTGTGATACACCAAATGATGTCATATTACCATATTCATATATATATATAGGATGTAGCCTATGTTTGTGTATGTGGGGGCCATCTTAAATACAAGTTCGAAATGATCTGGCAGACCAAGTAAAATGACCCTGTGGGCCAGATTTTGTCCGCGGGCCTGAGTTTGATATCCTTGGGCTAAGCAAATGTCAAAAAATCTCTCTGTGTAGGAAGGAACCAGATGATGGCACCTGTCTACTGTAGTGGGAAATGAATGGGAGAAGGGGACAATGGGTTCCTACACCAGGATTAAATTGAAGGAAGTCGCTCAGCTCAAGTAGACTAAAAAGATGACACATCTTTCAAGTTTTGATGACACCTCTTTCAACCACAGCTGCTAATTGAAACTAAACTGCTTTGATGACTTGGTGAAGGACTAGGAAGAGTGTTGCCACTCCTGATATGACCACAGGGTGGCAACCTAACACAGTGCATCTCAGAGCTCTGATGCGTCTGTCGGGGATGAAAGGGCAAGAATAACCTAGGCCTATATTATATTATATTATATTATATTATATTATATTATATTATATTATATTATATACGATTAGATTAGATTAGATTAGATTAGATTAGATTAGATTAGATTAGATTAGATCCAAAGCTAACTTTAATAATTCGAGGTCAGGGAAACACTTCAAAATTGCCCTTTTAAGGAAATGAATTAGTTGTCATCATATTGTGATTAAACACATTAAACATACCTCTATGATGGGATGTTCTGAAGAAGAAGAAGAAGAAGAAGAAGAAGAAGAAGAAGAAGAAGAAGGAGAAGGAGAAAAAGAAGAAGAAGTGAGTGGTGATATTGAGGTTCCACAGAAGAATTAATGACTCGAATTCAGTCTTTTATAGGAGTCAAGGGCAAAAACGTTGATGTGTCTTTCAAGTATGACAATGACACCGTTATTCATTTGATTATCATCTTGCCAGAACGCGTAGACATCAAAACTAGGCCTGTTTGTATTGTGCAATTTAGGGGATTTCGAAATAGGGCTAAACAATAAAATATTGGCAAATGAGGGGTGTTTTTTTAAGGAAAATTCTTTGGAAAAACTTTTTACTTGGATTGCAGGCTTTATGTTGTGGTTTACATGTAAAAGAATAATTCCATGACAGCTGAGAAAATGTATTGTGACAGCTCGAGCTCAGTGGCGCTGCGCGACTGTATACTGAGCCGATGCACCTGTTTTGTTGGGGTATGTTGATGGACAACGCGGTTCGGCCCCCTTGCACTTGTCCTTTCACTCTAATTGGTTAGGGGGGATGTCTATGCTAATTTATGTCGACCCCCTGCACCTGACTCCCCCAGCTCCACTGAAGAATGTGGGGGCCAGGACAGGCTCTCAGCATCAGCTATTTATTCAACAGGCCATCCCTCGCCATGAACTGCCATTCCAACATTCTTCCGTCGCCGTGTGTGTGTGTGTAGGCCCATGTGTATGTGTCAGTCGCTGTAAATGACAGGGTTCCTATGATATTTCTAATACACCGGTCGGAATATTCTTCAAGATGCCACGGTCCTTTTTGGTGAAGAAACACCTCCCGTGTAGGAAGCCAAACTATGGAAGGCTGGATTCTATGGAACACGGTAAGCGCTTTGCGTTTTTATCTGGCATATTTGAATAAATCCCGCATAACCATTGATTCATTATGCGTTACAGCCTAGCCTAATGCAGAATTAAACTTACAAACAGACACTTGAAGGTAACGCATTAAATCAACTAAACGTGTTCTATACAGTAGCCTAACCTATGAATTGTTTACCTTACTAGTTAAGACTTGGAGTGTTAAGATTATGTCAAACAAAAGTGATATTCTTCGTAATTTTGGCCGCGGGAAATTAACATAGGCCTATTCCTCGGATACCAAGACGCCTGTTGCGTGGAATTAAGCAGGTGCAGAATCTCTCACACAAAAGGAGCTGATTGTTGAGTCCCCTTTTTGGGTTGTGAAGGGCCCTATTAAACTCGATGAACGGACTAATACAGTGCCCTATGAGGCTCCTTTTATCCAGCAATCCCTGTTTTTGTTCAACTTCATCCCTTTAAGCAAACTAGCACTCAACCTTTTCAGTGGCGCGAGTACAACTGAAGGAGAGGAGAATGCTGATGAGGCTGCTTCTGGATACTCTGTTTTTGTTGTATACTCTAAAGAACTTTTTTTGATACAGGCGCATTTAAGCTGCATCCAACTTGTAATACTTTAAATTAAACGTGTAGCTTTATTGGTGCCTTAAAAGCCTCTAAATTGGGAACTACACCATTAAGTGGTGAACATTGCGGATATGTCACCCCACAGATGACATTTATAATTGGCAGGTGTTGTGGTGATGTAGTAATGTAATAATATTGCTCTGCTGACCGGCCTCTCAAATGTTTATGCTTTGTTATTACAGAAGTGCATGCCAGTCAGCCTGAGTTTCCATACAGTGTCTCCAGTCGTCAGCAGCAGGCCATCCTGTGCTGGGAAGCGGAGCCGTGCCTCACAGCCTACGCTCCAAGTGCCCTAACAACGCAGATGGACCTCTTCCACGCGCAAGTGTCAAAGACCATGCACCACCAACAACCCTCGCAAGCCCCCAGGGTGCAGGAGGAGCAGCACACCTTCTCGTCGCCAGCCCCTCTCCACCACCCTCTCAGGGACCTGCACACGTCTCCAGACCCTCCGAGATCCAACACGCATATCCCCCAACACCTTCACCAAGTACCCAGGGAGGTGGTCGTACCCAGCGGAGCCGCCACGTTCCTTGGGATGCCCGGCGCCGGCGGCCAGGAGCGCTTTGAGTGCTTCGACTGTCACAAGGCCTACTTCACCTTCTCAGGCCTGGCCAAGCATCGGCAGCTGCACTGCGAGTGGCAGTGTCACAAGTTCTTCAGCTGCAAGTACTGCGAGAAGGAGTACGTGAGCCTGGGGGCCCTGAAGATGCACATCCGCACGCACACGCTGCCCTGCGTCTGCAAACTGTGCGGGAAAGCCTTCTCCAGGCCGTGGCTGCTGCAAGGACACATACGCACGCACACAGGTATAAGAAGGTTCACATGCAGGCACAAACTGTATACCTGCATGCACACCTGCATGCAGCATGCAGCATGCGCACAAACACACACACACACACACACACACACACACACACACACACACACACACACACACACACACACACACACACACACACACACACACACGCACACACAAAGGTTCATGGGTATGCTGTACATAAACACACACACACACATATAGGCAGAAAGGAGAGACATAAAGGTAATGAAGACATAATATCAATATGCAATGGCATTTCAGTAAATGCCTGAGAAAATTATTCTCATTAGAAAAGGAAGAGTACAGGTCTATAGGATGTTGAAATGATTACCCATCTACTTTGCTTTACCGTAGTAGCCAAGTAATGTCATATCAATTACATTAACATCGTGACGTGCAATTTATCTAACAAACCCTCATTCTCGTCTTACACGAGGAGAGATTGAAAGGGGTAATCGGACTTCAATAGTTTCATAACATGAATTGGAATTATTGCATGGAATTGAAATACTCGTTTTGCCTTGCATCTCTTTCACAACTTTAGCTTCTAACCCAGTTGTTGTGATCTATTACAAATGACTGAAGCCTTCATTCATTCCATTGATCTGTTTGTAGGAGCAGTGCTCATTAATAGGCATGCTGTAGTTCTGCCAATGTCAGTCAACAGTAGTCATTTGGCATGATGTTCAATAACCTCTATTCCTTGCTGACTGACAGTCCATGTGCATTTCTTATTGGAGAAGCCATTTGCTTGTTCGCACTGAATCCATAAGACATTCACTTTCTTTCACTTTCACATCCACTGTCTACTATCCTCAGCCCTCTGCTGTTTAAGTATCTGTAGGTGAAAGCATTGTTGCTAACCAACAGGGTGTGTATGCGTGTGTGTGTGTGTGTGTGTGTATGTGTGTGTGTGTGTGTGGGTGCATGTGCGTGTGCGTGTGTTTGTTTCAGGGGAGAAGCCTTTCTCGTGTCCCCACTGCAGTCGGGCGTTTGCCGACCGTTCCAACCTGCGTGCCCATCTGCAGACCCACTCGGACATCAAGAAGTACCAGTGCAGGAACTGCTCCAAGACCTTCTCCAGGATCTCGCTGCTGTCCAAGCACGAGGAGGCTGGCTGCTGCCCCATGGCCTAATGATGACCAGTAGTGTCAGAGTGATGCATCTCTACTTCCTCTTCCATTGACTTTAGCTGTCAGCAACTAGACTTCTTCTTTGCACTTGAAAACATTTCACAACTCCTCATATCATGGACAGTCTTCAGCCCTTCAACACATGACTTAGGGGGAGGAGTGAATGCTTTATTTTTTTGTTTTTGTATCTTTTTAAAAAATGTGTATCTGTATGAGCAATTTAGTCTTTATTGGATAGGACCTTGAAGAGCGGACATGGAAACCAGTGGTCGAGATAGATGGGTAAGGGTCAGGAAATGACCTAGGCTGGATACCAACCTGTTTTCCCATGAGCAGTGAGCCCTTACAAGACAGGGCCGTTAGTGCGTTGCGTTACAGCACCCCTGAGTGAATCATTTTCAGGTGCAAAAAAGTCCTGTTGCCTACTGCTAAACTCCTTGGATAACATGACCTGGAGGCAGGGGCGGTTCTAGACCAAAATTACCAGGGGGGCCGAGGTGGGGGCATTATTTTTTTCAGGGGGGCACATAAATTGGCAAAAGAGGTACACTTTTAATGTTATGAATATATAATTTACCAAAATATACATCATGTTGCAGTCATTAGCTGTTCAACTCAGGGGCCACAACAGGGGGCAGGAGGAAATCTACAGGGGCCCTGGCCCACCCCGGCCCCTGTCTAGATCCACCCATGCCTGGAGGAGGGAATCACTTCACAGACACACCACTGGACTTCCTCCAGAACAAGCCAAAGACTTCTTAGCACACAGATCCCACAGAGCTGGTCTACTTTGGGCATCATGAAGAGACTCTCAAAGAGTAGTGAAGTCCATTGGTAATGGGGACACAAAACCGTCGTCTGGCTTCTATCCTGTGAAACCCATTAATAATCAAGACTGTTTGTTGCTCTGCATGTGTCCTTAACTGTGGGCATTTGTAGTATTACTGCATCTGTGCAAACTATAAAAGGCATTTTGTGTACGTATGTATTTTGGATGCATGCATGCAATAATAATACTTGAATTTGAAATTCACAGAGTTGGTGTTATGCGCTATTTCATATGGATATACTGTTGCTCTCTTTGTCGAGAGCGATAGCACTTGTTTTTGTATGATTTCTATGTACCTAGACACAAATAAAGACATATTTTTTCTATAATGTGTTTTGGGAAAGTTGTGTACATATAGTATGGTAAATTATGTATGTGTTCCAGAAACATTTTACACTGTGAAGAAACTCTGTGCACAGACTTAGTTTGTGGAGATGAAAGTTAAGTCCAAGATGAGCACAAGAATTCACAAACCCTAACTTGAAAGCAAAACCCATCCTTAGCCATGACCCAAATACATGATAAATAGTGTGTATTTTAAACGATGACGTCTCTCAGTGCTTAAATATTCATGGGGTCATTTAGTTAAAAATCGAGGTCAGACTTTTTTTTTTTTGATTAATCAGGAATTTACCACTGTTGGCCCCAAAAATCCATCCCTCACAAAGTCGGGGGCAAAAGGCCCACATTATTTTAAGTGTCGAAATGATGTTTCTTTGATTGTGTGGTGGCTGTGTTGTTGCATTGCATTGTATTTCATTGTTTTTTCCCTTTGCTGGTCCTGACCATGCAGATAGTAGACTGAGAGAGATTGAGAGAGAGCTACACTCGTACAGTATCCATTGAACCCAGAGCCCTCACAGACACATACAGTAGCTCATCTTGTCTAGGCAGTGGGCCAGCAGCAACAGACCCTGCAGGGCCACTGCCAGCTTTAGCCGGGCCCGTGACAAAGTCATCTGAAGGTCCCCCTCACCCAATACATACAATGCAATGACGACCTAATTTAGGCCCCCCCCCTCTACCCCTGGGCCTGGCACCACTGACCCTTGTCAGTTTCAATGCCTATGAGCACAGGCCTCATTTCTCTGCACTTAATTAATATGTCTATGTGAAGGGCAGCTGGTAGCAGGGCT
>NC_085878.1:14450739-14465739 GCF_034702125.1 Engraulis encrasicolus
GGGATATTAATATGATGTGTGGGACCTATAAATACTTCATAAGCTGTTTATAAAAAGCCCATTCTCTGCTCCATTGCGTCGCGGCACACCAATGCCCATCTCTGTTGCTACTTTTAGGACCCGTAAAGACGGAGCCGGGGCCTATTTTTAGGGCTTTCCAGCGGATGCTATCTGCCCTCGGATGGTGTAAGTGGGGTGTTAGGGGGTTTGTGGCGGTGGTGGCGGTGGTGGTGGTGTTGTTGTTGGGGTGTTGGGGGAGCTGGAAGGGGGATATTTTAATGGACGACCTCCCGGTAGCCTTGTGCCGACTCAGATTTGTGGAATATTTTCCATCGTGAGTCCTGGCTGTATATATAAATACGCAGGCCTGCATGGGTACTCAGTGACTTACAGTGTATGAGTGCTATGCACTGCACTTGTTACCCAAGCCCCGACACTATGCGCCTCCTGTAGGTGGGAGGAGGGAGGGGAGCGGAGCGTGCGGGTGGGTGGGTGCACGGGGAGGCCCAGGCATGGTGATAGGGGGGGTGTTTGAGGGGCTGGTTATATCCGTCCACTTGTTGTGGAAAATCGGTCTTGGGAACAGGTGCACAGCTTGCTAACATTTACGGGCGGCTTCCAATCAGCCGAGGGCCCCCACCCCTATTTTCCACCGCCGTGAGCAGGCAGGGGGTGTGGGGGTGGGAGGGGTTGTTTTTGCCCCGGCTGGCGGCAGGAACCTGCTGCCCTGTCCCGTTTGCTTTCCAAGCCCTGACCTTTCACCCCAAAGGTCAAATGGTGCCACCTTCGAAACTCCGGGGCCTGCTACTGTCCTCCTAGTCCTCCTAGCCACAGCATCGTGACACCTGGAACACTTTCACTCTCTCTTAAATCAGTCTTCCAACAGTCTATTACTCTTACCCACAGAGTTTAGCTTTTGCATAACTGACTATTTGGTTGACTTGAAGTGATAACGGCGTATGTAATTTGACCTCACCCCACCTCACAAACCATTTTCGCTTCACCGATTTAACAGCATATCAAAAGAGGCTTATGGGGAGATTTCCAAGGCCCTGCTATAGGCGGCGAAGTCAGTGCCTTCACACAGCCCCATGGACATGACTGTGGTTAGTAGTCAGACTCACTCACATTTCACAGGGCCACAGGGACCGCCATGCTAGCATTGGCATATGACTCGTCTACTTGATAAATGATTTCACGATGTAACCTGTGCAAAGGTAGAATGTAAGATACTGCAGAGAGGGGACACAGTGTCTTGGCAGGGCAAAGCGGTGTCTACTAAAGGTTCATTTTCTGAGTCAAGCAACACATTTGAGTTTGTCTTTCAGGACATCTAAAGGTAAAAACACTAAAAGAGGACGACCAGTCAGCACGACCAAATGTGTTAGCATATCCTGTCCATGCATGCCAGAAAAGTAAAAATCTTGAATTCAATGAAAGATAAACCAAAGTTAAATGTAATTATTAAGGCATTCACACAATAGAAGGACATATCATTAATATAGATCGTCTTATGTACAGTACGTAAAACACGCTCGAAAAAAGTCACACACCCAACGGAGTTAGAGCAAGCCTACTGTGGATGACAGTACTGTATGTTATAAACCGCAGGCATCCTTCATGACACAAGCTCATTCTGCTCCACAGAAGTTGTGGGAACAATCAGACTATGCCCAAACAGTAAAATAGGACCTCAAGTGTTCCCCCTTTCTTCTCCACCTCTCTATTGCCATGTTTTTGAAGGCCCCGCCATGTTTCACACCAACAGAGCATCCATGACAGCGTTGTGAAAGGCCCCATCATCGTTCGCTGCGGTTCCCAGGCCCCGGCCACCGCTGCTGGGGAAGAGGTCAACGTGAAGAGAGGCAGTGAGGACCAGGGGAACAAGAGGGAGGAGAGAGCGTGCTAGAATACGGCGATGCTAAGGAGGAGAGGGTGGGTCACCCTCTAAAGGGCCCTGCGCTGAATGTGCTGTGATTGCACACACAGACATTCCTGCTCATTAGATGAAGGAAGGGATTAGGGTTAAGACTGCCTGAGGGTTGGTAATTGATTTGACCCCTCGCTGCGTCGGGAGCGTCTGAGAGTCTTCCGCATTATGACAGATATGAATGGACGCACCTAACGTGCGAGTTTAGGACACTGTCGCTCGTTTTTAACCCTCCACTCCTTTTCACTCGGCTGAACCTTGTTGCTATTATGTCCTTCTTTGCCAGTGAGACAAATGATGCCAGGCCCTAACAGTCTCTTTTATGCTTGAAGGAGGGAAACAGAGGGGAAAGGGTTAAACACAAATAGATCTGTAGGTGCACTGAGCATCCCCCCCCCCTCTCCCCAAACGCTTGTTGAAAGGCCTTTCACACACAAACACATATGTATACACTGACACCTTGAGAACCCAAATAATGGCTGCTCTCCCTATGCTGCGGGTCAAAGAGGGCACCCTTCACACCTTGTAACGGCCAGTAATTGAGCACTTAGGGTACGGTGGAGTGGCCCTGGCAAACCAGTGTGTCCTTTCAACAGCTGCCCCACCATGGCCTAGGGCCTAGGCTACATGGAAGCACCTGCTTACATCTCCATTGCCTGCCTATTTGCCTGCCTGCATAGCCATGTAGTATAGTACATCCATGTAGGCCTGCTGACAGTGGGGGGAACAATCAGGTAAGTTGCCTTGGGCCCAGGGAGCAGGGGGGTGGGGGGCCAGAATTGGGTCCTGATGACATTGTATGTATTGAGTGGGCCTGGAATTCTCCTGGGCCTGGTAAAAGCTGTCAGCGGCTCTGCATCCATGCACAATTTCTATTCACCGGGACTTCATTCGGCCACATTATTCTTCATCCTACCAAGTGTTTTGTCAATGAAGTGGACTGAGCATTTTGTGGATAGCACAGCTTTTTATCAGTATCTGTCATGTCTTAGCCAAATAGTAGCAAAATCAATGCTGCATTGTGCCAGCATGTAACGTTTATTAGATGTCTTTTTCCGTACATTTTATTTATTGACTCCATAATGTTCGCACAGTTTGCAATAGAGTATTATTAGGTGGAATTGTCTCCTAATGTGGCTGTGTGCAATATGTCCCGAGACTATTTTATCTATATAGAAACGATAAAAGCATATTAAATGATCAGACAGGCCTATCGTCGTATCTTATCTGATGTTATCTGTAAAAAGCTATCAACGAACCAGACACACAAACAGACACAGATGCACACTGACACGCGCACGAACGAGCGAGCACACTCACGCACGCTCACACGCACGCACGCACACACACACATAGATACACACACAGACAGGTTCTTCATGCTGGTGTTGCACAAAAAAGTCCACAGACTCAAACTTGCACACATGTACAACAGGATTTGACATTCACTTTTTTATTCACTGGCCACTGTGGCCAATGGTTTTTCCAAGTCACTAGGCATTTAGCCTTTCTGTTAGCCAGAGTTTAGTTGACAGTCTTTTTTCTTTAGAATATTCTTGCATTTAAACAATTGATGCAAGTACTGTGATTTATCACACCATAGAATAAGTTACCTGTCAAAGTGGCTAGTGAGACTGAAATTGTTACTAGCCACAGGCCCACAGACAAGTTTTACAAGCATTTGGCCGGTTTGCAGGTGCCAATGTCAAGCCCTGATGTACAAGCAACACCCCCTGTCTCCTTTTCCCCAATTCTCTCTCAGGCATAAGCAACACCAAAGACACACCCCAAGTCTCTCTCAGTCTGTCTGTCACAAATGTACAGGAGCATAGCAGAAGGGCCTTGTGTACAATCAGCTCCAAAGGAAACCCCTAGCCATACACCAACATAAATCAGACAGTCTGTGGGCCCTCTATATACATGGGGCCCTGGTAGCTTACTCATACTTTACACCCTGTACGACACCACTGCACACGTACACAAGCAGCTCACACCCCTTCTGTTCGCCCACATTACCCTGTACCCAATGCCTTGGCATTTGTTTAGTTGCACTCCCCCACTCTACCTTGTAGTTCATTGCTTAGTATTTATCCCGTAGGAGGACTGACACACCGCAGGTGCTGGTCTTGACTGTGGAGCAGGTTGGGACAAACGAGAGGCCTGCATGCTTTCCTCTCCACCACCGATCACCCCGGCGCTCCGGTTTTGTCCTGACCAAATGCCCCCAACACCACCCCTGCACCCCCACCCTGGAGAGCCGCGGCATACAGAATGCTTACCAGGCCCCCGGCACATCCAAACATGCACGTCGCCCCAGCAACGACCAATTGTTTACGGGCCCCATTGGATCTTGCGGCAAGAGCTTAGGTCCCCCCTCCATTCTCCCCTGAATGGAGGACTCCCACTAGAGGCGATTGTCAGTCGCCTATTCAGCACCAGTAATTAAGCCGCACTCCAGCCCCAAAAGCCTAAACCCACACATCTGTCTCCCTCCTCCAAGCCACACAACACACGTTACCAAAAAACATGAAATAAGGCCCTGCCACTTACAATGCCCCGAATACAGTCCGCTCTGTGGGTTAATCAAGTTAGCGTGTGGTGTGGAAAATGTTGGGTACGTTAGGGTGATGGTTGTAGTCGTTTGAAACTGATCTGCCGGTGCACCTGCGAAATAAATGTTTTATCCATCTGCTACTCTAATCTTCGCTATTCCTTTTTTCTAATCATAAGTAATTGCGTTCTGCTCGAGGAAAGCAATGCTCTTTTAGACTATTAAGTGGCATACGTGAACAGACTAAAAATCACAAAGCAAAACACAAAAGTAGATAGAAGCGTGTTGAAGCCCCTGGAAGTTTTAAAGCCACCATCTGGCTGATAGAATTAATTGAGTGATGCAAGAGGCATGAAAAATGCATAATTAAAATTAACGCCAAAGATGAAAGAAGATCCCACATTTAGACAGGTTGGGATGCGTCATTGTTTTTATTGAAGGAAAAGAAAAGAAAAAATGCTACAAATACATCAGTAAAGTATCTTATTAAACCTCAAACAGTGTTACAACTTCAAAAATCCACATTATTGTTAATTTCTTAATCATTTCAGAATCAGTCTTCATTGCTATTAACTGTTATTACTATTATTACTTTTTGATGCATAATCACATTGATCTCAAAAACAACCCCTCCCCGACACAAACGCACAGGCACACGCACACACAAGGCGGGTCTGCATCATCCATGGAGGTTTATGGAAACTCTCACTCTGTAAAAATTTAGCTCCTCAAGGAACCGTCAGCTGTACCGTAGGGTAACCTAACAGTTCCATGAAGAACCTAAACGTTCTGGGCAGACCCCCAAGGTTCCCTGGAGAACATTTAGGGTTTCTGCCACAGTGGCAACTGAAGGGTTCTTCAAAGAACCTTTCTCTGAACGTTCAAGAAACCTTTTATCCATGTTCCTCAGAATACTAAAGAGTTCCTCCACAACTAAATCAAAGGTTCTTTGGAGAACTTTTAATGTTTACAGAATAGAGTCAGAGTAACACAACATTAACAGCTTCAGAGGGTGTGCGACAAAAGGTGAGTAGGCTATATCGGTTTCTTTCTTCCAGAGGTAGTTGTAAACCAGTTTGAAGAACAGCCTGTTGTAATGTCAAAATCCTTGCTCTTCTGCCAGCAGATGACCACTATTTACGGTTACCAACCAGGGGTGCACTTCTTGACAGTATACTTGGTTGAAATGCAATTTCATTGGCAACCTATGGTGCTGCTACCAAGTTAGCAACAACGCTGTCAAGAAACGCACTCCAGTTTAGTCACTAAACCACCATTGTAGCATACCCTCTGAGAAATTCTAAAGCCATGATCATCTTTAACATTACACTCTAAACGGCTTTCAGCAATGGCATGGGCTTGTTCGCTCTCATATGGCGCTTCAAGAGTAGGGCACAACACAAACAGAGAGAGGCCTAAGTTCAGGATACTGCTGGGGATTATTCCAAGAAAATGATAGAGTGATGAACCTGGCTAAGGAAACCTACAGAAAGTGGTAAATCTGCTAATAGCCAGCATGCATCACTTGAAGTTTCCAGGCTCTTGTATTAGCTGATTTTCTACGAACTCCAGGTTACCTAGCCTAGTTAATATCCCCCAGGGTTGTTCTTCATCCATAACCCAAAACTGATGCTCATCCATACTGTATGACATGTCAACTTGGAATTGAACAGGTCAGGTTTGAAACAGATACATGAGGCAATGTTTGGATGGGGCAACACACTGAAACCTTCTAATTTTTTGTTTTTACTGCAACGATTCATGCAGTATTGAAACTGAAATCGGTTGAATTTGAGTTGACCACAGCCTGGAAAATGAAGATCATACTGATGACTTTGTAGTGAACAATGTTCATGATTGTTAAGACACAAAAGTGAAAAAATGCAGAGTCTGGGGAAAATCTTCCAAAGTGGCAAGAAAAAATAAAACAATTATAATATTAAAAGTTCGAAAAACAAAACCTACATTTTATGCTACACAGGTGCACATGGATATTCCCATAAATAGAACAGCAATACAAACATTTATAAGATAAAACGAATGATTGTAACAGGGCAAGTTTTCTATGTCAATGACATATGGTAAGGAAATGGACATTTTCATGGCTGATTTGGGCATTATCAAACCTGACTCAAGTATTTTAAGTGGAGAGATCAAGACAACTTCATTGCCTTAACTATACAGTTCAATTCATCATTTGAGACTGAAACAACATTCCCCCCTCAACACATAAAAAGCATACGATTTCACTAAATTGTTTTACACACAATTCCTCATGTACACTGAAGACCAGTTTTTCAAATTACCAAAGAAAAACTACACACCCAGAATAAAATCTTGCCATTTCTCCCCCAAGTCCCAGAACATTCATCTTAATGTTTCACATTACAAATTCACCTTCACTCAACAAGAAAACAAATTCACTGGACAAACATGTTGAAATTGACAAGTGCGTACATACAAGCATTCCCTCTTGATATCTTCCTTAGTGAAGACTGTATACAACAAATGTCCTACTGTACTTGTCCTTGCCCTAAGTGGATCAGCAGGCCCAGCATATTCTTACTTCTGCCCTTAACCACTGGATGATATAAAAACATCCCTGGAAAACCAGCGTCTACTGACAAGACCTGACTGAAGGATAATAGATTTCCTTTGCCTATGTACAGCTACAGTTTCAGAACACATTCAGAATTACAACTTTTTAAAAAATTCTTTTGAATTACTCCCTCTGAAAAAAGAGGTACCCAAACATTTGCTGGAAGACTTTTCTTTGGAAAAGACAACATCCAGAGGGTCTTTTGAAAAACTCAGAATGAAATATGGGCCTTCATGTTCTATGTAGCCTTCAGCTTTTAACTCTGAATGCGAATAAAATGAAAAATACAACTGACCAGGGGCATCAGATATCAATGGAGACACAAATTAAAGGTCAAAATCAAATCAAATGTGACGCATCCACATCACAACGCCTTTCAAAAATTCTTAAAAGTATTTTAATTTGTTTACTCCTCAACATCCCTTCCACCATCAATCTTTTGTCTTTCTCACACACACACAGACATGCACATTATAGACACAGGACCCACATATAAATGCCTTACTGTGCTTTCCAACGACTTCACCTAACAACTCAACATGTTTTAAAGTGACAGCGTTCAAAACCGGTTTTATATGACAGTAGTCAAGATGAAACTGGGAGAGGCCTAAGAGACTACACATCTTAGTTACATTCATCCCTTTTGACAGCTGGGACCAGACACACCCTTTTATTCATTCATACGGGCACTTCCTCTCATTTCTCCTTTCAAACTTCTGATCAAGCTGAAATCCTGTGAAGTCAAGTAAAATGTCTCACGTCCACCACAGGAAGAGGGGGCGATTCAGTCTTAATAACAACCCGCCGAAGTCAAAACGGCATACTAATAATGATATTCAGAGAGCGCATCACTCCTAGTCAGTGTTACGCAACACTGAACACCTCTCCACACTCACAAACACCTCGAGCCACATACCAAAATACAACACCCAGTTTTTGTTTATGCCATCACCACGAGTTACATGAGCCATCATCAGACACCTAAAACTGTTGACTTAAGCTGCGATAAAGATCAATATACAAATGTTTAATGTCCACTTATGTACATCCTCAGAGCACTTCTTCAAAAAAAGACCCCTCTTTGCATTTCCTCCTATACGCAGAGCTCAATGAGGGCACTGTGCATGCGATTGACTTACAGTACAGTACTGCATCTGGCCACTACACATGCAGGCTCTTCATTAAGAAAATACCACAAAAAGTAATGAATACAAACACCGACAAAAACTTCATGGCTCTGAACTCAAAGCCACCTGCCTGCAACTTGCGAGGCATCACTTTATGCCTGAACCAACACTGACCTCTAATGGTGAGAAGTGGCTATGCCCTTACACCAAACCGCTACTGCCCAGCCCTGCAATTACTGTGGCAGTCAAACTCCCTCTGAAAGAAGGTATACATTAAAAAAGCAGGGTAAAGGAAACCAACACATCCCCAGAGTGGTTAATAAAGACACGTGTTGTTTTTTCTATGTTCTTGTTATTAGTGCACCATTTTTTTAAGTGAAATGTTTTTGTTCCAAAAATATATACTTTTTTCTCTCTTTCATCTGATGCTTTGTAAAAAATATTATTGTAGCAAGTTAACCAGGTAACAGCAGAAGTGAAGAAGATTCAATGCAAGTATGTAACTAGAATTCTGTTAGTAAACTAGAAAATAAGAGCGGTACTTGAGAGAGAACTTGTTTTCATGTAGAAAAAACAGGTGAGAATGAGAGAAGTAGAGGGAGAAGTATTCACAATGCGGTGGACTTAGAAAAGTGTGGGTGGCAGAGGGGGTAGAGAGGAGACGATCCATCAGACTGAGGCTGGTTGGATGTCATAGAATGTGACCATAGCGCAGTTGGCTCGCTATGTCTGTGCTCTGTTAGTTCTGCCTGGCACTAGTAACATCCACCCACCCTGAACAGAGAAGTAGATCCGATATCAAAAAAGAATAGAGTGGCTTGTGGCACGAGGAAAAAAGAAAAAGACATACACTGAAGAAAACCAAACAAAGTCCAGAAGAACCGGAGAAGAACAGTCCAATGAGTCTATCGCCATGGTGTCCATTGGTTTCCAAGGAGCATGAAGTGCGACGGTGGGCTGCCATGTTGTCCTGTGATGACCAATATTACTGACATTAACAGAGGACATTAACAAAAAAGGCTCCTGATTCCTCAACAGGATCAACAACTCAAGTCCAGCACTCTCTGTGGGTTGTTCTACAGTTTTTGATACAAATTGTGCTGCCTGTCTGTCCGTTCGCACAAACAATGAACAGAAGCTGGTTTGGAGAAGTTTGGAGAGGCATGACGAAAAGGTGTTTGGAAGAAGCATTTTTTCCATACATGAGTCAGAGACCTTTTTTTTTTTTTTTTAAAGAGTTAAAATGAAGAAAAAAAGCTGTTCACTTGCTGTATCTGCAGCAATGGTTGTTTGTCACTCTCCCATGCATCAGTTTGTCAAAGATGGCCAAGTGTGCACGGCGCACACACGCACACATTGGTGCGTGTGCACAAATACAGTACATACACATGGGATAGGCAGGAGCCCCATCCAAAGTAACGTGACATGAAGGTGGAGAGAGATACCTGGATTGCGTTGCAATATGCGACCTTGCCTCCTCCACTTGCCTCCTCCACTTGCTTGTCTCCTCGTACCAGGAAGTAATATGTCATGATGACATCACTGACAACAGCATTATATTTCAATATCTTGCAAAAGCTCAATTGTAGAGTCTTTTTCTCATTTGCAATTGGGATGGTGAATGAAAAACAGTCCCTCAAAAGTTGTTGTGGCTAGGATGACAGCTGGGAAACTTTATCGTTTTCTCCACGGAGGAGGGGCCAGGAGGCGGGACGAGGAGACAAGCGCAAGTGGAGGAGGCAAGGTTGCATAATGCAACGCACTCCCAGATCAGGGCCATCACAGCCTGGTGAGACACTGCTGAGGATCATGGGTGTTGGAGTTAGAGATGGGAGCCGGTCAGGAAATACTTTCACAAAACACCAGGGGGCGCCAAAGATTCAACATTTCCAACACTGTGGATGCTTGTGACCCAACTGTGTCAAACATGACAGCGCATTTGTCTCTACCCAAAAAATGGTAGACTAGAGAAAAAAATAAAGACACAGAAAAATGAAAAATGAAGAGAGGCAGAGAAAAATGGATGTTGGTGTAGAGAAGGGCACTCATGTTGACAGCATTTGGGTGTTGGGGAGCAGGTAGATGGGGGGGCGCTGGCTGTAGATGGGCAGTGTCAGTTCTCCGCTAGAGACAGGGCCAGGGCTGCCTGCAGTGCGGCCTCCTCATCAATACTGTAATCCTGTGGGGGACAGAGAACACACAAGGGGACAGAGGTCAGATCAGATGGCAGCCCACCGTCACACACAGAACACACCAGGGGACAGGGGTTAGAGGACAGGCCACCGTCATACGCTCAATACACTCAGGTACTCAATACATCACTCTGGCTCAATACATCACATGTGCTATGTGGATTTGTGCAATGTCCGTGGCGTGTACTGTAGCCTTTAATGCTGGTGAACACCTTGATTGTAAATCAATAAAACAATGGAGTCGGAATAAATAAAGTGTCTCTCGTAGCCAACTAAAACTGTTCTGTTCTCTACCAAGTGCACTGTATCTAGGGAAGGATGGATATTTTGGATGCTACCTCTGTAGGTCAAATAACCTCCGAGGTCATAAAGAGGGGAGACTAAAGGCGGGCTCAAACTTTCCTTGTCACGTCCAGCATTTGTTAGGTGGAATTTTGCCGTTTCAAAGAGTCGCCGATCGCAAATCGTAGTCATCAAACACTGTTTGATATTTAGGACTCAAAATAGAATGTCGGCGCGTTGTCTCTGTGTATATGATCGGACATAAGATTGACAGTTGCTATTCTCTTGGCGCAACCCAATGTCAAAATCTGATAAGATTTTAAAGTTGTGTAGTTGTGTTGTGTTGTGTTGTGTGCCCAGCTTTAGGAGGACAATGCAGGACAGCCTGCAGTAAGAGCTGGTGTGTGAGTGAAATGGAGAGTTTTGGCTGGCTGGCTGGCCGAAATGTTAAATCTTCAACCTTCCCCTCCTCAGTAAATAGGCTACTGCATTGCTTTGTTAATAGAGTGCAGTATATAGCAGAATGAGGGTTCGATTCCGGCTCATAATGTGAAGTTGTATCATTATTCAGAAAGAAAATGGTGTTTGTTTTTCCGCTTTTCTTTTTATTTAGTCTATAATGACCATCAGTTCTTTTTTTGGATTTGTGTGTGATGACCATCCATTCTTTTTATTGGTATATAATAGCCATCAATTCCTTTTATTTTGTGTATAATGGCAAACAGTTCTCTTTTCATTTTGTGCATGATGACCATGAGGCCTTTCTTATTTTGTGTGTAATGAGCATCATTTCTGCACAAAGGGGATGTGTTGCTATGCCTGTGCACCAGTCCCAGTGGGAAGAACTGATATACCTGTGTCTGTCAGACTGAAAACGAAAACCAAGCTGACATTTATAGCACAGTATACACCAGTACTGCCATCCCCAATGTGCACACTATGCAGTTCATGCATCAAGTCCAATGAGAAAAAAGCAAAGTTAAATCTTTGAAGAACCCCTTGCATGGTTAAATATTTTACACAGGGAAAAAAGCTCTGGGGTATGCTAAAAGCAAAAATGAAATCTGGCTTTTTAAACTTATTTCGGGCTTGCTGAACTGCTCAGAGGAGGGATTGAACAAAACAAAAGCCTTCCTGACAGCGAAGGGGGTGGGAAGAGACTTAGTCAGAGCACTATTGAACGTGAGACATGTGCTGAAACAGATAGGAGTTCAGAATGACACGGAAGCCTACAGGAGGGGGGCCCGCTTCTACGTGCCAGCTCCTGAGACCTGAGGAACAGTATGACAGGATAATGTGATAGAGTGTGTGTGTGTGTGTGTGTGTGTGTGTGTGTGTGTGTGTGTGTGTGTGTGTGTGTGTGTGTGTGTGTGTGTGAGAGCGAGTCAGCGAGAGAATGAGAGAGAGAGAGAGAGAGAGAGAGAGAGAGAGAGAGAGAGAGAGAAAGAGAGAGCAAGAGAGAGAGAGAAAGAGAGAGCAAGAGAGAGAGAGTGCAAAAGAGAGAGAGAAAGAGAGCAAAACAGACACAGCAAGTGGGAGAGAAAAAGAGTTAGTATGTATGCATGTGTATGGTTTCTACGTTCTTTTACATCACTTTTGATATCAATTAATCAGTGGAACATGCTCGTCTGTTGACACCACAGGATGCGTCTGAGAGACACAGATAGAGCCCAGCTCTCTGGTTTGCTACCCAGGGGGGACTACCGTGCAGCACGTGGTGGAAGTTGGGACGGCATGTTGTGTGGTCAGAGGCATTGATTCCCCTACTTCAAAAAGCAGCACGATCCAACAAGGTCACACTCGTTCCAAAACAATCAAAGAGAAAACTGTAGCTTGTGAAAACTACCAGCCACCCACTCAAAAGTTTTCTAGTTCTACTCCAAAGTTGCATGGCAATAGCACCACACCACCAGCTCAACAGAAACAACAGACAGGGTTTTCCCCCAGCGTTTTATCGTTAAGGCAGCCACCCAGTCCCTGACAAACACCCCACACCCTGACTATGAGCTATTCACAGGTGTCAAAAGTAAAAAAATAAAAAAAATAAACACAATTTCCTACCAACACAAATACACTTATTTGAGTAACCAGTAGACCTGTGTACTTGTCTTGTGATCAGCTACCTCTGCGTTGGTTGGATCAAATTTGTGGTGGATTCTTGTTAGTTTTACGTGTTTTTCAGTAACAACACAGTCTATTTACCTCATTAGGTACAATGGATTGACTGGTGTAACAGCTATGTAATATCATGTGCTAGTGTTGTACTTACACCACAAATGTACTTTTACTTTTGACACCTCTGGCTATTTATGTTGTGAGGGTACATGGTCTTTCTGAGTTTCAGTGACATGTCTCTGTTTCTTTCTGTTGCATGTCTCTGACGTCGACCAAGCACCCAGGCAGCTAGACTAAAAAATGTTCATGAAAACACTGAAGAAATGTCAGGGGAGTGTTCGAAGAACCTGGCTGAGTAGTAAACCAGGTTAAATTAACCTTGAGGCAGTGGTAAATCATCTAATAGAAGAGCCAGGAGTCTTCCTAGTCATGTTCTTAGCTAAATCAAAGATTTTGTTGGTTCTAATAACATAACATAACATAACATAACATAACATAACATAACATAACATAACATAACAAAAAGGAACATCGATTAACGCAGGGCTCCTTATCAACGGCTCCTATCTCATGCAAAGCAAGAATTGTGTACGTCTGTCATTCATTCATTCTTTGCATTCCATGGCAGCGGCCCGCACTAGACGGGACACGCGTCAAACAAAGATGATTTTCTCAGTGATAATTTAATTCTGACAATGAATTAAACATTTTCGAATGTAAAGAAGGCATGTGACTCACTAGATATATTTTTTAAATCCATTGCGCCGCCCAGGATTAAGGATTGGCCATTATCTGTGGAAAAGTTAGATTTGCCCATAGGCGGCCATTATCTAAGTCTCCAATCAAGTCTCCTAAAGGGGCGTGGCCGGCGTCACAAGTGAAACAGGAACGAACGTTGAGCTGGCTCTATGGCTATATGACACCGGTGGACAATCTATTAGTATGTCTACCACTTCCTGTAGGTGAACTCAGCCAGGTTAATCACTTAACATTGCCAGAGAGAGTAGAGAGAGAGAGGCGGGGGGTGGGGGTGACTGGGGGGCAGCCCCCTTCAGGCAGACCTAGGCAGACCTAAGGACTGTTCTATTCAATGCTAGGAGTATTATGACACGCCCCTTTAGGCAGACCGGAACCTGGTCATGTTAGGTGCCCATAGCAACCTATTACATTGGCATATCTCTATATACTTAAAGAATCTCTGACATTGCTCTTGTACCGTCATGGTACCCAGACAGTGACAAAAAGCTCACCACAAATGTGTCGTAGGAGAACTTGTGTCGGTGGAGGAGATGCTGCAGGAAGTTGGAGCTCTTGTAGCTGGGGTCGCCCCACGGCATGGCGGAGCACACCGGGCACACCTACAGGCGGCACACACACACGTGCGCACGCACGCGCACACACACCAACAAAGTTGAAAGTGAAACATTGTTAGAAAATTGTAAGATATAGAACTCTACACTAAGTTCTCCATTATAGTCCTCTGATCCTTCTTCAGAAAGTTCCAGAGAGTTGTAGACGCCTGAGGACACTAGATGGGTCTTTGCAAAGTGCCTGGGGCAGGTATCTGGGCACAGAGGTATACAGTACTGTACTGCACGCCTGTACGTCTCTGAGGCGCCCTATTAGGAGCAGTGATGGGGGGGATTTGCCTCATGGCAGGCCTTGTGTAGAATGTGTCTTGCTGTACGATTATATAAAGTGGTGTGCCTTGTGAGTATGAGAGGAACTTTCTTTCCCCCAAGAGTCTGAATGGAGGATTACGTCTTAAGACTCAAGATGGGAATAATGTTTTTTAAAGACACTTTCACTGTATAATATGGGTCTTACACAAAAGAAAGTTGTGCCATGCAGTGTAGGGCATTTTAGAATGACATACTGTATTTTATTGGCACCATTCACTTGTACAGGGTCTTACAACCACCCCTTAAGTAGAGAGTAGAGTATCATTTTTTGATCCCGAGGGAAATGAAGGTGTCCAGTGGAATACATACTGTACATAAATACAGAATATAAACACAAAGACATTACACACATCATTGCACATATATTCACCATACAGCATACACTTACATACATTTAGCCAAGTCAGATCTCACACACACACGCACACGCACACGCTCACACACACACACACACACACACACACACACACACACACACACACACACACACACACACACACACACACACACACACACACACAC
>NC_085878.1:14470739-14473239 GCF_034702125.1 Engraulis encrasicolus
AGAATGACTAGGAGTCAACAAAAAGGGGCCAGTGTCTACAGGCTGTTTACAGCGTTACGTATGCCATTTTGTGGCTATTTTTCTGCTACATTACAACATACAAATTGAATATTATTCTTTCTGAAGGCAGGTGGCGCAATGACTGACAGGCACTGTGGGTGCTGCCATTTCAACAGCATCCAAATCAGCTCAGACGTTTCAAACAACTCTCTCGATGCCCTGGGACGTCACACATTTCCTCTGTATGCAATGAGGTATTCAAATTCATGCCTCCGCCATTTCAATGTTTTACAGCGCATCAAAAATTCATCCGCAGTTTAACACGAGTAGCATCTTGGCATCATACCGCACATGTGGCAGTGCTGACATGAATCTGATATAGAGAGGACGCGGCCTGCACCTCCACTGCTGAGGCCGTAATATAACAACAAGCTTCGGGAGTGAGGGAGGGAGAGAGAGAGAGAGAGAGAGAGAGAGAGAGAGAGAGAGAGAGAGAGAGAGAGAGAGAGAGAGAGAGAGAGAGAGAGAGAGAGAGGAAGGGAGGAATGAAGGAGACTGAGAAAGTAAGAGAGAGTGTGTGTGTGAGGCAAAGTGACAAGCAGGAGTAAAGAGAGAAAAAGTGTGTGTGTGTGCGTGTGTGCGTGTGTGTGTGTGTGTGTAAGAGAATGAGAGAGGAGGAGATATAGAGATAGAGATATGTAGAGAGAGAGAGAGAGAGAGAGAGAGAGAGAGCGAGCACAACTCTGCAACCGCTCAGAGTTGCCATCAAATTGGCCCATGTGTCATGCATTACCCTTGATGGGCCAATCCAAGGCCTTTATTTAGCAAGGCCTCGATGACTCTGGTCATCAATTCAGACATATCCCTCCGAGCCGACTCGACCCGAGATGAGCGAGCGTGTCTACGCACGCAACAGAAGCCGGCGGCAGGGGGAGGGGAGAGGGGGAAAGGCAATATGTTCGCTTCACTTTGAAGACCCAATTAATTCCTGTCCATTCCCCCAATCCACACGTATTCACCACCACGCTCCCACCCACAGACCCACACACGCACACATTTATATGCACACTCGTGCACACACACGCACACACACACACACACACCAGTATATAGCCGTCACATACTGTACGTCTCAGCAATTGACAATTGACTTTGGTCAGCCACTCATAGCTGGTGCCTCTCTCCCCTATGAGTAGACTGCATTAATTCACACAACAGATACACGCACGCATGCACGCAGGCACGCACACACGCACGCCGGCACGCACATCTAAAGAGGTTAGGACATCTATGGTAACATCTAGCTCTGCCGTGGCTGCCTACATGTTATCCCACAGGGCCGCATGTCAGCAGGCTGAGGTGATTGGTGCGCTTGAGGAAGACACTGGATGTCAAACTGTGATGTATGCATAAGAGTGTGTGTGTGTGTGTATCTGCTGGAGCGCGCGCCAGAGTGTGTGTCTGTATGTGTGTGCCATACTTTGTGAGCATTGTGTGTGTGTGTGTGTGTGTGTGTGTGTGTGTGTGTGTGTGTGTGCGTGCCTGCATGTGTGTGTGTGTGTGCGTGTGTGCATGTGTGAGTGTGTGTGTGTTCTGTGTATGTGTGTGCGCGTGCGTGTGTATGAACACATGTGCATGTGTGCGTGTGAGAGACAACGTGTGTGTCTATTGATATGTGACTTTTACCGTCTCTGTGTGTGTCTACCTATATGTGAGTGTGTCTACGGATCACTGTACGTTCTTCTGTGTGCCGTGGTAAAGATGAAGGGGAGCCACCTCCTCCTCCTCCTCCTCCTCCTCCTCCTCCTCCTCCTCCACCTCCTCCTCCTCCTCCTCCTCCTCCTCCTCACTATAAAGCCCCACACTATATACATTTCAAAAGAAACCTCTGTGTAGCGCACACTCTGCCTCTCGTCCCAGAAAAGGATGATGATGACGAACGCTGCAGAAGAAAAGAAAAGAGAAGAGAAGAGAGGAGGAGAGGAGAACAGAGGGGGTGACTCATCGTCAACGCGTCTAGTACCCGTCCTCTCCCCGGACTGTAGGGGATTTTTTTTCGTCCTCCTTCTCATCCCCCATCACCCACTCTCTTTCTCTCTGCTCCCTTGCTTTTCTTCCCTCCTCCCTTCCTTTTCTCCTTTCCTCTTCCCCTCCTCCCCCCATCCACCCCTTCTATGACTGAGCATGGTGAGCAGCACAAGAGAGGCAGCTCCGCTACCTATGCCTTTGACAGAGACTTCTTTGCGTCTGTTCTGTTTTTTAAAAGACAGAAAAAGTCTTTTGAACAGAGAGATTGACGGTGACTGCAGCTAAAATAAGATGGCCAGCTGTGTAAATGTGTGTGTCTGTCTGACTGTGTGTGTGTGTGTGTGTG
Organism: Engraulis encrasicolus; assembly: GCF_034702125.1. NCBI lineage: Eukaryota > Metazoa > Chordata > Actinopteri > Clupeiformes > Engraulidae > Engraulis > Engraulis encrasicolus. Next base: position 14,473,114 of record NC_085878.1, read on the forward strand.
TGTGCAGGGAAACTGACAAAGGGGTCAGTTGTCCCGGGCCCAGACAAAGTGGGGGCCCAGAATTGGGTCCTCATTACTTTGTAAGTATTGTTTGGGGGGCCCTTTCAAATCACCTTGTCCCAGGCT
>NC_085878.1:14475739-14510739 GCF_034702125.1 Engraulis encrasicolus
GGCAGGGTGCCTTGTAGGAGGACAGCTGCTTCTCCACGCTGGACGACTTGTCCACCTTCTTTGGGTCAAAGGGCATGCGGCACAGGGGACACAGGGGCGACGTCACCTGCAGGCACGGCTGCAGACACTCCCCGCAAAACCTGCACAGAGAGAGACACACACTAAGTATTTAACTTCACACCTCACACGGCTGCTGCAGACACTTCCCACAGAACCTGCATAGTACACATAAGCCTTTTACTTCACGAATCAGTGCTTTGTACTAAAGTACATATTTCAAAGATTTCACACTCTCCCTCAAAAGTCGCTGCTGTTTTTTTAAAATCAGGGTTATAATCTTCATCATCATCATAATAACACTGATTATGAAGATATTTAATTCATTAACTTTTTTCAGTCCTCTCACTCTTATTTTTTTTAAAGATATTAATTACCGTATGCTTTATTTAGGACAGGACAGTGACAGAGTGACAGGAAATGAGAGTAAGTGATAGAGATGGGGAAGGACGGCATAAGGACCTGAACCGGAATTGAACCGGGGTCGCCGGCTTAGGAACCCAGTGCTGAACCGTTAGAGCCAAAGTAGGGCCCTAAATTGCATATTTGATTTAGTTGTATGAACCAAGTAGATTAAGTAGACACTGGTGAAAAAAATCCCACTGTAAATGACAGCAGTCAGTCAGTCAGACTGTAAAGAAGCGCCAGCCGGAAAGCCTTCAGGGGGCAAATGAAGTAGTCTCTCTCTCTCTCTCTCTCTCTCTCTCTCTCTCTCTCTCCAACTGCTACTATACAGTACAGTGGGCCGCCAGCAAGCAAGCAAGCACATTATGTCGTTGAAAAATGGGTTAAGGGGGGTGGGGAGTTGGTGTGCCAGAGACTACACACACACACACACACACACACACACACACACACACACACACACACACACACACACACACACACACACACACACACACACACACACACACACACACAGCCCTCTTCTGATGGCATGACTCAGCGTGGCGCGAGGGCTGGCCCACAGTGCTCAGCAGCGTCAGCAAACAAGGACCCAGGGTCCCGAGGCGACAGCTGTGTCACCCCCCTCCTGATTAATGAACCAGCAGTTTATGGGAGAATCATCCCTTGTTTTTCTATCTCACTCTCTCCCCTTCCCTCCTCTCTTTCCATCTCTCCATAAGTCCCCCCCCCCCTCGCCTTCTCAACCACACTTACATGCCACCCCTCTCTGTGTCTCTTTCCATTTCTCTTCTCCTCTCTCTCTCTCTCTCTCTCTGGCAGTAGTTGTCTTATTTTAATTGAGAGGACAAGGGACTCATAGCTGTCTGTTAGAGGACTACAAAGTACAAAGCAGAGCAGCTAAAAGTAGGCTGTGAGGTTCTGTCACCTCCACCATAGGAAACAGCTGTGAGTCTAACTGTGTGTTTGTATACAGGGAGATACAGAGAGAGAGAGAGAGAGAGAGAGAGAGAGAGAGAGAGAGAGAGAGAGAGAGAGAGAGAGAGAGAGAGAGAGAGAGAGAGAGAGAGAGAGAGAGAATGAGAGAGTAAAGAGAAAGTAGGTATAGTAGTGAGGAGAGAGATGGAAAGTGGAAAGGAGAAATATAAAGGAAAAATATAGAGACCAGAGATGCAGACAGAGAGAAATGCAAAGACGGGTAGAGAGAGAGAGATATGGAGAGAAAAAGATGATGGAGTGAGCCATAGAGGAAAAGGCAAAGGGGAGAAAACACAATCCGTCAAACCGAAACAGCATTTTAACAGGAGTGTTCCACAAGGTCACAGTGACAGGAACAGGGTGTGTGTTTGTGTGCTATGCTGTGGCTAATACAGTTCTCCCACCCTGAATCCTCCTGCCCAGAAAACACAAACTGTCTGAGGAGGCTAAAAAGGATAGACATCCACCTTCTTAACACACGTTCGAAACCCCCAAATATGCTTCCATAGCAGGGAGCAAACAAGCCTCCTGGGGCACCTGGAGGTACTATACCGGCCGACCCCTACAGTACAAAACAGATGGAGCCCACCAACCAACACGCTGTGTCAACCCGCTTATAGACCTTCAGGTTATCGTGCACACTGAAGACAGCTTCTGTGATGAGGTTGTGGTCACCAGAAAAGACCAAGTTGCAATGCATTGCTAAAGAACGTTGTCGTTAAGTTTTTCAACGAATTAACTCAGGGATGATTGGACACCGATTGAACAGATCTCCACGCGTTTGCCTCTCAAAATGTTACATCACATTACATTATATTGCATTTGGCAGACACTTTTTAAGCAAAGCGACTTACAATCGAAGACATAATCATAGCCTACATCACTAGCAGATGATCTGAAAATATTTTAACATGTGTTTTTTTAAGTGACATGTTTTTTTCCCCAAGATGGTGTCATAAGAATAGGGGAGTGTTAGTAACTGTTAACCGTTTCCTCGACACAGTTACACGGGGGGGGGGTTGTTGATCATTTTGTTCAGCTTTTGTTTTATTCAACTGGCGTGCAATGACTCTTCGCTACACTGACGAAACGGAGTGCATTACGAGACTACTCTGAACCAGTGTGCTGCATACCTCGAGTCCCTTCAACTAAGTTGCTTGGGAAAGATGAGAAATGTGAAACTGCTCCAAAGTGAGGCCCAGATGCACTGAGGAGGTACTGGTGATGGTGTACTAAGGCACTGGTGCTCTGAGCCACTCATAAAGGACTGATGCCTCGCCTCGCTCTACTGGGGCTTACAGTGCATACCCTCAGTACTGCCACATAGGGCTGCACAATTAATCGAAAATAATTGAAAATCGTGATATCGAAACCGTGATTTCAATCGGGTTTAATCGTGGCAATAGTGACCTACCTTCGAGAGCCTCCTTGAAGCCAGAACATACTGACAGGCTGGTGTTTCTGGACAGAAATCTGTTTCATGCTACTGTTTCATGCTACTGCCTTTTACAAAATTATTAGAATTCTTTCTATTTTGCTCATCCCGTATATAATTCATTCTTGATTATATTTCATTTTGTTTCAATTTCTTTTAAAAATCAGCAAAAATCAATAATCGTGATTAATAATCGTGATTATGTTTTTGACCCAAATAATCGTGATTATGACTTTTTCCATAATCGTGCAGCCCTACTGCCACATTCCCACACTGATGTCCCCCTCTTATTACCCAGCCACACTCTTAATGTCATCATTAAGGAAGACCGGACATTTTCTTTCATGAATTATTTATAACGTGAGACTTTTATTTTTATGGATATAGGTTTCCTTTTAGAACGTCCATCCTTTAATCTTCACTGGCTATGCCAGCTTCACATAAAAAGATTTGGCCTGTTTTTGAAATGCAAACATATACTTCCTGAGCATTGATGTTTTCAACTTTAATTAAAAATATATATATATTGTTATTGCATAGTAATGTTAAGTTTGTTGGTATAATGAACTATAAGTACACTTGCATTTTTGTGTGAACAACCCAAGATTGAAGTTTGCTTCTAGGCATTTATTGAAGGTAAATAAAAAGCAAGCGAAAAATGAGACAAAACACACACAGACACACAGACACACAGACACAGACACAGACACAGACACAGACACAGACACACACACAGCAACAACTTGTGACCATGTGTATGTCATCGGTGTACATGGGTCAGGAAGCGTTTGTGGCGCAACGGCATCAGGCCTCTTTAACGCCAACATCCTCTTTAAGGAGATGTTGCAAGCCATCTACCAAAGATGGTGCTGAATAATTAACACCATTGCCTAGTTCTCTTGGTAGCAAACACGATAGTATCTCTACGCACTAAAATGCAGAACAAAAACACAAACACAAACACATACACACACACACACACACTCGCACGCACGCACTCACTCACTCACTCACCCTGTTCAGACACTGGACTTTCCACTGAACCACACACACACACACACACACACACACACACACACACACACACACACACACACACACACACACCACACACACACTCTTATCAGTAGCCAATACACAGCCTGTTTCCTGATACTAGCTACTCTAGGGAGGGTTTTTTTTATGAGATACAAAAAGGTGAGGACGTCTGCAAAGTGAGGATGAGGATGAGCCCTCTGGAGGAGGAAGAGGTGAGTTGGAGATGGGCCGAGAGAGAGAGAGAGAGAGAGAGAGAGAGAGAGAGAGAGAGAGAGAGAGAGAGAGAGAGAGACAGAGACAGAGAGAGAGAGTGTGTGTGTGTGTGTGTGTGTGTGTGTGTGTGTGTGTGTGTGTGTGTGTGTGTGTGTGTGTGTGTGTGTGTGTGTGTGTGTGTGTGTAAGTGCACATACTGTAGTACAGGAGACAAATGAAGAAACCAACTGTCCGGCACAGGAGGACAAAACTACAAGCAGCATCCCTGGTATACTACTACTATATTGAGTTACCTCTGGTTTCGTCTTGCAGTTGGCAGAAGAAAGGCTCTGTTAAGATGGCTGGTGATTTGTCTCCCCAGAGCAGTGCACTGCAGCCTGGCTGAGACCAGCAGGCAGTGGCAGGGGAGGGGAAGGAGTGGCGTAAAAAAAAGAAATGGGCTTCCTTCTTATCAATACATCTAAGCAGCAACACCTTAAAAGATTAGTCTGCTCTTTTTCTTGCTTCCCCTCTGTGAGTGTGACACGAGTGCTTCTCATTGCCCTGCCATCTCTTCTCCACTCCGGTCTTCTCTTTCTCTCCTGTTTTCTCCTCTCCACTTCTCTCCTTTTATATTCTCCTCTCCTTCTTTCTCATCTCTTCTCTCGTGCTCTCTCTTCTCCTCCCCAATCCCTGTGACTATGTCACAAGGGTTTCTCATTGCCCTCTTCTCCTTTCCTGTCTTCTCTTTCTCTGATTTCTTCTCCTCTCCACTTCTCTCCTTTTATCTCCTCCTTTCCTTCTCTTTCATCTCCTCTCATGCTCTCTCTTCTCCTCTCCAACTCACAAGGTTTTCTCCTTGCCCTGCCATATCTTGTCCTTTCCTCCCCTCTTCACTCCTCTCATCTTCTCTCCTCTCCTCTCCTATCCTCTCTTCTGCTCTTCAACCCCTGTGAGGGTGTCAAAAGTACTTCTCATTGCCCTGCCATCTCGCATGCTCTCTTCCTCTGCTCTCCTTTCTTCTCTTCTCTCTTCTTCTCTTCTCTCACATCCCTATACACCAGCCCCAGCTCCCTTCAGCATCTCTGCCGCTAGCCCTCCTCAGGCAAGGAAAGCTTTTGCTGAGAGTATCTTCTACAAAACAGAGAGCTCACAGACCCACGAGACAGACAAAAAGCCACGCAAAGCTACAGAGACAGAAGAGCTGAGCAGAGCAGAGGGCAGCATTTAGCAAGCCAAGGTCATGACGGTTAACTTGACTTGCATCGTTGGCTTTTCAAAAAAGTTGCCGACCAATACAGAAGGGACTGCACAATTTCCTGTTTCTTGAAGCAATCGTTGTGGGAGTGCGTGGGATTGATTACCTCTTTAGCATAAAGTGAACAACACACAGACAAAAATTGGAGATGCCGCAGTGTCAGGACTGTCTTTTGAGACAGACGGAAAACACATGTCAACTGACTTCTGGCCAATTCAGTCAATTAGATCTTTATAGGACTAGGACAAAAAAATAGAAGGGCCCCTCACCTACCATGTAATAGGGACCAATGCTACATTCTCTGTAGAGCCCACTATGTACAGTAAAATGGTTCTGGAACAAGTTCATCACATGTTTATTTGAGATTTTTGATTAGTTGAAATACATCACAATGTACAACGCATCTTTCAACTCAATGCTGGCTACCAAAAGGGGGGAACATCGTAACAACCAGTGATTAGTTCCACCAACAAAGACTCAGAAGTCTGCACTCATGAATGATAAAATACGACGAAAAAACAAATCGGATTTGTTCCATTTGCAAAACTTTGATTGGCAATTAGATTGGGAGACCTAATGCTGTGTTTCATAAGAGCAGATGGTATCTTGTCATCTATCATCAATGCAGCTGTGTTGTTGTCAATGCGGCTATTTTTCTGAGAAAACTCAAGCAACACGGAGCAAGGGTAACAGACAGTTGGTGTCGTGGTCATTCTGCTGAAGTCGTTTTTGGCGTGACCTTCAACACTTCCTCTGAGGTCTGAGGGTGAGCAATTAAAAAATGTGTCTCAACACACACACACACACACACACACACACACACACACACACACACACACACACAAACACACGAAAAACAGAAGAGTCTGTTCTGTACAGGTGTACAGCTAGAAATGCACCGTTGTGTCAAGTGTCAAACGCACTTTGAAAAAGAGATTGAATGCACACTTTGTACTTTGAGACCAAAATACAGTGTAAGTGTTTATAACCACCTCTGGGAAGACAACTTTTTTGCAGTAGTGTCTGAGTTTAGAATAAAAGACTAAATGAAAATGATCTCTTCAACTTTTGAGGCCCTGTCATATGTAGCCTACATGGATCATGAGTTCATTTAACTCTGAACGGAGGTATGAAATGTTTTTTTTTATATTTATGAGGAATATTCTAGCAGGGGAGGCCACTACCCACCCCCCCCCTCTCATGGATGAGTCTAAGAGACCCTGTGACTTTCCCTGATCTTGGGCAGGAGGAGACCACTCCAATCACACCAGGCAGTGAGGTGTGTGAGAGATGAATACTCCACATCAGCCCACCGGGTCATAACACTGAAGCCCAAAGCAGCCAGTGCTGCTATGACTATGGAAAAAAAAACTAGGAATGATGATCATAGGAACCCGTTTCATCCCTCCTCTGTAGAAATGCCACCACAAAAGGTCCAGCCACGGATGAAGCACAAAACACCAAGGTTTAGGGATCGCTGAGCAAGCCCAGATTTTCCATCATATCGAGAAAAAAAAAAGAAATGGCACGCTTAACATTTCAGGGTGGGGGTGTTTCTATGTGAAGTCAAATGGTATTTGATGAGCATCAGAGTTTTAGATTAGGTGCCTGGCCAAGGTATCTGTTCAATGATACTGCATGCGACTATGAATGAACTAGCATTTACACGGCCAGTGCAGCACCTCTGGTTTGGCACATGGGTCAACCAACCTTCACAAATAACCTTCACAGTGTGCTTTCCACAAGGCTTATATTTAGCCTTGAAGCGGAAATGCATTCCAGATGCACAAAACCAGGCCCACACAGATACCTCTACAGTGGGTCTACGCTTTCTGCAGATCCATTCAAATTGACCGTTAGGCTTCCCCACGTATTCAAATTGACATCCCTGATTTATGAACTCCTCAAGCCTGCTTAATAACACAAAATGGATTTTGGTCTGACAACCTTGGCAGCCGCCTCGTGCCATTTCTGCACACCACCAGAAGCCTTGGCAGCTGAGCTCCACCAGCATTGGCACTGTCGGGTGAGGAGAGACCCCATCAACATGGAACGGAGTGCTAGTAGAGAACCTGTTGGTCCTGATCAAGGCAATATGAGTTATTTAGGAATTCACAGATATTCTGAACAGATCAGTTTATTTTTTTCCCTGGCCCCAAAGTGGAGCAGATACATGAAATATTAACGGTGTCTCTCTGGCTCTCTGAAAGCGATACGAAAGAGAACGTGGCCTCTTGCACACGACCTGCCCAGCACCACTTGAGCCCGAGTGAAATACTACTTCACTCTTTGCTGTGACGTCCTGCTGGGGTTTGAGAAACTCTCACAAACATTTATGCCGTGTTTTAGCTTTCTGACCCATCTCACTTCTGTATCACACAACTCACATCCCATCAGCTGGTCTCAAAACTGTGTTTTGTCTGAATTGTTCATCTTCTACTCCCCTCTTCTGCAACGGGATTCAAGGCTTAATCTGTTTTTTTTTAACCAAGATAAATAATTGAATGGCCGGATTACATGGATCTCCAGGGGCTAAGTTCCACTTGGTTTCTTTTGGAGGCACCAGAGCAAACCCAAGTCTCTGTTCTGCCGGCCGCATTGTCCTTGAAGACTGCTTTCCCCTTGTGGTGTGCTGGAAAAGGTCCATCAAATAAAGTCAGTTGTTCTTCTTCAAAATGAGGAGGTTCTCTCAGAGTTTTCCTTGGACTAGCATCCAGCAGCCTTGCCACTGCTGTTTTTGTACACACACCAAAATAGATCGGGGCACCTCGGGACGCCACGATCCATTATTTCACGCCCGAACGATGATGCGCATGGCACGCCACGATGCCAGCATGGGAAACTGATGCGCTAAGATGAACTGACATGTTCGAAAAGAGCACTCTCACAAAGAGTCTCGTGCGAGCCGACTACAGTGTGGGAAGGAGCACATCCTCTGTGGCAACTGAGGTAGAGTAAATATACCCCAGAAGGCCAGCTAATGGGGGCATGAACTCGTGAAGCAAACCACTCCACCACACGCCACAGCACAGCAGTACACACCACACTACACCACACGCAGGCTGCGATCTCAGGCAGAGAGCGTTAAACACTGCACATCTATTTTTTTCTCACTTGTACATGATGCTTTCATTTAACTTCATGGGCAGGGATACTGTACAGGCTAGCAAGGGCACTGTGCATGACTAATCCACAACACACTGAACTTTGAACTTGATAGGTGGTGCTGGGTCCACCACATATCGATGAGGGTTTGCATGAGGGCTTTCTGTTCTCACCCCTCTCCTACGTAGACCAGCATGTGCTCCATGCCAGCCTCTGGACCAGTCGAAATTCACCCCACAGAGTAGATAGGTTTTATCTTTTACCTGACTCATCCAGTGCGTTCAGTGTTGAATGAGATGTACACGTATTTGCCAGCTGAGAGTTTTTCCCCATCCCTGACAAGCATGCCCTCCGGACCGGGCAGCAGCTGTGCTCAGATGATGAGATAGCACCACGTGCCGCCCAAGTTGTTGTCAAGCTTCATTGTTTTATAATTATTTCATGCAAGTCGGGACTAATAAACCAAGCTGGCCAATGAAGACGAACTGCAAAGCACGACCAACCAAAACAGAACCTGAAAAAATGCTACTTGTCTCAAACCATGACAGTAATTTTATGAATTCATACAACAAATGTAAGAGGAATGGACTGCAATATTCTCTCAATCTGAGGCTGAGTAGGAACCTGATTCAAATTAAGCAGTTCTTGTTCATTACACCTGGCTGGTTAATGGCACACACAGATCCCAGTTTTTTTTTAATAGATGCAAAGGAATGTAGCACGGGGAAAATGAGGACATTCACTTTTTATTATTTCTTGCCGTCTGGATCTCCATCTGCTAAATTCCACTTCTGTGCCCTAAACCCAGGACAGATCCTCTTCAGGGTGACACTGTGGCGCCTTGTTGGTCAGTCGTCGTGACTACACATGCACCTGTGCAACACCCATGTGAGCGAGAACAGCAGATGCATGCAAAGCTTTGCATACTGGAATTCAATGGAGACAACAGAGAAATGGGGACAAGCTACAAGCAGCAAGCAGCCGCAGCAGCAGTCATGAGGACTGTGTTAAACTGCCAGGGAGTAGAAAATGGTGACGTTGCCACTAGGTCAGGCAGTGATGCAGAATACACAGCGTTACCTTGAGGGGCCCTGAGTGACTTCAATGTGGCGCTCTACTATTAAACAGAAGGCTGAGCAGATGAGGTGTGTGTGTGTGTGTGTGTGTGTGTGTGTGTGTGTGTGTGTGTGTGTGTGTGTGTGTGTGTGTGTGTGTGTGTGTGTGTGTGCTGTTGTGGTTGGTGCACTGAGAAGGCCGCGGCTCAACATTTTATTTTTCTCTTGGAGCTCCTGTCAGGTCGGCCTTCAACTCCATCCCCACTCCTACACCTGGCTTGATCTCAGTGCATGAATGTCATTTCATTCACTTGGCTCAATGAACAGATACTGGAAGGCCTGGAGAAATTACTCTGGGTCTTGGGAGGAGGAGAAATCAGAAAGACGTCTGATTTGGTTGCTAACACTGTACTGTCTTTCCTGCTCTTTTGCAAGCATCCATTTAGATTAGTGTTTCTCGACAGTGGTTCTACAGCCCCCCAGGGGACGTTAGGGGGCCTTAGGGGGGCTTTGAAAATGATACAGCTGAGAGGGGGCGGTGCTTAGTTGCCAATGGGGGCATTCGTGCATTTTATTTTTTAATACTTAGGGGGGCGTTGGTAGGTTTGTGGTGAGGTCAAGGGGGCGTTAGGAGGCTTATGATGAGATCCAGGGGGCATCTGTTCAAAAAAGGTATTGATATTTTTCGATTTGTATAAATCTGTCAGTGAAAAAGAAACGCTGACACCAATCTAACTCACAACAGACACTCAGGCGAGACGGACTACTTGGCATGAGCAATGTTCCAAGTAATCTTAATTAGCAGGTCGGCCGAAATGCACCGTGTTAAACCTATCAAAGTAACACAGCCTTAAGCTTATGAGAACGCGTCCCCCAGTGCATTGACTAGAGTGTGAGTGTCTATTGTGTAGGACAGGGAAGGAGAGGACCAGATGGTGGTTTGGAGTTTGGTGGGATTAGGATTTAAGCACGTCTGTAAAATATACCCTTCTAGATAGAGTAGTGGCCTTCTATCATCGAAGCCTGCAAAAAAATCCAGACTAAAAAAACACTTCAATGAAGCAGCCGAGGAGAAACAATGGTGTCATTTGGGTAATCCGTGGTAGCCATTTTACTGTTTCCCCCTCAAGCTAACAACAACAGGAATAGCTAGCCTGGTGGGAATTCCCAGGCAGGGAAAAAACCTCTACTGGGTCAAAGGTTAACCCAATGGTTTTCCCATCGAGATGTGATTCTACATCCCAACCCAGTTCTCTCATACACAGCAAGTTATGCAGTGTTAATTCAACATTTAGACAGTTGAACTTAACACCCATTGTATTGGTCAAACTGTACACTGCAAATGTTGAATTAACACTGCAGAATTTACTGTGTAGTCAGAGCACAACATTTTGCAGATTGAACGATGACGTAATATTAATGACTCCTGATTTGCATGGGCAACTCCCATCATGATCCTGAGAGATAAAAAAAAAACAAGCATCAAAGCGAGCAAGCTTTTTGAAATCACACCTAATCCCTTCTCTGTTGCTTGGTGGCTTTTGTATGTGACATATAAATGAAACTAAATAAAAAAATAAAAACGTACGAGTAGTGTTGGGATTTCCTCTGTGTGCTGATTACATCAAGATTCGTTAGGACGTTTCAGCTTCCAATGCACACCACAATAGCTGAAGTGCACACATGAAAAATAAGTATAATGGTTTGCCTAACCAGCTGTAGAAATGATTGTGTTTCTAGTGCTTGATAACACACCTAAACAATCCAGCCCTCCTACCTGAACTAGAAACGAGACACCCCAAAAGGACACTAAAATAGTCTTGGCATTGAAAATTAGGCGATGACCATTCAAGAACCTACCTGGCAACACACATATAATTTGGTGTCCTTCAACGGCTGAAAAGCCTCACACCAACAAAATGCAAACAAAGGAGAGAGAGAGAAAACGAATCTGCTTGGAGCAGGGAGGATGCACAGCACTTTTCTCAGCCATTATCCCACACCTCCACTGGGTAACTAGCCCAGCATCTTACCTTACAGTACCTTACAAATTCCCCACGGGAGATGCTGAATGGCCTTATTATATAGCTTGCAGCATGTGACTGCAAAACTGTCAGGCGCAAACGGCTGAGAACACACAATAACAAAACAGCGGTGATGAGGCCAATGTTTGGGGGGAAGGAAAGGCAGCCCAGGCAATAGCACTGATTTCCTATAGCTGAAACCTCGTCGTCTCCACATAACCTTTAGAGTCTGGTATGGTGGCTCTCTACAGGAGAGTCCATTATGCTGGTGTTGTAACAAAGCTCCACTTCCTTTCCCTGTGGTCATGGCTATAAATATCCAGCATACACATACACGTCCTCGAGTGACACATCTGGGAAAGGGAAAAGGAGTTGGATGATTTTGGTGTGGTATAATAAGTGTACGTGACACACGCTGAACCCCCCATGTTTTTTTGTAGGTGGCATGACATAATAGACTGTCTAGAGAGAGAGAGTGTGTTTGAGTGTGCATTCCTGATGTGCATGGGCACTGCATGGACAGGACTGGGCTTCCTGGGTAGGAAATGTAGCAGAGCACACAGCATAGCACAGCACAGCACATGACTCTCAGCTGGGGCCAAGCTACGTGCTCCGGGAGGCATACATGAGCAAATTAAACAAACAATCCAACATAAAAATGGAAACATCAGGACCGGGACATAGGCTACTTTTTTTCGTTTGAATCCCAAAGCGCATCCACTCCCTCTATTAAAAAAAAACACATCATACATAAACAATGGCAACCCATTTTCCTACCTCTATGCAAAGGAGTGTAAATGTAACAGCTATGCTATAATGATGAAAAGATGGAAAGATGTGGGTTATTACAACCAGTAACAGCGATGTTACTTAGGCTTATATACGAATCTGTTAAGTGATACTGTATGTGCAAGGGTGACACCATCATATTCAAAAGGGCCATGGCTTTGTTTGTCACCAGCTTTGGTGTTGTTTAATTATTACATGAATAAATTAACATTCTTTTGTTTACATCAAAGGGTGAGGCATCATTATTTAAAAAGAATAAATCCTGCTCAATAGGATGTCGTGACTTCAAAGGCACCGAGAGAAGGCTTTGTTTCAGGAGCAAAATACTCCGGCACTCAAGACAGAGGATATCAATAGTCGAGCTTTGACACATTTTGTAAGTGCTGAGAGCAGATTACGTGTGTAAAACACACACACAGAACGACCCAAAGTGCTATTTCATATGATAGCTGTGTCCACGACTGAGTGATTGACAAAAGCGTGAGTGGACATGTTTGGACATGTTATGACCAATTACAGTAAGATCAGTGGTCAGATATAAGGGGCATATCAGAACATCAAGGGGAGACTCTTGGCATCAACATGGAACCCAAAACCACCCTAAAAGTAATTTTCCATTAGAGGCCACAAACAGAGGTCAACAAACAAACAAACAAACAAAAAGAGTTATGGACAGGAAATACAAAATCTTCACACCCCCCCCCCTTTTTTTTCTTCTTCTTTTCTATCCTGCACTTCCTCTGTTTTTCAGAAATGCGTTGGCTCAATAATAACTGGTGAGAAGGTTTGACCAAAAAATGTTCCCACTATTAAGAATGCTGAAAGGACCCCAGATAATTCAACAGAAGGCTGGAAGCGTCAATGCCTTTTCACGGTTTTAAAAAATGTTCATTTCACTAGGATGCCACAATCACACTTCTGCCCCATACTGTCTAGTTCATGTATGGACACTTGAACTTGATGGACCCCCATGTTTTCGACACTGAACGTCTTTATTTCCCCTCGAAACAACAAAACAAAGCGGCGCAGTGTTTGCTGTCAGGGCTTCCCTTTGTCTGAGAGTCGTGTTTGACAGCGATTGTCCGATGTTTTGCCTCAGTTCCTCTGCCGAAGCCACTTCGAACGCTGCCTAGAACGCTTGCACACCTTGCACGCGCTTCGTTCCTCTTTTAACCCTCGAGCTTTTCACCAGCTATGACACTTGAACAAAAAACGCATCTTATTCACAACTAGAACTGCTCTTTTTTTGAGTAAGCTGTTTACTGTGAAAAACTGAGAGCATACTATGGGGGAAACAGCTGTGCACTTACAACCTAGTTAGGACTAGTGCTGGTGCATCAACCCTGACAGACAAAACAATAGCTGTTGTACATAACAATAAAATTACAAGAAAATACTGAAAAATATCAGATGTGCCGTGAACCACTGTGCACATATTTGGATCGAAACAGAAAAAAGCACGGCTCACTCATAAATCCCAGTAGAGCATGTTATAACACATACATAAACAATAAGACAGAAATTCCGTTCTAGACAGGACAAGACCAAACCTCGAAAACATGTACTTTCAACAGTGGCATGATTGGCAAAATGATATCAATTCAGAATCTGATATTAGAACATTAAATAATTTACTACCAACGCATGTTACTTTGTTGAAAACAACAAAGAAACTGGCCTTCCGCTAACGCAAAAGACACACAATAACTGCCTAGAAGGGGCTAACGGTACTCACGTGTGTGCGCAGCTTGCAATACTGACAGGTTTATGATAGACCTCCAAGCAAATTGGACAGGAGAATTGGCTTTCAAGGCTTTCCCCAGGTGCGGCCGCAGCTGCCCCGTTCTGTTGCTGATGCTGATGGTGATGCTGCCTGAGCTGGGCAGCCGACACAAAACTGCGGAACATCGCCATCATGAAAGCGGATCTCTGTTGGCACTTCGCTCTCGATTACGGCTACACTGTAGTGTAGAAACACCGCTGCATCGACCGATATCTCATCCAATGTAAATCCGTATGTAGAAAGAATCGTCGAAAGACGAAAAGAATTTATCACAAATTAGATACTGCTGCATCTGTTCGATCAGACGTGTAGTGCTGCTCAGTTGAGAAGACACGCCGGAACGCGAAAGAAGTAAACATTACAAGACAGCTTTAACAAAACCGTTTAAATTAGCTCCAGCCACCTAGTTGTGTGGGTCTTGTAGTTCAAAGATAGTCGGACCGAATGCCGTCCTCTCGTGAAATAACTACATTCCCACACGCCTTTGCTCAGTACCTTTAAAATTCCGCTAGGTTGCGCTAGTGTAGATAATTTCTTTTCATTACAACGCTGGGTATCTAATATTTAACGTAAAAATAACAAAACACACTAAATTCGGAAGACAGTGGCATATGTAAATAAACTTGTGGCGCTAATATATGGCACTAACAGTCACTGTCAGCAAAAATAACAACATTTACAACATGAGCTTCGGAGCGTCCAGTCAAAACAATACGTCATCAAAAATGGACAGCCAGTTCCTCACGTGTCATTTTCCTGTGGTCGTGGAGGACCAGTCTAGACAGGTTGACTAGTGAAATTATTAAATGTTCTTATCTATGAGTGATAGTTCACTGCTTACTGTTAGTGTGGCATAGTACCAGTATTTCTAAGGGTATTTAGACTAACTTTAACGAGTATATCTTGAAACAGGAAACGATATACAAACTTCAATGGTCGTCCACTGTGTTGCTGCTAACGCATAGTTAGCCAGTGCTGTCCATTTCATACCGTTATGTTTCATTTGTGAATAGCAACAGGACTCCATTGCACAATAACCATGTGTCAGGTTGACGAAGAATACAGTGGTCTTTTGGAGAGTCGGTCCCTGTCAGGGTGAGTACGGTAGCATGCCCACTCTGCTGGTATATTGGTTTGATACTCTTTTGTATGGATGCAGTATACCACTTCTGGTTGTCAGATGTCCACAAGAAATGTACCCAAACCGCTTTCCCTGGATAACAAACGTATCCTACATGGCACACTAGATTGTACAGTAGCTATGTGCATCCACTCCACATAACAGGGGCAGGCTTACGGATGTTGTTAGTTGTGACATGGCTGCATGCAGAGTGGTGATATTACCGCTAAATGATTATTGTTTGCCGTCTATTCAGGGTTTCAAAGAAGTGTATGAAATGCAAAGAAAATACAGCAGCGCTGATCATCAGAGCCGGAGATGCGTTTTGCAGGTAAACATCTTTCAACACTTACGAGACACTGTGTAACACATGGATTACATGAACTTAGAAATCCCTTACGTGTGTGCGTGTGTGTTAATTTCTTGTCCATCAGTATGTTTCTCTTAGTGTGTGTGTTTGTGAGTGTGTGTGTATGTGTGTGTGTATTGTAGATGTCTTGTATCAGTATGTTAGTTTTTCTACTGTGTGTGAGTGTGTGTGGTTATGTTTGTGTTATGAGTGAACGTGTCAGAGAAAGTATGTAAATTCATGTATGGGTCATTTCACGTGAAATCAGACACTTTGGGACCCGACCGACCCGGATTTCGATCATACTTGGTGTGCCTTTTCAGTAGCAAGGTAGCACCCCAGAACTGCATTGGTTTGAATCTGACACTAATATTAAGGGAGAAACAGACTAGGAAAGGTTCACATGTGAGGGTAGGACACTATACATTCAGCCTTGAATATATCAGTCAGTGTTAGTCACAAAAAGATGCCTGTGGTGTTGTTTGAAAGCTCTTTTCTGGCTCTACATATTACACAATCACCTTGGAATACAACTACTCTCAGAATATGAATTATGATAAATTGAAAAATTAAAAATTGAATATCTAAAAAACTCCTTGTCCAAACGTAGCCGGCAATGTCATGAGCAGCACCTAAAATGCTGGTGTTCGGTTTGTTATTCATTTCAGAGAGAATTTGACTCACAAATATGGCGTCATGCAGACCACTTACTAATAATATGGTAATACCATAGTAGCATCACATGACAAACAAAAACAAAACAAAAATGGTCAGTGTCCATGGTCCCAGGTTTCAGAAAGGTTTCAGATGTCCATTTATACACACCAAATGATGATATGTGAATGTTTGAACATTCCTTCTCTGTGTACCTGTGCCATCTTCCCTTTACCGTACTTTAAAGAGATAATCAATGGCTACACTCTCATTTTGTACTCTACTAGTGCATTTGAAGCAACAGCTGTGTCTTTTGTAGATAATGTATAAGTACGTCCCGTTGCAGTTACAGGTTCCACTACCAGAAGCACATCCTGATGATCCATGACAAGTGTATCTGGTCTGAAGGGAAAAGTGAAGGATGGAGATGGCCCATGAGGATGCAGGAAGTTCAGTTTCACCTCTCCAGTGCTTGGCATACATTCCTCAGCACATGCTAGCCACCAGTTGCCATCATATACAGCTACAACATACCCTTTGATGCTTGAAAATGTAATACATTCCTTTACTGAGCTCACTCTTTCAACTCTGCCTTCTCTGAATGCTCATAATGGCCTAACTTCCACTGTGTCCATTGACAATGGGCAGAAGCTGTGTAGTTTTTGAGTACCTGGAATAGTTCTTGCAGATTCAAACCTTTTCAACAGGTTCTCAGCTTCATGATGGTACATCTCTGTTGTGGCAAACTGGCAATGGATGTTCTTGACATTATCCTTGACAAATTCAAACAGTTGGTATGGCGTTACAATTTAATTGTCAATAGGACGTTGCAAACTTGCTCGTGCAGCAAGCCATTTAACTGTCCCTCCAACGCCATCACATGGACCTTTGCCAAAGTGCCACTCTGCAGGTATGTGAAAATCTGCCTCGTGGTGGCACAAATTTGTTGTGTTTTTAAGGTTCTTATATTGTGCAGGAAGTCTGCAACGTCCTATTGACAATTAAATTGTAACGCCATACCAACTGTTTTAATTTGTCAAGGATAATGTCAAGAACATCCATTGCCAGTTTGCCACAACAGAGATGTACCATCATGAAGCTGAGAACCTGTTGAAAAGGTTTGAATCTGCAAGAACTATTCCAGGTACTCAAAAACTACACAGCTTCTGCCCATTGTCAATGGACACAGTGGAAGTTAGGCCATTTTGAGCATTCAGAGAAGGCAGAGTTGAAAGAGTGAGCTCAGTAAAGGCTGTATTACATTTTCAAGCATCAAAGGGTATGTTGTAGCTGTATATGATGGCAACTGGTGGCTAGCATGTGCTGAGGAATGTATGCCAAGCACTGGAGAGGTGAAACTGAACTTCCTGCATCCTCATGGGCCATCTCCATCCTTCACTTTTCCCTTCAGACCAGATACACTTGTCATGGATCTCAGGATGTGCTTCTGGTAGTGGAACCTGGAACTGCAACGGGACGTACTTATACATTATCTACAAAAGACACAGCTGTTTGCTTCAAATGCACTAGTAGAGTACAAATGAGAGTGTAGCCATTGATTATCTCTTTAAAGTACGGTAAAGGGAAGATGGCACAGGTACACAGAGAAGGAATGTTCAAACATTCACATATCATCATTTGGTGTGTATAAATGGACATCTGAAACCTTTCTGAAACCTGGGACCATGGACACTGACCATTTTTGTTTTGTTTTGTTTTGTCATGTGATGCTACTAGGGTATTACCATATTATTAGTAAGTGGTCTGCATGACGCCATATTTGTGAGTCAAATTCTCTCTGAAATGAATAACAAACCGAACACCAGCATTTTAGGTGCTGCTCATGACATTGCCGGCTACCTTTGGACAAGGAACTGGCCATTTTAAAATATGAGTTTTTTAGATATTCAATTTTTAATTTTTCAATTTATCATAATTCATATTCTGAGAGTAGTTGTATTCCAAGCAGGTGATTGTGTAATATGTAGAGCCAGAAAAGAGCTTTCAAACAACACCACAGGCATCTTTTTGTGACTAACACTGACTGATATATTCAAGGTTGAATGTATAGTGTCCTACCCTCACATGTGAACCTTTCCTAGTCTGTTTCTCCCTTAATATTAGTGTCAGATTCAAACCAATGCAGTTCTGGGGTGCTACCTTGCTACTGAAAAGGCACACCAAGTATGATCGAAATCCGGGTCGGTCGGGTCCCAAAGTGTCTGATTTCACGTGAAATGACCCGTATGTTTTTATTGCTCTGTGTGTGTAGGTGATTTTTGTCAATGTCTTATATGTTTGTGTAGTTTAACTGCACATAAAGGGTCAAACACAATTTTTAAACTTATGTGCTAACCCTGTTACATAGATTTTTGACAATAAAGTACACTTGACTTGACATTATCTGCAAAGATAGAGCTTTTATCAACTGTCATCATGATTGATTCATGCTTTTACTGTAAACGTGATGGGCAGACATTGTACTTGTGGGATGTTGTGTCTCTGCAGGAGTTGCTTCAAGGAATATTTCATACACAAGTTCCGTGCCATGCTTGGCAAAAATCGTGTTATTTTTCCTGGAGAGAAGGTAAATTTGGAATCTACAATAGCTCTAGCCATGCTATGGATATCAACAACAAAGTTGAGCTAAATAAATCTCCAACCCTCTTTGTGCCTTAAAGGTTCTCCTGGCTGTGTCTGGTGGATTGGCATCAAGTTCGATGTTAGCCCAGGTCCAAGAGGTAGGCCTACGTACCATATTGAAACTGTGCTTTACAACGTTTGCTTGGCTCTCACAAGAGGCCTTGACTACCTGTGTAGCAAAGACTTGTCAGCCCACAAGTGCCGGCACAAGCCAATTTGAAGGTGTCTGATTTTTTTCCTACAGACTACTGAGGCTGCCAAGCGAATGCACATTTGCAATGAGTCTATAAGAAATCAGTAATAACCATTTAATTGACTGAGTTTAAGGTTGCATAGTCCCTCTTTAACATTGTTAGCTGGAAATGTTCTCCATTGATGTACCGTAGAAGGCGATGTGTTGATTTTTTGCATTAATCAGATCCACTTTCTTCTGTCTTTCAGGGTTTGAGTCGAGAGGCACATAAGAAACTGCGGTTTGTTCCAGGGATTGTGTATGTGGATGGTGAGTCAGCTGCTGACAGGCAGGACACAAAATCGGGCATCAGACTTCGATGTTTGTATCTCCCAGTGCTAAAATTGAGTAACAGTGCACTTACATGCATCTAGTTGTATTTTTCTTTGAACTGTACAATGCTCTAGTCTAAAGCATAGTATTTTTAGACAGAGGTCGTTTCAGACAGAACAGTTCTGAGTTTCCCATTTCTGATGTTAAACACAGCAAGAGACTTGCCATTTTGTAGCAAGCAACACTTTCCAGCCATATGGTGCATACTATGATATGCAAATCTACCTGAAAATCGAAACCAAGTGACAGCAAAATATTTCAGAATGGCTCTGTAGCAAAGGCCCCCATATTCGTCGTAAATAACTTGTCATAATGGGTGTTTCACATATTCTACCATTAGAAGTTAGACACAGAACATAAACTTACATAGTGGGGGTGGGCTGTAGCAAATTATTTTATTGGTGAACCAAAGGAATTACCGAGTTATGGAGCTTATGAGACTAGTCAAGTGTTCCGGGCACAACTCACTTCTTAGCTCCCACTGGCAGTTGATCATTGTAGCTGGCAAAATGATGTAAGACAGCGTGCCATGAAACTGATGCCAATAAGCTGCTGGCATAGTTTGACTCTAAAAAGTTAGTAAACTTCCCATTCTACTTCCCCTTCCTGAATTCTCTCTGACATTAATACAGCTTTTAGCAGGTGTTTTTCAACGAAGCCTTATATTGCAATATAGTATACCAAGATACTAAAAGTCATATTGTTCTATTTTATGCACTGCCATAGAGATTGAGTGTTTAAGATCTCTTTGGTCAGTGAAATGCCTTGTGAAGTGCAGTTGATGTGCGCAGGCAGATGTGCCTTCTGCTGAGTGGTCTTCTTGTCCTCTTGTCTCCTTCATTTTCCCTTGTTGTCCATGTTTCATTTGCGTCTTCTCCCTCCCAGGACTGATGTTATTTCATAGACATTAACATTAAAGGCAGCTTTTCTGCCTTGAGGAGACATACCATATTAAACATTTGTTTTGATTGGTGGCATGCTTGTCAGTGCATCATCATAGGTGTTCTGTATTTTCTAGTCTAGTCTTTCGTTATTCTCCTGCATCTCTCCACTGTGTCTCATATCTTATTCATCTCCGCTTCATGTCCTCTGTATTTAATCCTATCTCCGTGTCCTCTTCCTGTCCTCCCCACCCGCTCCTGCAGAGGGGGGTGCCAGTGGTCAAAGTCCGCAGCAGCGTCAGCAGACGGCTGGCCAGCTGGATCAGATCTTCCAGGCCAGCGGATTCCCCTATCACATTGTCCCCTTGGAAGAGGTGAGTGAGCTGGGCCGCTCCTATCGTCTCAGCCCCCTCTTCACTGCTCTGGTCTGCTTCTCTTGCTCCGTGATTACAGGGACCTTGCACTGACTGTGAGATGTTATTTCCGGTAATGTTTGTCTGAGCTTTGATCAGGCCGATCTCTGATGCACTGTCCCATTTGTTTCATCCCGTCTATTTTTGAACACAAGCTGCTACTACTACTGCTCCTGCTGCCGCTACTGGTACTGCTGCCTACTTTGTGTCTGTTTCAGTACGTTGCATCAGCTAAGTCAGTTCGTTGTTGCCTGAATGTCGCGACTGGCATCTTTTGTTGTGTTTTATTTATTTACTGCCTGTGCTCGTGATGCTCTGACTTGATTATCGTCTCAGATAATGCAGTTGATACAGTTATTCTGGAGTAAGTCGCCCAGTTCCCTACTCGGGCCCGTCAGCAAAAAAAAGGAGAGAAAAGTAGAACCTTCTGCCAAAGGTCATCCAACTCTCCGTAATAATAGAAGTTGGAGAGAGTCTTGAGTGATCCATGGGATGGAGTGTGGATAGTGCATCAATTTATGGAACAGTTCTGCTGACTCTGAAGGCCTGAAGAAACACCCAGCTTAGGAACTGACATGTACTGTACAAGTTCTTTGCTTTAGAGGAAATTGTTTATGTTGCGGTGTGATGGAGTAGAGCTACACTCGAGTAGATAACTTATCCCTGCACAACAGTGTTTTTCCCCCCGCTAACATAAGTTAGAAGAAAAGTTTTCTCCATCATCTCATTTTGTCCGCGTGAACAGATGCAGAACAAGTCTCTTGTTCCCCACAGACAGCCAGCTGATTTTGCTGTGTGTGTTTGTGGCAGGAAACCCAGCGAAGCGTTACGAAAAGCACCTTTTCTAGCAGGTCACCGCTATATATACACACTCGTGCAACGCATGAATTAGCAAGATAATTAACGTTCATCACTCTTCTTGGCAGCCACTTTCAGGACGGTGTACAGTAAAGACACTATAGGCGAGCACAGATTTTTGTGCTGAGTGATGACAGGGCTATAAGAAGCTACTGATGTTGAGTGATGGTGAGTGATGTCCTCTTCTTGTTCTGCTGTTAGGTGTTCACCCTTCCCAGCTCTGTCCTGGAAGCTGCGTCTGCTGCCACTTCACCACATGGCTCATCCACCAACTACAAAGCTGCAGTGGACAAGTTCATCCAGAACGGGGGCGATGCCGTGGGAGGCCACAAAGCAAAGACACCCGGAGACTCCTCACTAACAGATGCCGTTTCGGACTTACACATGGACGATCGGCCGTCCTTTCTCCCTCCCGCCGACCAAACGCAAGCTCTAGAAAGACTCTTTGCCTCGGTCAAGACGCTCACAGCCAAGGAGGACCTCTTACAGACTCTCCGGTAAAAAACCTCATTTGCGTTCACTTCATCCCCAGCCAGTTCATGGGCTTGGTGATTCATAAGCATCCACACTCTCTTATTGAATGAAGAGTGCGGCGGCAGCCTTTTGATTACATATTTATGTGTCCCCATAACAAAGCGGCATTAGTGTTGCTGTAATGGATGGGGGTTTGTCATGTGGGGTGCTCCATCATGCCTGGCTCCCACGCCTGCCTGCCTGCCTGCCTGCCTGCTTGCCTGCCTGCCTGTCCTACTCGTCTCTCTCTCTCTCCCGTTCCACTTGTGCCTCCTCACACCTCCACACTCCGACATGGGGGAGGTGTCATAATCAACGCGGCTGGTTCCATCTGCTGCCGTATTACACATACACACATGCCTTCATACATGCATACAGACGCGCTCACACGCTCGCACACGCACACGCATACATTATAGACAGGCACACACACACACACACACACACACACACACACACACACACACACACACACACACACACACACACACACACACACACACACACACACACACACACACACACACACACACACACACACACACACACACTGACTGCTCCAGGGGCCTTGGCAGCAGAGAGAAGAGAATGCCGTTGAGTCATGGAGCAGACCACTTGTCACATGTCTGCGTCAATTCACTCTTTTTTAATCTCGTGGAAGTACTCGAAAGAATCTATTTCCCCCCTTTTCAGGCCTACCCAAACCACCAAGCACTTTTTATTTGTGTTTGACGTCAATATCCCATTTTTGTTTCTTGTGGAAGTACTTAAAATCCTATACACACACACACATCACGCATGCACCGACACTCTTTGTTCTGTTTCTTTTCTCTTTCTCTTCCTCATCTCATGTCTGAGTCATTGGTGAGCAGCCGGCGTAGGGTTGGCTGGCTGGCTGGCTGGCTGGCTGGCTGTCTGGCGGACCCCAAATCAGTTGTGCGTTTGGGTCAGTAGCTCAGTGGGCGAGGCGCCAGACCTTAATAATGGAGGAGCTGACACACGCTGGCGTGAGGGGAATAGGTCTGCCTGCCTGCTATGGATTTTTCTGTAATTTAGCTTCGCTCCTCTCCGCTTCCCATCTTGAGTTGTGCAGTTACTATGCACGCTCATGGCTCTCTGTGTGTGTGTGTGTGTGTGTGCGTGCGTGTGCGTGTGAGAGTTAAGTCATTCTCAATTTTGTGTGTTCGTGTGTGTGTGTGCGTGGCAGTGCCCACATACAGGTATTCTTGAGTCTAATGTGTGCACATTTGTTCCTTTACAAGATGGTTCATGCATGGTTACTTCCCGATAACAGAAACCATCTACAAAGTCAGTCACTAGTCGGACAAAATGAGAAACTTCGTGTCAGCTTTCTTCTTAACTCGTTTTCGATTGGCTGTGTGAAATTGAATGAACACATTATCATTGTAATCAGGGCTCCAACCCTGAGCTTTTCCACAATGTATGTACACAGTCTTGTGTATAACCCTAAACTATTTATGGTGATGAAACTAGCAAACATCACAAATATTGTATCATTATACATTATACAATATACATTATATTGTATCCCTTGATGATAAAAAAGTAGAGCATGGCATTTATTCTAGTATTTGGCAGCCAGTATTACTGTTGAGGGTAATTGGGTCATTTCACGTGAAATCAGACACTTTGGGACCCGACCGACCCGGATTTCAATCATACTTGGTGTGCCTTTTCAGTAGCAAGGTAGCACCACAGAACTGCATTGGTTTGAATCTGACACTAATATTAAGGGAGAAACAGACTAGGAAAGGTTCACATGTGAGGGTAGGACACTATACATTCAGCCTTGAATATATCAGTCAGTGTTGGTCACAAAAAGATGCCTGTGGTGTTGTTTGAAAGCTCTTTTCTGGCTCTACATATTACACAATCACCTTGGAATACAACTACTCTCAGAATATGAATTATGATAAATTGAAAAATTAAAAAGTGAATATCTAAAAAACTCATATTTTAAAATGGCCAGTTCCTTGTCCAAACGTAGCCGGCAATGTCATGAGCAGCACCTAAAATGCTGGTGTTCGGTTTGTTATTCATTTCAGAGAGAATTTGACTCACAAATATGGCGTCATACAGACCACTTACTAATAATATGGTAATACCATAGTAGCGAATCACATGACAAAACAAAAACAAAAACAAAAATGGTCAGTGTCCATGGTCCCAGGTTTTCAGAAACTAAGGCAGATGTCCATTTATACACACCAAATGATGATATGTGAAGTTTGAACATTCCTTCTCTGTGTGCCTGTGCCATCTTCCCTTTAACCGTACTTTAAAGAGATAATCAATGGCTACACTCCTCATTTTTGTACTCTACCAGTGCATTTGAAAGCAATAGCTGTGTCTTTTGTAGATAATGTATAAGTACGTCCCGTTGCAGTTACAGGTTCCACTACCAGAAGCACATCCTGATGATCCATGGACAAGTCTATCTGGTCTGAAGGGAAAAGTGAAGGATGGAGATGGCCCATGAGGATGCAGGAAGTTCAGTTTCACCTCTCCAGTGCTCGGCATACATTCCTCAGCACATGCTAGCCACCAGTTGCCATCATATACAGCTACAACATACCCTTTGATGCTTGAAAATGTAACACATTCCTTTACTGAGCTCACTCTTTCAACTCTGCCTTCTCTGAATGCTCAAAATGGCCTAACTTCCACTGTGTCCATTGACAATGGGCAGAAGCTGTGTAGTTTTTGAGTACCTGGAATAGTTCTTGCAGATTCAAACCTTTTCAACAGGTTCTCAGCTTCATGATGGTACATCTCTTGTTGGCAAACTGGCAATGGATGTTCTTGACATTATCCTTGACTGACTCCCTTGAACCAGGAACGTTTTTAAAACTATAGTTTTGTAATTCAAGATGCTATTCAATCATTTCACTGGAACAACCAGTGCAGGCCACAATCCATCCATTTGTATGCTACTACCAAGATCAGTTGAAACTGGGAAAAAAATCTGTTTTGTTGTTATTTCAGACTGCAACATTCATGATACAATTGCTGTACATCTGTCTCAGAAGCTCCTAATTCAGTTCCTCAGTGACACTTCATCAATGACAGAACATCCAAAGAAGATCCTATATTTTTTCTGATGGCTGTGCTGCACAATATAAGAACCTTAAAAACACAACAAATTTGTGCCACCAAGAGGCAGATTTTCACATACCTGCAGAGTGGCACTTTTTTGCCACATCACATGGCAAAGGTCCATGTGATGGCGTTGGAGGGACAGTTAAATGGCTTGCTGCACGAGCAAGTCTGCAACGTCCTATTGACAATTAAAATTGTAACGCCATACCAACTGTTTGAATTTGTCAAGGATAATGTCAAGAACATCCATTGCCAGTTTGCCACCACAGAGATGTACCATCATGAAGCTGAGAACCTGTTGAAAAGGTTTGAATCTGCAAGAACTATTCCAGGTACTCAAAAACTACACAGTTTGTCAATGGACACAGTGGAAGTTAGGCCATTTTGAGCATTCAGAGAAGGCAGAGTTGAAAGAGTGAGCTCAGTAAAGGAATGTGTTACATTTTCAAGCATCAAAGGGTATGTTGTAGCTGTATATGATGGCAACTGGTGGCTAGCATGTGCTGAGGAATGTATGCCGAGCACTGGAGAGGTGAAACTGAACTTCCCTGCATCCTCATGGGCCATCTCCATCCTTCACTTTTCCCTTCAGACCAGATAGACTTGTCATGGATCATCAGGATGTGCTTCTGGCAGTGGAACCTGTAACTGCAACGGGACGTACTTATACATTATCTACAAAAGACACAGCTATTGCTTCAAATGCACTGGTAGAGTACAAAATGAGAGTGTAGCCATTGATTATCTCTTTAAAGTACGGTAAAGGGAAGATGGCACAGGCACACAGAGAAGGAATGTTCAAAAATTCACATATCATCATTTGGTGTGTATAAATGGACATCTGCCTTAGTTTCTGAAACCTGGGACCATGGACACTGACCATTTTTGTTTTGTTTTTGTTTTGTCATGTGATGCTACTATGGTATTACCATATTATTAGTAAGTGGTCTGTATGACGCCATATTTGTGAGTCAAATTCTCTCTGAAATGAATAACAAACCGACATTGCTCATGACATTGCCGGCTACGTTTGGACAAGGAACTGGCCATTTTAAAATATGAGTTTTTTAGATATTCACTTTTTAATTTTTCAATTTATCATAATTCATATTCTGAGAGTAGTTGTATTCCAAGGTGATTGTGTAATATGTAGAGCCAGAAAAGAGCTTTCAAACAACACCACAGGCATATTTTTGTGACTAACACTGACTGATATATTCAAGGCTGAATGTATAGTGTCCTACCCTCACATGTGAACCTTTCCTAGTCTGTTTCTCCCTTAATATTAGTGTCAGATTCAAACCAATGCAGTTCTGGGGTGCTACCTTGCTACTGAAAAGGCACACCAAGTATGATCGAAATCCGGGTCGGTCGGGTCCCAAAGTGTCTGATTTCACGTGAAATGACCCAATTATAACAAATACTTTTATCATAAAATCATGTCAGTCATGGGTGAGCGGTTAGGGCGTCAGACTTGCATCCCATAGGTTGCCGGTTCGACTCCCGACCCGCCAGGTTGGTGGGGGGAGTAATCAACCAGTGCTCTCCCCCATCCTCCTCCATGACTGAGGTACCCTGAGCATGGTACCGTCCCACCGCACTGCTCCCCATGGGGCGCCACTGAGGGCTGCCCCCTTGCACGGGTGAGGCATAAATGCAATTTCGTTGTGTGCAGTGTGCAGTGTTCACTTGTGTGCTGTGGAGTGCTGTGTCACAATGACAATGGGAGTTGGAGTTTCCCAATGGGCTTTCTTTCACTTTCAAAATGCCAATGATTGCTCCACTACATGGAGGAGCAATCAAGGCACGCAAGCGGGGCGAAGAAATTGAACTTGGCTGAAAAATATGTAATGAGTAGCAGTGATCGCAAAGTGGTAACCAATGACATTCCTTGATGTGACATTGGAAGATGGCAAGTAATAGGAATGTACATGTACCTTAAAATGTTCAGCAGTCCCGTAGGTTCACATTATACTTCAATACTGCTAGCCAAATAAGTGTTATCATAATTCATTTGTTGGCCTTGCCAATTTAACGTCTCCAACTGACGTTCAGAACACGCACACTGAAAGTGGTGGTAGCGATTGGAGGCAGGAGCTAATACCGCATATTGTATGTAAAATTGGCATTAGAGAATTTAATTAACAATGCAAAATGTGTAGTATCTCCAAGAGCATTTGGCTGTGTCTAAAGAGCCTGTGTGTCTGTCTATGTGTGCTGGTGATCAGGCAGCACCTGGTCCTGCAGGTGGCGCGCCAGAGGGGCTACTCCAAGGTGATGGTGGGGGAGAGCTGCACTCGGCTGGCCATCAAGCTGCTCAGCAACATCTCCCTCGGACGAGGAGCCGCACTGTCCATGGACACGGTGAGAGGAGAGCTCATACACCTGACTACTATCACACTCACTTCTATAGTCACCCATTTACTCAACTATTCATTCATTCATTCATCCTTTCATTCATCCATTCTCTTCTTAATGAATGACATAACTTATCCATCCATCCACCCATTCCTTAATACCTCGCTAATTACTAACTACTACTACTACTACTACTACTACTACTACTAACAAATTAGTTTATTTATTCACTCACTCACTCATACTCTGCTACTTGCCAGCCCAAGCTAACCCGTGATCGGTAATGCTTTTCCCTATGGCTGTATCTGTGAAGTGTTCACTCTTTTCCTGTAAAGTTCACCATTGGTGAGGTACATTGTTTGCGTATGGTCCCAATGTGATGGACTAGCAAGAGGGAACATTTCTGGTTCATGTTGGTTGATCCATTCCCTCTCTGTGGTCACAGGGCTTTGCAGACTCACGCTTTGGTGACGTGGTGATAGTCCGGCCCATGAGAGACTACTCCTCTAAAGAGATCGCCTTCTACAACCGCCTGTTCTCCGTGCCCTCCGTCTTCACCCCGGGCCTGGACACCAAGGTGAGAGGTACAGGTGCTTCAGATGTCAAGTCCAGGTTTATTTACAAAGCCCTTTGAAAACAGCATTCATAGCTGACCAAAGTAGAATTGGCCTTAAACTACACAACTTCAAAACCGTATCCAATTTTGACGTTGGATTGTGCTGGACACATGAAAGGAATCAGAAACGACAATCTTGTCCAACAGTTCTGTCATAAACACTGACATTCTACTCAATATTTGGTTTTGAATAGCAATTGTCAATCATTTGATTATTAATGACTTGTGAATGGACACTCTTTATACTAAAATAAATGTATGTTACACATGACAAGGGAAACTGGAAATTGGGCAATCACTCTCAATGTTGGTTGGAAGGGAAAGCTTGACCGGGATTGTCGTAGTGGGGGGTGTTTTGGGCCGATAGTCGTGTAGTTTGACTGCAGCTTAAGGTAAATGTAAGGTAGAGCTTCAAAGCTCAGTTTGCACTGCAGATGGTGTTAGGATATCTCCTGGGGCTAGCCTGAGAGTCTCCTGGTCCTAATCCAGTTCACTCTCCTCATTAGACACCAAGCCAAGCGAAAAACTCCAGCCTTAACGTCTGTGTAGGCCAGCAAAAAGTCCTTTATCTCCAAGCCTGCCATACTAGTCTGGGACCTTTTTTGCTTTCTCTAGCAAAACAAAGTTGGTTGTACAGAATATGCAGAGTAGACTGTCTAGTGTTGGGAACTGGCTGTGTGCACAGGAGTTTCAGAAGCAGGGCAGCGTAAATTAGGAATTGAATGGAACATGATTTTTGAACAGTCAAATATTCGATATACGTCCAAACTTCAAAACGTTTTTTTTCCGAATACTATTTTAGCCAAGTCACTTTGCGAACACTGTCAGATGAAGCCTAATTAAGTTAGTGTACGCTTACTTGAGTGTGCCTGCGACCTCCCTGCCATCGGAATGAGTGCTCTCTGTAGCTGTATTAACTGACTGTGATTTTCAGATATTAATCGAAGAGTTGTCATTGCCAAGAATTCCCATGCCTAGTGGCTTGTCTCAGGGAAATAAATATGAGAGAGCTGGGGGTGATCAAGGCGATGCGCCCTACACCTTCTCAATCATTTTGAGTGCTGACTTGGCTGAGAGAAGTGTGTGCTTGTTTGCGGTTCGTTCATCTGTGATGTTTGTGTCTGCATATGAGAACAGGGGAACCATGAGTCAACTTATTCTGCTCATCTCTCAGTCTGTATTATCTCACCTCACCAGTGGGTTTCAACAAAGCACTCAGATGGAAAGTCAGTCTGGTTGTTAGGGGTGTTTATTTTGTTCTGTGTATTCCAGGAGAGTAATCGTCAGTGTAAACAACACCTTCTGCGATAGAGGAAGGATAGAGAATTGTGCCGGCATGACTACAGCTGTTGATTGTTTTTATTTCACAGCATGGCTGTGTTAACATCATACAACATCAATCGACATTTTCAAAGTAATGAAGAGAGATTTTTCTTTGGATAGCAGGTGTAATGCCTGCAAGGTGTTTCTCAACAGAAAGCAAGAACAAGAAATTATCTTGGTGGGATGTGGACAAAGATGTGATTGATTTATGTAGGAGAACACTTTTTAATTCCAATTCATTTTCCCCTCCATCCCTTTCCTGGATAAGAATCTGAGGTTGATGTAATGTAATGTATTGTAAATGACCAATACGTTTTCAATGCATTGTTGTACTGTCTTCAGACACATAAAGTAATTATGTTTTCAACCAACAGAACATTAATGGTGAAAAAGCAACACACATTTTAGTTGAAGTGCCTTTCAAAATACCCAAGGACACAGAATGTTTATATCATCAAAAAAAGATGAAAAAAAGCTTCGTCAAAGTGGGTTCTGATTATGTGAAGTCAGACACGGTCCATCCTCCTGTGTGCATCCTCTCCCTCCCGCCACTTACTCTTCATCTCTTATCTCTCCTAGACATCTGATAAAGCCAGCATCCAGCGGCTGACTGAGAGCTTCGTCACCAAACTGCAGGCTGATTTCCCCTCCACCGTCAGCACCATCTACAGGTACAGACACGTCCGACAGACAGACAGACAGACAGT
Organism: Engraulis encrasicolus; assembly: GCF_034702125.1. Lineage (NCBI taxonomy): Eukaryota > Metazoa > Chordata > Actinopteri > Clupeiformes > Engraulidae > Engraulis > Engraulis encrasicolus. The sequence continues at coordinate 14,505,979 of NC_085878.1, forward strand.
CGGCCTGCATTTCAGACACTTAAGACATCTCGATCGATGCAGTTTCCGGCGCTGTCTGCCTTAGGAAACAGTCCCCGTTGAGCATTTCACTTTATTAAGGCTGCTTTTATTGTGTGGCTAAAAAGGGTGCCAAGCCTGTGTTTAAGGAAAACTTTACTGTTATAATCAAGACTTAGATTGTACCCAACGCTGTAATTACATCCAATTCGGCGGCTGCAAATTGTCCTCCGTGCAATCATTTTGTGTAGCTAGTCGTCTGATATCTCTCTCTCTCTCTCTCTCTCTCTCTCTCTCTCTCTCTCTCTCTCTCTCTCTCTCTCTCTCCTTGGCAGTGTCTAACTGCATGTGAAAGGAAATGGGGGGTGTTTTTACTGTCTGTTGCTCGGCGTCCCTCATTCTTCAGCCTTTTTCGTCTCTCCAGGACGAGCGAGAAGCTCCAGACAGCTCGCACGGGCCAGACGGATGACGGCGTGCCGCCCAGCAAGTGCCTGCTCTGCCTCTGTGCCCTTGACACGACCAGCGTGGGTAAGTGCCAGCCCAGCAGCAAACCCCCTTTTGACGGATCGCATATTCAACAGCGGCCGCGCCGAAACCTCTCCCACCTATAAATTCTAACTGACAATAAAGACCTCGGCCGTGCTGTGCTGTTCGCTTCTGTGGCGGAGGGCACGGGTGACTCTGCTGCTGTGCTCTCTGCACGGCTCTCCGCGTGCCACAGAATGATGTCCTGGGCCAGGCCTGCTGCTTACATAACTTATCGCTTTCACTTTGTCATGCCTTCGTGCCATTCTCCCTTCTCCACTTAGTGATGTGTAGAGGAGGCCTTGGACTTCAATGCCACGTTGCGGGTCTGAGGAAATGTCCCAGGGGAAGAAGCCATCAGGCTTTGATGTATACATGTGTGTGTATACATGTCTGATCTATCAATCAAAATCAATATGTATTTATTTAGCTCAGTATCACAACTATACAGAAGGCCTTATCAAATCATGCAGATGCAAGGCAGGGATGCTTTTCAACTTGAGCTTGAGCCGTCTTGTCTCTGTTTCTCCTGTAGATGGTTCTCTTCTTAGCCTAGCATTGCCATCAGCTCTGCTGCCTCTCATGTGCTGCCTGAGCTTGGTGTTTTGGTTGAACATCATCAAAACAATTTTAATTTAGGGTCCAGCAGGTCTATACTGTTTTACAGTCCTTTCACAAAGATTGTAAATGTCTTTGAATCTATTAATGGCCAAGGACCTATCTATCTCACAAACATGCTCCAAATGTGCTGTCCACCCAGACTTCTTAGACCTGCAGAATCACTCAAACTGGTTCAACCCACCACTCACACCAAACGGGGAGAGGCATCCTTTAGCTTTTATGCAGTGAGACTCTGGAACGTCCTTCCCTTGCACATTCAATCTGCATCCACCCTACCCATTTTTAAATCCAAACTCAAGACCAAGCTCTTTGCAGATGCGTTCCTCTCATTCACACTTTGTTTTCACCATCTTGTATTTTGTCTTGATTCCATATTTGCATGGTTTAATTTTTGTGTTGTTTTTGAAGCATATTGGGATTGCCTTTCTGTGTATGAGAAGGGCTATACAAATGAATGTGATTTGACCGTTTCCAAAAGGATCATTGTTGGGGACCCAACAATGCTGGGGGACCCAGTCGGGTATTTTAAGAGATTTTGAATTCTGCTCTGTAAAACAAGCACTGCTGCTCACACAACTAATCCCTTTTAACTGTCTCATGCCCTCATGTCATCCCCCTTTCTTTCCCCTCCTTTCCGGATGTGCAGAAGAGGCCTCGGCATTCAATGCCACACTGTTGTCTGAGAGGCTCTCACAGGGGAAGAAGGTATACGGTGTAGACCAGACAGCCCAGACCGCTGCGCCACACCCGAGCTCTGGGTCAGCGGGTCAGTGCTGCTCCTCAGGTGGAGGCTCTGGGGAAGGAGGCTGTGGAGGAGGAGGAGGAGGAGGAGGAGGAGGTGGTGGAGGCTCTGGGGAAGGAGGCTGTGGAGGAGGAGGAGGAGGAGGAGGAGGAGGAGGGGGAGGGTGTTGCTCCACTCCAAAGTAAGTAGCTCTAAGAGCCATGAACTCTTGACACACCACTTCAGTTTTTTTGTGTGCGTGTTGGGCATTGGATTGGGGAATATTATGTGAAAAGTTGAAGAACCACAGCTATACAGTATATTGCACAAAAACTATGAATATGAATGTCACGGAGATGTAATTGGGTTGTATAATGTAATTTACTGTTGAGGATTGCAGGCTGGAAGAGGCAGAGTGACTCATGGCAAAGTGAAGTAGAGGTACAATGTTGCTGATGTCCTGCTTGTGTGTGATTGTTTTTTTTTCCTCCACAGGCCGTCTGTCAGCAGTGATCTGAAGAGTCTGTTGTGCTATAGCTGTAGGCTGACCATCAAAGACATGGTGAGACACCCGACTTTAACACACCAGCCGAATCCATCTTCTCTCCTGTTTTATCATTTTAACCAGAGGCATTCAGTTGCTTCTCTTCCCCACCATCTCTGACAAATCCTGTAACTTTTTTTCCCCCTCTGCTCCAAACAGACAACGGTGGAGACGCTGCCTTTGTACATAGCGAGTGAAGCAGAGAAGCGGCAGAGAAGGTGAGTTGAGTTGTGTATCCCTGTGGTGCTTGTGCTTATTAGAAGACTGTAGCGTTCAGACATCTTGTAATGCATGCAGACTGGAGACAGTGGGGAAAGACATGGCTTGGGTTGCGTCTGCCATCGTTTGGCTGCGGAGATGTTAAGTGGGTGTGTTTGTACAGTTTGTCGTGAGCAAATAACATTCTGTCGTTCCATCTGTTGTTCAGTCATCACAATCTCCCGTCCTCGCCTTCAATCTTGTCTTGTGTACATTATCATTTTGGCAGTGCAAAGCACAGTTGCTGTTCATAAATGTCTTGAGAAGATTGATTAAATGAATTGACTTAATGGGATGATGAAGGATGTCCTTTTCAGTTTTACTTGAGAGAGAGAGAGAGAAGAGAGAGAGAAAAGACGTAAAAATCAAATGTGAAGTGGTGTTTGTTGTCCCTGTCTTGTCTCGTACTAAAGAAAGACGAAGAGGAAGGGGAAAAAAAGAATCCTGCAGTGATGTTTGTACTGTCGTGGTGTGAGTTTTCTAAGGGCTGTTTGATTTTCCTGGCGTCTTGACTAGGGTGGAGATGAGGAGGGAGATCAGTGAGTTCCTGCTGGGTGAAGATGAAGACGAGGAGCAGCCGTGCTAATTATGACTCAGCACCACCACCACACTAAACTCCTCTTGCCCAGAATGCTTGCACCATTAATTACGTCTTATTTAGATCATTATTTTTTTTTATTATTCGCTGCCTGGATCCTTTTTATGTACTTTTGTCACGTTTCAGCCAGGCCTAAAGCAGTGGGTTTGCAGTCTGTTTGCTGCATACTCAAAACCTGTTATTTATTTTCTCAATTATGCTTTTAATGATGCACATTTATAATGAATGAGTGAATGGCATGCAGAAAACTAATGCTTCTGTCTGCCAGCCTTGTTGTGATGAATAAACCAGAACTTTATTTAAATGATGATTGTTATTTATTGGCAACATGTGCAGCATTTATTTTTATTTTTTATTCTGTTTTGTTTTCTTTTTTATTTCGTCTTTAATCACAGATATGAAAATGTCATAGAATTTCCCTTTAGAATTAACCCTTGTAACAGTCTGGTTACAAGACAAGAAAGGTAGCAAGGACACTTTCAGGAAATATGATTTTTTTTTATGTCTAAGCAAAAATCAAAATATATGTGTCTTGGTTGGACATCATAAAAACAATTTTAAGTTAGTGTCCAGCTGGTCCACGCTGTTTTACAGTCATTGTCCAATATTGAGGCACAGTAGTAGTGATTTGGCTATTGCAGAAAACATTTACCAAATAATAAAATGCGTTACTGAATTCCAGCATGACAGTTTTCCCAAAAGACCATTGCTGGGGGACCCAACAACGCATTCCAGTCAATATCAGCAGAATTACTTGTAAGAAGAGTTTGCTTTGTAGTCTGTAAAACACGCTCTTCCTTTGCCAGGAGAGGAAAAAAACAAGTCTTTGTCCCCTGACATCTTTGGTTATGTCAGTATAATTCTAAAGCCAGTTACAAAGAATATTGTAACAATGTACTTCCATCCAACACCTTTAAACATTCTGTAAACAGTTTTCGATGTAAAGAAATATAAGGACATCTGTATTAAACTAGTGTTTGTTACTATTGGCAACAAAAGGTCCTTGTCTGATCGACGGCTCTGCTGAGCCTGAAATCTCCCGGCAGTCTCCCCTCAGACAGAGAGGAAGAGACAGACTGCTCTGCTCCAGTCATAGGCCTGTGGGGTGGCCTGCCTTCCTGGGGCTCTGCTTGGCTCATCCATTCACACAATTGGACGTTTCTGGCAGTGAGGCTCTCCATCTGCCAGGCCCGACACATGGAGGATTACTAAGGGATGCAGCAGGCAGGAGGCGTGTGCAGCTCCAGTCCTGTGGGAACGGGGGGGAACGGAGGAGGAGGAGGAAGGGAAAGGAGTGGGAGGGTGATAAACGAGAAGCCCTGGACCACATATAACACCAACCCAGGAGCTGGCCAACTTTATCAGGCCAGGTCAACACACACACACACACACACACACACACACACACACACACACACACACACACACACACACAGTGCAGAACTGCAGGGCTGGCTGCCACCACTATCACTTCCCCGTCCCTGTGTCCTTTCCTCC
>NC_085878.1:14515739-14518239 GCF_034702125.1 Engraulis encrasicolus
CACACACACACACACACGCACACGCACACGCACACACGCACACAAATGCAGAAATGAGATGACCGCATTGGAATCTACTGTATTTTGTCCGTAACTTGAGTCATCCATCAATGGGTGGATCAGAGATGGGAGACTACTCACTGCGTTGTTCCCAAACTCCTTGGTGAGCTTGTCGTAGTTTGCTTCTGTGAAAGGCTGGATGGACTGCTGCTGGACACTCATGGTGAATAATGGCTGTGGAGGAGATGACAACCATGCACAATATTGAAGCTTGAAAATATTAGAAGCCGTGGCTCAGTGGTTAGGGAGTTCAGATTCAGATGGGGAGTGGATTCTAGATCTGGTTTTAAGTTATGCAGTACTACAGGAATAGGATTCCACAGCGTGTAGATGTTATGCCGTCAGTGGCCGCATGGCCTTGGCGGAGGCTTGCACTCTCAGAGTGCTTCTAGTTTAAAATGTATCCTGCTAGTCTTGAAGGATTAGGGAAAAATCCTTACTCCTCAAATGTTTATTTAGAGGGCACTCGGTATGTGTGCTGCATGCTTATGCCCTTACCTCATAACCTCCAAGTTTAACAGTGACGGTGACATCTACGGGATGGTTGACCACGCCCACAACCGATCGGACCAATGAGATGAAGAGGAGTGGGAACCAGATGATGCAGATGAGGAAGAAGATGATGAGGCCGCCCATGCCATACTTCACTATCTTCTTCTTCTTCTGGCCCTTGGGCTGCGGGTATTTCTGAAGACATACGGAATACCAAATGAGAGCTGATACATGACATTATTGGAGGCAAGTTTGTGCAGTACGAATGAACCATCTCTTCTTCAATCTTATTGTACAAACTTGCCTACAGTAATGGCATCCACTCTCATTTGGTATCAGCAAATCTCGTAAGGAATGAAATATGCATATGTACCAAGGCTACAAACAAGAAGGAACATAAACCTCCTTATATTTACATTTATATACGTAATTTCAATGGACTTGCCTCGGAAATGTTTTAAACAGCCAACATATTTCGAGCCGCACATATGTCTTCATCAGGGATTAGTCCCCATAGTGTACTAAAGGCTTTCTTTGAAATGCTAGCATGGAATGCTTTAATCTCGTATTTCTATGGCAAGAGAACCCAACATACTGGCTATGTATAAATTCTTATACCAGCTGCCTACCTTCACTGATAAAAATTAAGACTAGCTATCGTGTAAAATAAAATACAAATAAAAATAATAATAATAAACAAAGCAATTTTTGATAGCCCAAATGAACCCTGGTTTGCGGTTTAACCCAGTTTTGTAGTGAAGTGACGCGTGTAGTGAAAGGTGTTGACCATTGTAAAAGCCTACGGCTGTTAAACAAGGCCTCATTAACACCAGTGGTGGTCCATATGGTTTGCATCAATTGTGCGCGGTGTGCTACCTTCTCAGTCTCACGGCTGCACTTGATGATGAAGATGTTGGCGTAGATGTCCTCCACGCACATCCAGTTGGACAGCGACAGCGTGGTGTCCGTCCACACCCAGTCCATCACCGCCCTCAGCTCCACCAGGAACGGAACCAGACGGAAACTACAGAGTAATCAACACCAGAGAACTTAAGTCACATTCATCAGATCACTTTGTCACGTTTGGCACAATAACATTCGGTGACACTTTACTTGACGCAGGTGTCATAAGTATGACACAACAGTGTCATAACATTGTAATAGTGCAGTCATGCATGTGTCATAAACATTATGTCAATGTCAAACATTTTATGAATTTGTCATTACGTGAAATTTGGTAATGATAAAGACAAGCCTTACAATGTCAACTTTTCATGACCATAAAACCTTTATGACATTGACATTATGTTCATTATGTTCTGTGTCATGACACCGTTCTGACACTATTATGACACTGTTATGTCACATGAATGACACAGGCATCAAGTAAAGTGTAAACTGGCATTAATCACCAGATGTACCATATGCATTGTTCCATTAAAACCTCTATCCCTTGACATTTGACACAGCATATTCACACATGCTATGCACTATAAATATTCTCTCTGCAGATTCTCGTTCATCCGCGTCATTTTAGTCACAGAGAGTTGACTTTGGTTAGAGTAGTCCTTTGTTTACATTTTTGTACTCATGAATGTAAGCCATAGTATGCTGTCTTTACATATGCTCTTTAAGTATGCTCCAATAGTAAACATCCTTCCCACAGATGAGCATGTATTCAATGACACAATTCCTGCCCTCCGTGCGTCTTTCATGATATATATATCATGGCTCTAGTAGGATAATCTGTAGCTTTCTTGAATTATATATACATCTGACACGTGCAGCTCACCCTTGGAAGAGGAAGAGGTTGAGGTGGTTGTATTTCTTGGTGAGGAAGTTGCCCAGGATGCGCGTGGGGTAGCCGCAGCGGATCTGATAGGCCGACAGCGTGAAGTAGATGCACTTGACGAAGTACCAGAGCTGCGCCACGAAGTTCTGATTAAAC
>NC_085878.1:14523239-14533239 GCF_034702125.1 Engraulis encrasicolus
GTGCAACACAGTAGCTCTTCTGTCATGGCATTAGTGGTAATGAGAATATGGAGCTACGTACAGTATGGCACCCTCTCACTTTCTATGACACCTTGACAGCCATTGTTCCCCATTAGCAGATAACACTGCCTTCGAGTGTTACTCAGGCGTCCTTTAAAAGGACCCCTGGGTAGTTCTGACCTTGCTGTCAGTTACATAAATGTGATTTAAAGAAAATACTAAAAATGCTTAGGTTTTCTTAAAAGGTAACAAAATGATTTCATTCTTAAGTGAAATCATTTGGTTGCATCTGATCCAGGTACAATCACAATACAGCAGTCAAGCTGTTGCTGCCAATAGTCTCCCAGAAAATGCGTTGAAATGTAAAGATGGAACCCAACATGCTCTGCAGATGGAGGCGATTTCTAAACATTTTAATAAACAAAATCATTCCTGTAACACTGAGCTACAGTACCAATGATACAATGTTGCCAATGTCAGTTGTGTTAAGCCAACACGTTTTACTACCTGGGAGATTGTTTTAACCCCCCTGCGCCCAAGCCTATGTTAACCCTACTGTCACCAAAATTGTAATGGCTATGTCTTCATCTGTTACTTAAGGCTCTCTGTAATGTCATAGCAATGTTGTGATGATGTTGTTGAGCATTTTCAGCAAATAGTGAATAGGCCTTCCGGCAACCCTATCTGCAGTAAGAGTCTACAAGCCCTCCCTTGAGTTTTTCTGGGGCTAACCTTTCTTGGGTGATTTCTTCCTGCGGAATCGCAGCAGTCCGCCTTTCTTGGCGGCCTTCTGCTCTGTGGAGGGGTCAGGCATGGGGGGTTCAGGCGTAGGCTCAGGGGTGGGTTGTGCAGTGGCCTCAGGCTCAGGCTCAGGCTCAGCATCCAGAGACAGGGGCGGTGTGTCTGCGATCTGGGGGGTGTCTGCAGCGAGGCCGACTTCCAGGTCGGTGAGGCTGGTAGTGGGGATAGGCTGACCCTCCTCTCCCTCTCCGCTCCCCTTCTTGGTCTGGGCCTCAGGCGAATCACCACTCTTCTCCTCCAGCGGACCATCCTGATCCCACAGACCGTATTTCTGGAAGACACACATTCAGTACACACAATTCAGAAAATGTCTGAAAATATTGTATTGTCTTAAATGTATGACAGGAATGTACTTCCTTCAGTTTAGGATTTATTTCTTACTGTAAAAATAAAATTGCACAGTAGCATAGCTAAAAACAGCTAATCCAACAAGTTCCTTTTCAATAGTGTGAGCAAAATCCCACGTACTATCCATTCCACATGCATGTATTTATTACGTTTTGGTCATACTGACCTTCCGCAGTTCCCTGAATACATACTAACATTCCCATACATTCCCCATTCCTCTTATAAACTGGTTCAGGGGTAGATGCCAAGAGGTTTATACAGAAGCAGAGCACTATATTTCAGTTCTGGATGCAGGACAAGCATATACGTCTACGTCCAACACTACTGCACACTCCAGCACACTCTGACCTTCATCAACCTAATCTATCACACACACACAAACGTAGACCTGCACCCACGTGCATGCATGCGTGCACTGCACACACACACACACGCACACACGCACGCACGCACGTACGCACGCACGCACGCACGCACGCACGCACACGCACGCACACGCACGCACACTCACTACACACATACTATATGGAAGCACACGCACACCTGCACACATTCATGGGTAGCCTACCAACTTGCACATAGTATAGAGGCAAGAGCACACGCACGCACACATGCACAAACACACACACACACACACCACTACCTGCTATTACTGCAGAGCTTTTTATTTCTACGACTTTAGTTAGCTCACTGTTGTGATATAGCTGCAATATATAGGAGAGACCTCCCCAAGAAATACAGTGCGAACGAGTAGAAATACAGTCCAGACACTGAGGAGGCTGTGGCTCTGTGACTGTGATAAATGCTTCTATACGACAGTGAAGAATTTAGTCCTTGGGAGAGGAGTTTATGATCTACATTAGTTTGTGGGGAATCTGAGGACATGGCCTCTTTAGTAACTCGGGTCTCGTGGACAACTTCAACTGCTTAAAAAACGACTTCAGTACTTTTTAAAGCATTTCTGTGACAAGCTAATGACCAAAGCAGGACCACATGCTGGCTTTTTGGACAAATCGCAGAGCAGCTGGCTAGCGACCAAAAAGAAATAGCATATCAAATCTGTGTGTGTGGGTGTGTGTATATGAGAGAGAGAGGGAGGGAGAAGGAGAGAGAGAGAGAGAGAGAGAGAGAGAGAGAGAGAGAGAGAGAGAGAGAGAGAGAGAGAGCGAGAGAGAGAGAGAGAGAGAGAGAGAGAGAGAGAGAGAGCGAGCAAGAGAGAGTTTTGTCTGTACCATATGCAGTGAGCGGTGGATGTGTACAGTATGTGTGTGTGGGTACCGTACGTAGTGTGTGTGTGTGTGTGTTTGTGTGTGTGTGTGTGTGTGTGTGTGTGTGTGTGTGTGTGTGTGTGTGTGTGTGTGTGTGTGTGTGTGTGTGTGTATGTGTGTATCCGTGTCTGTGTCTGTGTCTGTGTGCGTGTGTGTGTGTGTTTATGTCCGTGTGTGTGTGTGTGTGTGTGTGTGTGTGTGTGTGTGTGTGCGTGTGTGTGTGTGTACCATGAGCAGTGAGCGGTGGAAGAAGAGCGCCAGCAGCTGCAGCAGGTCGTAGCGTATGTAGTTGTCGGTCTTCTCCAGGCCCAGGATGCGCGGCGGGAAGAAGGGCTTGTCCTCGTTCAGGTGCGTCTCAAACACGCTGTTCCAGGGGAAGAAGCCAAACTGGAACAGGTACTTCACAATCACCATCACCTGAGGGACGGGCAGACACAACAGGCATATCAGGAACAGCCAACCAGAAATACAGTAACACCTGAGGGACGGGCAGACACAACAGGCATATCAGGAACAGCCAACCAGACATAACACCTGAGGGAGGGACACCGGCATATGGGGGCCAGACACACCACAGACACACCACAGAGAGCTTGTTTGGAAGAGGAGACATTAGAACTCAACCTGTAGGCATGACACAGGACAGACAAGAAATAACAAGGAGTAGAGCAGAATGACCAAGACCAACTATGAGGTATTTTTTTAATAAAAAAAACGACAGACAGACAGACAGACAGACAGACAGATAGACAGATAGATAGATAGATAGATAGATAGATAGATAGATAGATAGATAGATAGATAGATAGATAGATAGATAGATAGATAGATAGATAGATAGATATTGTGACACAGGCACTGAGGAATAGTCTGTGTAGTGTAGAGTCTATTGACTCAGAACTGAATGATATTGTAGTCAGAACTGAACAAGTCTCTCAATGGAAGGCACTAAACGTCCTCAAGCTCCAAAAATTGAACTAGACTCTTTTGAACAACACCAGCGTAAACAATGGCCGTCCCGTCATCCACAAAATTCTTGCTGATAAGTTTCATTCAGGTCCACCACTACACGGCACGATTGACAGAAAACAATACAAAATAAAAGGGCGCACCTCCGTGTAGACGATGGCGGTCATCCAGAAGCGCTTGCTGGGCCGGGGCACGGCCAGCATGGCCCAGAGGAAGATGAGGATGGGCAGCACCAGGGAGATGACGGAGGCCGTCACCACGTTGTTCAGCACGATGATGAAGTAGCAGACCAGCTCCGAGTTGGCAGCCAGCAGGTTGTAGAGGGCAAACAGCAGCTTCAGCAGACGGTTCTGGGACGAGTAGAACTCACGACTGTGCACCAGCTCCTCCATGAAGAAGGATCTGGAAAGGAGAGTAATGTTTACGTTTTTAAACCTGTTAACCCATTTTAACCCAAGCCCTTTTTGGGAAAGGGTGCCCTCTGCCTACAGTATTAAATCCTAAATATCTCAACTCACGAAACACATAAAAACATGAAATAAGTTGCATTTAAAAGCTAGGACCCTCATTTGGCATTAGAATGTGCTCATTCAGCTCTAACATACCCATATTTTTAATTTAAAAACTCAAATCTCAAGAGCCTGAATGCAGCGTATATGTGTCTCCAGGCTACAATGAGTTAAGACATGGACCCTTTTACAAATAGCCTGTTACCAGAATGGCACGGAGCAAGTCGTAATGCATTTCTAAAGGTACTGTGTTATGCCATAATGATGTAGTACAATGGTAGTAAAATCTTATCAGTCATTATTACAGCTTTCCACTGGTGCTGGGGCTACATATACTTTTGGGGCTTTTGATTTCACTCCAATAACATTTAACTTCATAACTACATCATAGGTGTGTCTCTCCTCCAGTTGTGGCCAGAGGGGTATTTCATGAATGTTTTAAGTGAAAAATCTGGATGAGCTAACCAACAGGAAGTGGTAAATATCATAATAAATACGCTGCAGGCATAACTAATTGAAAAAAATGAGGACTTCAGACTCTTCTATTAGATGATTTATCACTACCTCAAGGTTAACTTAACCTGGTTTACTTCTGAACCAGCTTCGTGGAATACCCCCATACAGGTATGATGCTGCCTACCGTACGTAATAGCACCTACCTGTCAGTCAGCAGTTCGCTAGCGGTGCGTGACTGGCGGAGCTGTCTGGCGGAGCGTGGTACCACCTCTAGCTCCTGCGTGGAGCAGCTGTAGGCACTGGTACGGGGCGTGCCCGTGTCCAGCTCACTCTCCTCCAGGTCTGCCCCACTGTGGGTGAAGGAAAACCAATCACAATCAAAACAGGAAAAACACAGAAGAGCACAAACCTCCGTCAACTCGCATCATCACCTCAAATAAATGGGCCATTACCATTATAACAGGGGTGGAGAATTATTTTGGCCGAAGGGCCACATTGGGTTTTGATTGTTGACAGAAGGGCCAGATAGATTTGTCTTGTCCGTGTCAATAATGAAAAATAATGTACGCTGACATAACTTGTCAGCTATGCCTTTCCTGCCCATTGTAATTAAATGTATTTGGATGTAGTATGTAGTTGGCTACTTGGTTCATCTTAAATTGGCAAAAGCCTGGTTTTAGGTAGCCCTTTTAAGAATGTTGAGTGACTGTATGAAATCGGATTTAAAAGTTGTCTTTCTTGAAAGGGTCTGCGGGCCGCATGAAATGGCTCAGCAGGCAGCATGTGGCCCCCGGGCCAGAGTTTGCCCACGTCGGCATTATACCGTCATTAGAATGCGAAGAATTTAAAGAGAGCTGCATGAGCGTGTTGGAAAGTTAGTTTGCGCACAAAATAAATAGCCTGGCAAAAATATGACCTCCTTAGCAGAGGCCACAAACATCATAACAGAACAAACAAAACAAACAAACAACAAAACAACCAGCACATGAATAATGCAATAGGTAGAGTTGACTATATTTGCAAATAACAGTAAATAACACCTGGGAACTGAGCTTGACCGTTAAATCAAACAAAAAAAATGCATTCAAATATGCAAATGGTAGGCAGTGAAGTATGGCAGAAAGAAAAATACGTACAAACAAACAGTGCTGAATGCAATCAGACTCTGGTAGGACTGTAATGAACTGGAGCTGTGTGTTTTAGAGCTCAGTTTGATTTACATGTTATTCCAAGCAGCATCTTATCGGGCCAGTATGAGCTGTGGGGGGAATTTCCTTGCAACTCTAACGGCACAGCATGAAACTGTGCCAAGAAGATAGCATGTACGTGAGGAGCAAGATAGGTAGCGCTCTCTCTCTCTCTCTCTCTCTCTCTCTCTCTCTCTCTCTCTCTCTCTCTCTCTCTCTCTCTCTCTCTCTCTCTCTCTGTGCGTGCATGTGTCTGTGTGTGTGCATGTGTATGTGTGTGTGGGCATGCATATGTGCGTTTGTGCATGTGCACTTGTGTGCTGATGTGTGTGTGTGTGTTGCGTAAAGCACACCCAAGCTAAATCATGTGTTATCTAATCTATCTATGTGACACTGGCTTAATACTCCTCCCCAAACAGAGGAGGCTCCCCAGGGGATGACACTGAAGATGGGGGCGCTGCCTAGGGGGAGCCAGCCAGACGCCTATGGGACTATCCAAGCTAGGTGCCTATGCAAGTATCTCAGCTAAACTGTAAAACATGGCAAGCCAATTAAACGTACAAAAGTATGTATATAAGTTAACTCAACTAGAGGCTTATATTTGTGTCAACTCAGAAATCAAAGTCTCAAGTTGAGTTAACTTACAAGCTTAAGGCAGCAGAGCATGTTCGTTTTTTACGTTTAACTGGCTGCAGTGTTTTACAGTGTAGATGCCTATGGGGCTATCCTAGCTTGATGCCAATGGGAGTATCCCAGTGGGGGTTGCAGTGCCCCAGCTCACCCACCTGATGGCGCCGCTGCTGTGCAGCTGGTCGGCGTCCGTCTCGTCCAGGCAGGTCTCCAGAGTGGGGCTCTCGCTGCCCTGAGACAGGCGCTCACTCGACAGCTGCCTCTGGACCTGCAGAGCAAAGCAAGAGCATAGTGGTCAGGCCAACAGACTCCAGATCAGTTGTTAACCGGAAATGGACATGTCAACAGCACAGCAAGAGCGCAACAGACAGCAGTCAGGCAAACAGACCCCAGATCAGTGGTTGACAGGGGACATGTAGTGTGTACGTATATCCACAGCACAAAACCAGTGTTGGGATCAGTGGCTGACGGTGTATGGCTGGATAGGCAGTGTTGTTGGGGGTCAAGTGTGCTGTAAGTCTTAAAGAGGCAGTGGTGTAGTCTACGTAGAACGTGGGTATACGGAGTATACCCACTTCTAAATTTCAGGGATTTCAGTATACCCACTTAAAATTGATTTATCCATTGTTTTGAATAGCACAAATATATACAGTATACCCACTTCAAAAAAATGCTCAAATACACAGTATACCCACCATAAAAAAGTAGACTACACCACTGGAAAGAGGCAAAGAGCACACAGCAATCAGACAAACAGTGTATGGGTGGATGTGTGGTGATGTTTGGGGAGATGTGTGAGTAGGAAGAAATGTCAATGTAATAAGCACAACGCAACAGTCAGGCAAACAGATCCCAGATCAGTGGCTGGCAGTGTCTGCCTGGCTGTGCAGTGTTGTACAGTAAGAGCGGTCAGATGCACAGACCCTAGATCAGTTTCTAACTGTTCATGTGTAATGGCACAAACCCACCAATAGCAACATTACATTGCATTTGGCAGACACTGTATAACCAAAGCGACTTACAATCACGACTAGAACGATAAGAGCAATGGAAGTAATTGACTTTGTATGGAGCAACTGCCAACAGAAGAGACAAAAAGCAGTTTGGGCAACAAAAGGAGATTTGAGCGACTCGAGAGAAAGTTTGTCGTTGAACTTCAGTGAATACTATGCTAATGAGCTATGAGCTATCCTTCGGGTTTGTTCGCATGGCAAGTGTGAAGGAATGTTGAGGGCGAGGGAAACACTATGGCGTGTGATCTGTTGTCATGGTGATCAACAACAACAACCCCACATGAAATGATGACATCATTCAGAGCATGTGCTGTGCTCGGGGTGGGAAACAGGGCAAGACATATTACACCTCAGCTGGTGTGGTATTTCAGCATGGGGATTGAAGAACAGCAATAAGGACCCCTACTGTGAATACATTTCATACAGTGGTGGAAATGTATGCTAATGTGTGTGTGTGTGTGTGTGTGTGTGTGTGTGTGTGTGTGTGTGTGTGTGTGTGTGTGTGTGTGTGTGTGTGTGTGTGTGTGTGTGTGTGTGTGTGTGTGTGTGTGTGTGTGTGTGTGTGTGTGTGTGTGTGTTTGAGGGAGAGATAGAGACTGAAACAAAGGGACTGTGTGTGTGTGTGTGTGTGTGTGTGTGTGTGTGTGTGTGTGTGTGTGTGTGTGTGTGTGTGTGTGTGTGTGTGTGTGTGTGTGTGTGTGTGTGTGTGTGCGTGCGTGCGTGAGTGAGTGAGTGAGTGAGTGAGTGAGTGAGTGAGTGAGTGAGTGAGTGAGTGAGTGAGTGAGACAGAGAGAGAGGGAGAGAGAGAGAATACTGTACATTTGTGCATGTGTGTATGCATGCAGTGTGTGTGTGTGTGTGCGTGTGTGTGTGTGTGTGTGTGTGTGTGTGTGTGTGTGTGTGTGTGTGTGTGTGTGTGTGTGTGTGTGTGTGTGTGTGTGTGTGTGTGTGTGTGTGTGTGTGTGTGTGTGTGTAATACGTGTACATGTACATGTGTGTGTTTTAAGCCCAGTGTACCCACCTGGCTGATGTTGTGTATGAGCATGTATCTCTCGTTGCAGAGCACGGTGGAGGTGTCCACGTACTGCTTGGTCAGCATGTTGAGCCAGAGCGTCACGCCGTCCACCATGGCCAGGAACAGCACGCGCAGGAAACGCAGGATGTCCATCAGACGCTGCACCATGTCACTACCCACTACATGGGCACACGCACACATGTTAACATAAACAGACATACATACAAACACGTAAGTAGACATACATACACACACACACACAAAAGCGTGTAGACATGCGCGCACACACACGCACCGACACACACACACACACACACACACACACACACACACACACACACACACACACACACACACACACACACACACACACACACACACACACACACACACACACACACACACACACACACACACAGACAAAAACACATCCACATATAGTATTTAACAGCATAACTATTCATATCCAATACGTCAGATCAGGATGCCGTGTGCCTATGTTAAGCATGAGGTGCTGGGGATTGGGGGGTTCATACCTGACTCCTCTGCCTCCTCCGCCAGCTCTCCATCCTGGGACGTGCCCTCCTCAAACACGGGCTCCTCTCCGTCACCTGAGGATGGATATTGTGTATATATGTGAAACAGGGATGGAGACAGCGGTCGTATCTGATTGATGACTGTGGAATATTGTCCTGCCTGTGCGTAAGCAACATGGTCGTTTATCAGTGTTGGCCAAAGAATGTGCTTGTCAACGTGGAGTGCAGTACTTCAAAAACAGTATTTTTTTTGGCACACAGTGAATAGAAATGTGCATGATGCACTGTGTTTATGTGCACTGTAGAGGTGAATGCTTGTGTGTATGAGTGTATGCGTGTGTGTATTAGTGAACAGGTGTGTGTATATGTGTGTCTTGGCCACATGGCTGGAAGGTGGCGTGGCGTGGCGTGGCGTGGCGTGGCGTGGCGTGGCGTGGCGTGGCGTGGCGTGGCGTGGCGTGGCGTGCGTGCGTGCGTGCGTGCGTGCGTGCATGTGTGTGTGTGTGCGTGAGTGCGTGCATTACTAACCAGCTGGCTGGAAGGTGGGCTGGGTGGCCTGTTGTCTCCTCTCCCTCTCCAGCCTGCGCTGCTCCCTCTGCCTCTGCTGGCGCTCCCTCAGGGCCTCCTTGGCACTCGTCACCCACGCCTGGTACGCCAACTATACGGGCACACAATACAACACATTCACACACACGCGCACGCACGCACGCGCGCACACACGCACGCACGCACGCACGCACACACACACACACACACACACACGAACACACACACACACACACACACACACACACACACACGAACACACACACACACACACACACACACACACACACACACACACACACACACACACACACACACACACACACACACACACACACACACACACACACACACACACACACACACACACATAGCTGATAGATCTAGTCCAGGGATGTCAAACTCAAATTTACTGTGGGACGAAATCTAAATCTGGGATTCTCATTTTCACATTATATGTTCATGCGCATATTCTGTCATATTTGACTGTTTTATGAGTGTTACGCTGTCCTTGGCCCACTCATATGCCTGTGAGAGACCAAATTCGTTCATCTGTCCAAATGTGTTCAAAATGAATGGAGTATGTACTTGGCCGAGTACAATCGGCATCTGAAATGATCTCGTGGGCCAGTTTTGGCCACCGGGCCTGAGTTTGACATCCCTGCTCTAGTCCATCCCTCCAGCCGTCCGTCCGTCCGTCCGTCCGCATGTGCATGCATGTG
>NC_085878.1:14535739-14563239 GCF_034702125.1 Engraulis encrasicolus
AGTGATAGAGCAAAAGAAGCTAAAGCAATAGAGAAAAGTAGAAGAGAAAATAGGGAGAGGAAGAAGCGATTCAAGTGAGCAACAGAAAGAGAGAGAGAGTGAAACAGGCCGACAGAGACAAGGAAGAAAGGAGAGTTGAGGTTTAGGGACAAAAACAGACAGAGAAGGAGAGACAGAAAAAAAGAGAGAGAGAATAATCACAGCAGCAAAGAAAGAGCAAAAAAGAGACAGATGGGAAAAGATACGAGAAAAGAGAGAACAATCAGCGCAGCAATCAGAGCTAAATCTCTCTCCTGGGTTCCGCCACGTCCCCAGCGGCAGGACACAGGAGCGGTTGCGGACGCGGTCCAACCGCGCGATTGCGGTCTAATCTAAGATGGAGATCAGCAGCCAGCAGCCCAGACAAACAAGCAAACCTGCTCCTATCCTACAGTCGGCCAGCCGGCTATCCAGCCAGCCAGCACGCACAGCACCGGAGCCCAGCAATTTCATCATCTAAGTGTCCCTCCCCACCGACCGACCGACGCAATTTTCCAATTGTTTCCAGCCTAGGAAAAGCTTCATTTGACTCAATTGGATCCTATTTGAATGTGAAGGCCCCTCAGGGTAGGTTCCACTGGACGGGGAGTGAGGAATTAAGACGTAAGTGGTGGAGAGGCGGAGGAGCTGTGGTGGAGGGGTGGGGGAGGAGGTGGTGGAGGGATGGAGGAGTGGAGGAGGTGGTGGAGGGATGGCGGTGGGGGCTGGGGGAGGTGGTGGAGTGGTGGAGTGGTGGAGGTGTAGAGGAGGTGGTGGAGAGATGGTGAAGGAATGGTGGAGGAGGTGGTGGAGGAGTGGAGGGGTGGGGAGGTTAATGGCTGGTGGAGGAATGGAAGGGTGGAGAGGTGGTGTAGGCCTGGAGGGGTTGAGGGGTTTGAAGGCTGGGTGGGTGGGGTGGTGGAGTTAGGGGGAGTGAGTAAGTGGCACAGGTCTTGCTGATGAGGTAGTCCAAGCAGGCACATACCGAGCAGCACCGGCCAACAGCCGCACAATAGGAAAGACTGGGTAAACATCATAACACACGCATGCCTGCATGCAGCCATGTGGGCAGCTGAGGCCCAGACTGGATAGAAACAGTCACACGAGAAGCACATGTNTGTACGCACAGGACACACACACACACACTCTCTTTCTGTCGACTGTCTCTCTGTCTAATTCTGTCTCTTGCTCTTGCTCTCAATTTCTTTCTCTCTCAAACTGAAACACACACACACGCACGCACGCACGCACAAATGCATGCACAAACGCAAAAGAACAAGCTTCAGACCTCACAAAATAACCTGGTAAGGATCATACTGGACCTACCCTCAAGAACTTACCTTGATCCCTTTCACTTTCAAAGACTGGGATGGCTGAGAGTTGAGGATAGAGTGTGTCAAATTGAGACAACCATGGTTCATACGATTGTAAATGGAGATGTCCCCAAATATGAGTAATATTGAGTAACTTTTTCAGGAGAGTGCCGGACATTCATAGTTATTCCACTAAAGGGAGTGCCACTGATTTTGTTCCTCCAAGAGTACAGACTGAATATAGCTCTATAGTCTTAGCAGTTATTGGTGTTATTTATCTATTCAATGGTTTTAATGGAGATTTAGTAGTCACAAAGCCACAACGCCATTTTAACATCTGCTGCCATCCAACATCAAGGATCACAATGGAAATAAGCCCTCAGGCTTTATTGTGTAATCCTGACTCTGTGTTTTCTTTTAGTTAAGTATGTGGTGTGGTTCACTGGAAACTAAATCATGTATTTGCTTTGATTCAAGAACTGAGATTGTAAAAATAAAATCAATCACTCAATCAATCAATACAGATGGAAGCTCACCAGTGGCGTGGTCCATCCATGGCCGGTGCCATTTCTTCTTGGAGCTCCTTCGTTCTTTCTTGCTCTCCTCTTGAGACCCTGTAAAGCAGGACTCTCTATGAATAACTGCAATCTCTATCATGGCTAGTTATGTAACCTTTAGCATCTGCATCTTCCCATTTCCATACTAGAGCATGTTAACACATTACATGGCTCTACCTGGTTCCTTCTCCTCCTTGGAGCTCGAGGCCTTGCGTCCCTCCTTGTACTTCTGCTGCTTGGATCGAATGCGCTCCATTCTGCGGTAAATAAGTAGGTTGAAATGAAATCATGCACAGTATATGGTATGTATGCAGTACATTCCCAAGGAACACCAATACAGTCCACCATCTTGAGCTCCAACTTTCACATCCTTAGTTGCTCCTGCTGTCTCTGCTTGTAGCAAAGCATCTTCAGTGTTTATCTCATCGTGTGTACATATACTGTATATCTCGGGGCTAAAACCTAGTCATGGTGGATTCACATGGCGTATTCACAGTAGCCTAATTATCTTTCACATTCACTTTTTACGGGTAAATTTTAGAGTTGTTTTATCATTCTGAAAACATCCTACTTTACGATCTAAGTCACAAAGCTGAGGACGTCAGTGGACTGCATAGTAGTTTCCAATGTGACTTACGATCTCTTCAGCTGCTGAAGGGACTTCTTTTCTGCCTGCTGGTGGAACCTCATGTTCTTCTTGATGCTGGCTCTGAAAAGCTCAAAACCCCTAAACACATGCACACACACACACACACACACACGCACGCACGCACGCACGCACGCACGCACGCACGCACGCACGCACGCACGCACGCACGCACGCACGCACACACACACACACACACACACACACACACACACACACACAAACACAGAAACTGTCTCAGTCTCTAAGAAGAGAATGAGCCAGTGTACATAGTATACCATTTGTTTATTTTACTGTGTGTAGGCCGGATGAGGGTCACCGAGGGTCACTGAGAAGATTTATGGGGTTCTCGCCTGGAACCACCTTTTCTATTCCCAAATGTTATGCTGTCAAGGTGAACGCATGAATTGCGCATCAACATGAACGCATCAACACAACTGCCATTTGGTGGATGGTTCTCTCTCTGTCAATCTGTAAACGCTATCACTGGCCTCTGACTTGCGCATGAACTCATTCCTCGCATAACCTGCAGGGGGCGTGCTCACCGTGAGGCTTGGAGGGCCGAGGCCTGCAGGTCTGCGGTGACGTGGAGGAAGTTGAAGCTGAGGAAGACTCTCCTCTGCAGCAGCAGGAAGAAGAAGCAGATGCTGTCCCAGATGATGCCCGCCTCCTCCACCGGCAGGGAACACTCCTTATCACTCACCTCCTTAGCTGAGGGCACACACACGCCCCGATACATACACACAATACACACAAACACACACACATGAAGACACAGACACAGGCACACAGGCACACACACACGCACACACACACATGCACACAGACACAGACACAGACACACAAACACACAAACACACACACACATGTGCGCGTGAACACACGCTCACACACGTGCCCGCACACACAAACACATGCACACATGTACAAACGGGCGCACACACACACACGCACGCACGCACGCACGCACGCACGCACGCACGCACGCACGCACGCACGCACGCACACACACACACACACACACACACACACACACACACACACACACACACACACACACACACACACACACACACACAAGCATTAGTATTAGTATGTACACTATGTAAACTGCATTCGTATTTTTAGATGCCAGCAATTATCTTTGCTTCCAAATCATCCAGAGGGTTCATCCAGGGACAGGACAGGACAGGCCAGGACAGGACAGGGGGTTGTGGGATGGATGAGGAGGAGGAGTATCTACAGTAATACCAGAGATTCTACCAGTATTATAGAGATATGCCAAGGTAATAGGTTGCTATGGGCACCTAACGTGACCAGGTTCCGGTCTGCCTAAAGGGGCGTGTCATAATACTCTTAGAATGAAAAGAACAGTCCTTAGGTCTGCCTAAGGGCGCGATCACACAGACCGCGGATTTCTGCCTACAATCTGCGATGCGCGTCCAGCTGATTAATCAGTGACCACACCGAGCGCGGATCCACTGCCCATTCGAATGCGGTGACTAGGCAACGTAACGACTCAACTGGCACTCGCAACGTAGCCTAATCGATGATTGTCATTAGCCTAAATGTTGTGAAAACATACACAAAATGCTTCGTCCATTCATCTATGTAAAATGAATAGAAGACGAGCTCTTTTCTTGCTCTCCTAACGTTGGATAGTGAATCTGATATGAATGTTGATAACGGTCTCCTATCGAACATCTGGAAATCCGCCGCGGGTTTTCCGCCTTGAGTTGAGGCGGACAATCCGCAACCCGCCTTGCACTGATATTAGACAGGTAATCCGTTCATTTTCATTGACAAACAATACAACACATCCGCCTCCTACTGTAAAATCCACGGTCTGTGTGATCTCGCCCTAAAGGGGGATACCCCGCCCAACCCCACCCCCGCGACAGTAGAACCCGGAAACAATGGGCCAATGGAACCTCTCTCTTATCCACTCTCTCTGGTAATACTTACGATCATAGTAGCCTTTCACTGTGCACACCAAGCTGAAGAGCTGAATCACCCAACAGAAGTTCTTCTGCATCTCGACCACGAACACGCAAGCCAGGATCTAGGAGGTGGAGATTACATCCAAATAAATATGCAGACACAGACAGACAATCACCCCTTTAAGTGAAAAAAACCCTCTCGCAATTGCCCAACCCCATTCGAAAGCCAAATCACAGACACATATTTATGACCATACACGGTAGGGGTGGGTATTGGCAAAGGGTTCACGATTCGATGTGCATCACGATACACATGCCACGATGCGATTCTATCACGATGCATTGCGATTCATGTACTACTGTGATGCATTGCGATATTTACTTCAGTAAATGTGTAAAATACAGCTTATTTGTCAGTTGCTGTGTAGCTTTCTTAAGTCAGTTCATTCTATATAAGCATTCTATCATCTGGGAGAGAGCTTACATCACAACAGAAATATTACCTATTCTCTACTGAACAAAATAACCCGTGGCAAATCGAATTTTATTGTTATCAAATAATCAATTGTCATGAATCCATGCAGTATATTGAGAAAATAAGTATCACGATACCTTGTCATGAATCGATGCATTGTATCGTGAGAGTAAGAATCGCGATGCATCGATATGACGATTATTTTGCACACCCCTAACACACGGTAGACTAAAAAGATCATTCAGATGTCAGAGCTAAGCTCATTTGTCATGGCAATCATCATAAGCGCTAAGCAGTAGGTGGAGCAGACTTCAATTTGAAGCTTAAGCCCAATTGCCTCCTCACCACAGCTTAGAATGCATGACAAGTCCACACATGGGAACTTTGTATGGGCCTTGGCGAGCTCACACATTTATCATTATGATTATGCCTACCTTCCCCAGGTCCTATCTTCAATGAATAGCCTGTGGTTGGCTATTTCTGCAGTTTGACTGTGCCATGTCAGTTTGACTGTGTGTTATGTGAGGTATTTTCTGTGTGAGCACCGACACATGTTTAACTGTGCCTCGACCAAAACCTATCCCTAATCCTAACCCGATTTTAAAAAGTGACCAGGGAACACAGGACACAGGGACCACAGGGATGACCCCTTCATACTGTATTCATACTATAGACCTTCCTGATGCTGACTGACCGAGAGCAGGTTCTTGGAGATGATGACGCCCACGTTGTACATGATGAGGCAGTCCCAGAGGGCCAGGCGCGTGCGGGACGGCTTGACCAGCAGCTGGGTGCCGAAGAGCAGGAAGAAGAAGCAGGCCAGCAGGTAGCCCAGGCCGAACACGCTGATGCGCGTAGCCCCCGTCACAAACACCACGGCCAGCACGAACCAGAACATGTAGCGGAACACCAGCACCTTGGCCATGTCCAAGTAGCTCCTAGGGACAGAGAGGTACGGGTTAGATAGATACTGTGGCCTTGATCACAGGGGTGCCATCACTATAGAGCAGCGCCTAGAACACTTCAATCCACCTGTACATTACATATATGTACAATTCATTGAGACAAGGGAAGGGAGGGGTGGGTAAACATGGACCAGGCAGGTAGACAGGTAGCATTATGGAAACATAATAACAACATAGGAAGAGGTGAGGGAAAAACGTCTCATGCCTTCAAATTATGGGGGGGTCACAATATGGAGAGTAAGGTTTTTAAAAAATAAAAAACAGCAACATCAGCACATTTTATTTTAGAGAAATTCAATTTTAGAACAGAATTAACTCGGTTCATCTGAGTTGATTTCCTTAATTAACAGAAATGTAATAAGTATTGTAAATACTGTAAATGTAATAAGTGTTATCTAACAAATGTAACAAATATTATTTTAGTGTAGAAGGTTGTATCCGTTAACCACCTACAGAATAATGTGTTTAGTTTGTTTGTCATAAAAAGGATAACATTCTGAAAATGCTATCAAACCACTTGCTAACCAATTGCATTTAATTAGACCTTATAGCATTTTGGGAAAGAGCTCTCCACCTGCAGTTGATGAAGTTGGGAGCGGGGTTGAAGGGCAGTCCGTCCATGGGGTTGGGGTTGTCCTTGTTGTCCCCTCCGGACACCATCCACTCCTCCGTCTTCTCATTCTCAAACACGTGCCACTGCTGAGACGCGCACATCAGCAGCAGGAAGTCCGCTGTGGAGAAGGGAACAGTCACACAAAGTCAGAGACCACTAGCAGGCCTAGTATGATCTATGATATGCCATGACCCCATATCTGCCATGACCATAGTGCAGTAGTAGTAGTAGTAACTTTATGGTCCCCCATGGAAAAACATTTACTGCACATTTTTCCCCATGGGGGACAATAAAGTTACTACTATTGCTATAGTCATGGCAGAGGCCACAGAGTAAATTTGGAGTTAATTCAACACTTATGCTATGTGTACACCAAGAGCGACCCACGCTACCTGAGTGATGGGTATTATTATTTCCCTATGGAGAGTCAGCGAAGTTAAAGTCAAGCTAATATTATGGTAATGAGCTATGACGCTACTCCACTAGAAACAATTGGAACGTTCATATTGTTGAATGTCCCAGATTGACGAGCCAGAGCCGTTATGTGATTAGCTAAATCAAACATGATTCTTCAGCGACCCCAGCTTCTCAGGTAGCTTAGGTTGTTTCTGTTGTACACGCAGCTTTAGAGAGCCAGATTAAAATTCACAAGATAATTTTATTGGAGACAATTAAGTTACTAATACTCCTATAGTCATAGCAGAGGCCACACAAAGAATTGGCAGAGTTAATTCAACACTCGGAGAGTCAATTTAACATGTATTTTAACAAGCTATTTAACATGTGCATTTGAACCCCAGAGTTTTCTCTAAGGGTTGAATCAACACTGCATTGTTACATACTGTGCATGTGACGAACGAAAACACAGAAGCAAACAGAGAAACACCCTCAAAGGCTCAAAGGCATGTGTGTGCATGTCTGTGTATCTGTTCATCTGTATGATGTAATACGCTGGAGCCAGACTTGCTTGAGTCAGTGTCACTTAAGTTGACTCAGTACAGTCCCGGTGACGGTGTGTGCAACTCACCCATGAGGTTTTTGGAGTTGGGGATGGTGTAGAAGTCAGGCAGGTAGAGCCACTTGATGAGTGCTGAGTTGATGGTGACGGAGGAGGTCCAACGCCAGGGATAGTCTGCAGTAGGCAGAAGATAATAATGACAGGTCAGAGAAAAAAAAGTATTTAGTAGATCCTCGTCTTGTTCTACAGCAAGAGTTTGGACCCAGGCCACATTTTTTTCTGAAAATGACATCATGGGGCATGAGCATGCATTTAATTCAATTTCATGCCTGTTAGGCTGCCAGGATGTTCTACCTGTTGTTTTTGTCATGTTACTTATCAGCTAATCTTCAATAAAAGCATGAAATCATTGTATTTTTGAATAAAATACGAGGTTTAAAAATCATATTTAATTAAAAATATATAATATACATGTCATGTCTTGTGCCAGATGTAAATGATAGCAAGCCAGATTTGGCATCCGGTCCACTAACTGCCTACACTTGCTCTACAGTTTTGTAATTCAGTCTTGTACAGTGGGCCTTCACGCATTGGCCTGTTTCTGTAGCTATGAGAAGAAATGATTGAATCAAACTTGAGTCTTTCATAACACTTTGTCATCAGAATGTTCTGCTGTACATTCCTGCATTAGCATTCCACATTTTCCACTAATGTACATGCTTTAACATGAGGTGTGATATTAATGTGTCGGACATTTATGTCATAGAAGTCCAGAAATAGCGACTCCTATATAATCATTGCATCTCGAATCTCCACGACCACCCTGCCATTTCATCTAGCCATTATGGATGTGACTAAAAGGTCCATCATTTGTGAAATTGCCCGTATCTAAAATAATTGAGCAAGCTCCATGCATACTGCTGCTACTCATCCACATGCATATTTCATACATCTGTTTTATCTCAGTGCACCACAAAGAACTCTAAACGTTTTTCGGACATTTTTTAAACTCCCAATTTCTGAAGACGGGTTGCCAGGAATCCATGCAGAGGTGCCAGGAATTAATAATGTGGCATGTCCTTTGCCTTAACACGGCGTCTTCACATGAATACTAATACACACGGACCCGTTTAATGCATATTTAACCATCCTACAGTTATTCTACCACTTCTCCAATCTGCTTGGTCAGACATAAACATTGAATAAACTCTGGAGATGGTTTGAGTGTCTTCGTGACCTCAACTGTCAAACTAACCCGGCTATTACAAGGCAGACGGCAGTTAAGATAACACAGGGTAATGACACCCTCAGCAAGGCCTCGGCCATATTAGTGTCATATCAACAGGTCACATTTACGACACCTCCGCCAGGCCCACGGTGACAGCTTTAGTGTCGGCCCACTGCAGATGTTTGAAGTACACATACGGCTGAGGACTGCTCAGGACTACTGCGGGTAGGCCAAATTACTACAGGAAATGGGGAATTCCAATAGTAGCCAGGCAAGAATCACCACTGTGGTTATTGATTTTTTTTTGTACAGTAATGAGGCAGGAAAACTTGGTTGGCCACAGAATTTTTTTTGCTTTCTATTCCCAGACCCACTGCTTTTCAAATTCCCTTCCTCGAAGAATCCATCAACCAGAAAATAAACCTACTGTAGGCTTTTGGGAAGTAGCCAGTTTGTTTGAGAGTGAATTGAAGTCAAAGTCTGATTCACTGTAGTGGCACTGTAAAGTCATGGGTCCCCGGCACACACTATAGATCTCTTTTACAGATTGATTTCTTTGGCACAGAACTTTTCTTGCGACCCACAAACTCCACAGTACAATGCTATATTGTGTTGTCCGATCCTTCAGCGCTAGCCAACTCACCTAGGCACCTACGCAGTGTACTATACTGTAGGCCTACACATACTGATATTTTATGGAACACATCTCTCTACCATATAGATACTCTAAGTGTGGAAGGTTGTATAGAGTCTCTGGTAGAAAATTACAATACTGAGCATGTCAATGTCAATGACTAATGTGAATTAGCAGTTAGAAACAGGATGTGTCTTATACATAAATGCCTTAATGTTCCACTGTGTTATATTTTCCTTAAATGTCTGTACTGTAATGAGTTGCTTTCAATCTCATTGTGAATATGTACGGATAGTGTAAACTGTACATGTAAATAGTGGCAATAAAAGGAATTAATTATGCAGACGGTTGGCGAATGACAACACACATCACATGCTGATAGATGGTTCAATTATGGCTCAGTTATGAGTCAACACCACACACTAGCTGCTAGCTGTTTTGTAGCAGATCTTTGCCTTTGAAAATGATACAACTCAGACCTCACTATAGACCAGTCCTCTGATTATTTCAAAGGTCTTCTGAATGCAATTTGTGCATCGTGTTCATCTTACTGAGTCATTAGGCATCGTTCAATCGAAAACAAAACTACTTTTAACTTAATTTAGTCAGATTCAATGGTTTTAAATAACAATACACATAATATGTAAGTACTCTTATTTAGTTCTCCTTTAAAAGATTCATGCATTTGGAACTCTTCCAGAATGCTGCATTATGCGTATAAGAACCTAGAATCTTGACTAGCGTACTCACCGATGCAGAGGGCCGGAGGGATGCCAACGCACAGCACATACTGGTAGATGGTGAAGATGACCAGGAAGAGGCAGTACTTGGGCCAGATCGTAGCGATGGCCGCCCGGCGCCGACGCACCATAATGGCAACCAACCAGCAACCGTGCAAGATCACCAGGAAGTTCATCCTCTGTCCAATCACGTTCACCGTCATCAGGAAGCAGATCTGGAAAGAGGAAGTGAGGTGACGTGTAGGCATTAGACCTTTTTTAAATGTAAGGGAAGGGTTTGGGAAATGCTGTAGGCAGCATTAGCGTGTTTTGTGCCTTATATGATGCAGAAAGTGCATAATGAGCGGAATTCTTTACAATGGTCTGAGAGTGTGTTAATTACGGGTTATTAAAGATTATTTGTCTCTGGCAAACGTGCTTTGGAAAATGAGCCATTTAAAGTAACAAATGCAATTAAGAAAATGTGAGAAACGGAGCGATGGAGACTAAAAACCACAGGGAACTTAAAAATGGGTGTGAGGGTTTGACGAAGGTAGAGAGAGACAGACAACAGAGAAACAGACAGAGAGACATACACAGAATGGAAAGAGAGAGAGAGAAACAAAGAGAGAGAATTCAAGAGTGAGAGTGAGAGAGTGAGAGAGACAGCAGGAGCGAGAATGAGAGCAAGTATAAAAATGACTATTTTATCATTTTAACAGCAGGTAACAGCTAGCCGCCATGTTGAGCACACTTTACCTCCAGGCCAAACTTGTAGAAGCTGTAGCTGAGCAGGTACTTGATGCAGAAGAGCAGGCTCTTGTCCAGGTTGTCCCGCTTGGCGTTGGGGAAGAGGGCGGGGATGTTGGGGGGCGAGCGCTGCAGCTGCTTGTAGTGGTGGGCCTGGTGCCGGTACACCGTGGCCTCAAACACCAGCAGCAGCAACACCAGCAGGTGATTCTGGGAGAATACACAGAATACAAGGCCAAAGACATCATTTATTTAGAATAGTGTGTTTCAGGTATTCGACAGCTCAGTGTGGTTTACACAGACATAATAAAGTATGAAATAACGTGATGCAGAGCATCATTACTAATCTTACCAAAATGGCTATCAAATTTTAGTCTGCCACTTAGACTGTCATTAATGTCATAGCAATGTTGTTCTGATATGGTTACATTTTTTTGTTACGGATTACATAACGGATTTGTTGGCAATTCCATCTATGCTTCGACATAGAAATGTAAAAAGATAACCTAAATAAATAGAGAATATCTTATCTCAACCACTTCCACTTACAGCTATACTTTAAGCAAACACTGTGGCTCACAGGGCAACAATGTTGCATTGTTTTCCTGTTTGCAGCCCAACGTCCCCATTGTTAAGTTCTTAAAATAACATTTACCCTGCAACACTTTTCCCCACTGTTTTTGCTACTGAAAGCTACGAGTATGTTGTTTTGGTAGTGAATGGGGTACTGCTGGCACACAGCATCTGTGAGGGGCAGGCTCACCTTGATGTAGCCCAGCACCGTGGACTCTTTCCTGATGCCAAACCAGTTGGCTGGGTCCACCCCGGAGCTCCTGAACAGGGTGGAGTTGGCCACCTCCTCCGGACTCAGATTTGTCTCGTTGGCAAACGGCTACCCAGACAAACCAAACAATAAGGGGGAGGGGGAGAAAGAGAGATAGAGAGAGAGAGAGAGAGAAAGAAAGACATGGGAAACAAAATGGAAGCGAGTGAGTGCAAAGACGGAGTACTGACTCACATCAACATTGGTCTAGACAGTTGCAGCCAGCTTGAGATTTACAAGCTCAAATCAAACAGGAGAGTGAGATCACTCAGGGCCTGCAGTGGCAGTAAACAGCCCAGCCAGAGAGAGAGAGAGAGAGAGAGAGACAGAGAGAGAGAGACACACACACACAGATGATGGTGGGGATGGGGATGGGGATGGGGATGGGGTCGGGATGGGGTCGGGATGGGCATTGGTGTTTGGGCTTGCAGGCCAGGGCCCAGACAAACCTCCACCCAAGGCCGACATCCTATCCCTAACACCTTGATACCAGTGGATTTGTTAGTTAGTGTGTTGGCATAGCAGAGGCACACTAGAATTAGTAGACATCAGATATCCGCATCCATAGACACCAAATTGGGAAATGTATGGTTACATAGACAACAGATTAGGGCAATATTTTACGGCATATGTCAGACAAACATGGATAAACACTGAAGGATGTCGTGCAATGTGTTTTAGCATAACTCCATAATTCATAACCTTCACCATTCACCCTTCACCCTGCATCCTGGATCCCTCATCACTGTATGCATGCCATTCCTGCCTAAAAAAAAAAATCCTGTGTATGTGTTTTCGAAAATAACTGAGTTTGTAAACTAAGCACATACCCAATGCATGTCATGTTTACGTTGCATGTTCTGCTTATATTGCTCAGTATGTAACGTATAACGCAGCCAAAACTTGTTCATAGTAGCAAACTTGGACAAGCAAAAAAACAACTATGATTGTGACATATTAGACCAGAGAAACCCAGTGATGCACCACCAACAAACAGCTGTGTACTTCAGCTCCAGGAGTGAGCCCCAGCCAGGTGGGCTGGCCTCAGCCACACACAGCATGATGCTCTGGGACGGTAGGGATGGAGGGAAGAAGGGAAGGAGAGGAGGGAGGGGAGGTGTGTTGACATCAGCATCACCGCAAACACAAACTGTTGATCATTAGTGCAGATGGAGGACACGACGCTGGGGAGGAGGAGGAGGAGGAGGAGGAGGTGTGTGGGGGGACTGTACAGTCAGCAGAAAGGCTGGCAGCATGATGTATACCTTTGTGTGTGTGTGTGTGTGTGTGTGTGTGTGTGTGTGTGTGTGTGTGTGTGTGTGTGTGTGTGTGTGTGTGTGTGTGTGAAAGGTAGAGAGAGAGAGAGAGAGAGAGAGAGAGATAGAGAGAGAGAGAATGAGAATGAGAATGAGAATGTGTGAGAGTGTATGAGTAAGGGAGTGTATTCCCATTCAAAATGTGTGCGTGCGTGTGTGTGTGTGTGTGTGTGTGTGTGTGTGTGTGTGTGTGTGTGTGTGTGTGCGCGCATGTGTGTGTGTGTGTGTGTGTGCGCGCATGTGTGTGTGCGTATGTGTGTGTGCGCATGTGTGTGACTGTGAGTCCGTGCATGAGTGTGTTTGCACTCACACGTGCACATGTGTGTGCCTCCCACCTTGGTACAGCTGCTGGAGTACTCGATGGGGTTGACGATGCTGAGCTGGTAGAGCATCTTGCAGACAATGATGACACACACCCAGACGGTGGACAGGCAGGAGGCCATGGCTCTGAAGCGCACATACGGCATGGCGAAGGACCACAGCACCACCAGCACCAAGTTCATCACCGACGGCTGAAATAAGAAAGAATAAATAAAACTCGTCTTACTACTAGGGGTGGGTATTGGCAACAATCTCACTATATGATACACATCACGATACAGGGGTCATGATACGATACATGGTCTTCAAGGCGATATATACATGTATCCCGATATTTTAGGCTATTCTTTTACTTTTTATTCTTTCTTTTACATTTTGTAAGAGAACAGACATATATATAATCAAATGTTACTTTTTTGTTTTTCTGTAGAGCAACAGTGACACTGTAGCTTATGTAAAACACAGCCTTCACAAAGCCGTTGGCCTACTGCATAGCAAGGAGCTATCAGAAACTGTCAGATGCAGTTTCAGCAACTTGATGAATTAATTGTTTGTTGCACATGAAATATCGACATTGACACCTCTGTATTGACATGTGTATCGCCAAGAGGCCCGTGATACCGTATCCCGATACCGATGTTTTGAACACACCCCTATGTCTTACCATACCTTCGTACTAACTACTTACGATCTTTGGAAAGGAGTCTGAAATGTGCGTCTGATTCTATCAAATTGCTATGATCTGGTTCTGATATGCCATCAGCTTGTATGTGGGTTACTGACGTTTCAGCTGTAGCACAGGTCAGGGCGGCGCAACGACAGCCAGTGGCACTATAGAGTTCTTCAGTAACGCGGAAGCATGTAGTAGATTGTAGTCTTTCATGTTAGCATTTAAGGACTTCCTGGTTCGTAGCGGCTTCCGGGCTCCATTGGGAATGAATAGGGGCCAGTTTCAAATAAGCTCCGAGTGCAAGCACGCGCTTAGCGAACCCCCGCAAACTGTCGAGGGTGTTAAAAATAGGCTGTAGGTATGACATGGTTGATCATTTTGTGTCAAACTTCGACATAAATACGATGTTGCGTCCATATGCTAAACCCGGAAACTTTTGGCGACTACAGAAGCGGCGCCTGTATCTAACGTCATGTACGTGCGGAGGGTTGTACCCATGGCAACCAAAGGAAAGCATGTAGTTCGGAAGTTTTAATGATCAGAAAGGGGTTAGCAATATTGAATTATAATCGTCATGATTTAACATGTGAATACACCAACATGATGATACGATCCGTTCCACTAATGAGAAAGGGATGCGGGGACACGCTAATGTTCGTTGTTGCCGTGCAACTTATATTTTTGCCAAACCTGAATCTCTATGGCGTTTTGCAATGTAAAAAATCGCCATGGAACCGGAAGTCCAAACGCCGCATACAAGTTGACGTCAACGCTGAAGAGCTCAATCGTAAAGAATTTTTTTGCTTGGTTGTTTTTTTGGGATTCTCTAAGAAACATATTAATTGCAGTTTATCAACCACAAATTACCACTAACTCATTTATGGGCATTAAATGCCGTTGCGCCACCTGACGTCTGAGCCCAAAAAAACGTCTTGTACGAACGTGTCATCATTTATCCCCATCTATTGCCCCTTCCCCGTTTGCGGATTGGTCGGTTGTCTGGGAATAAGAATAAGCTCCACCCAGAAGACCGGGCCCAGACATAAATGTGAATTGACTGGAACTTTACGGATGGCTGAAAAGAAATAATAAATAAGGTCTACACACGTTTTGGTCCAGGACCTGCACTGTGTGATGTGATGTGCCGTGCGCACACTCCCTCTTCATTACAGACAACCACCAGAGCACAGCGCCAATTACTGACACATTAACACCTCGTTACACTGCAGATGCATACGTACCGTATCCGCCAGCAGACAGTTTTTAGTATAGAGGAGTAAACCAGAGCAGAGGTGGCGGGGAAATAAAAGAACAGTAGTTTCTTCCAGTAATAGTAGTTTAGTAATTTCTGTGTAGAACTCTTTGCAGCAAAGTGGAGGTCAAATCAGGTGAAACAATCTGGTACAACAATCCAATACTTGAACACACAGACACAAACGCGCACACACACACACACACACACACACACACACACACACACACACACACACACACACACACACACACACACACACACACACACACACACACACACACACACACACACACACACACACACACACTGTGCTGTATTGACTGACCTCCCCCAGGGCCACCCATACGATGCAGAAGGCGACCATCTTGAGGATGTAGAGCTCCAGCACCCTCCAGATGAAGGCCTGGATGTGGGTCAGGGTGTCGTAGAACTTCCTGAAGAGCACCACCAGCCGGTCCATCACCAGCCCCCACTTACTGGGCATCATCTCTGGAGAGGGGGACAGCGGAGAGAGATGGCAAACCTGTTACTGTCTTGCATCATGTGGGCTTAGTGCTAAAGAAATGACATATGCTCAATATACAGGTAGTTATTATTACAGTATGCTATATAAGCTATAACTCTTCATTATGAGTTTAGCTATATGTGATTTGATGGATGTGAAACATATGGCAATATTGTCAGGTCTGGAATAATTGGAGATGCTTGAGCAATGGATTGTATGAGATCAAAATGAAGTTGAAATATATACTGTATACAGTACATAGAAAACTATTTTGGGGGCAGGGTTTGGGCCTTTGTTAGAAAAGGCAGTGAAGAGGAGACAGGAAGTGTGGGAGGGAGGTGGGGAAAGGTCCGTAAATGACCCAGGCCGGATTCAAACCTGGGTCTCCATAGTTACACAGCCCGTATAAGGTCAGGTTCATTAGAGTGCTTCGCCACTGTAAAACCCAAGCCCCTCACCATCATCCTCTGACTCCTCCTCAGCCCCGAGATCAGTCATGAGTTCCTCGTCTTCGATGCCAACGCCACGCGGGCACCTGGGCACCTCTGCCCCCAGGCCTGTGATCAGCTCCTCATCATCAATGCCAACACCGTCCGTACATCTCAGCACCTCGGGCTTGGGTGAGTTCTTCTTCCTGTGGACAGACGGATAAAGGCAGGTAATTAAACAGACAGACTAACAACAAGCACACACACTGCAGCCAATTCAAAGGATGACAGAGGCGGCAGACATATTAGGTCCCATTTACATGTATTATACCTACTTGCATTCCGCACAGGCTTCAATGCAGAAATCAGGGGTGTACTATGAGCAGAACACACACACTAACTGTACACATGCTATTTACACATGTCCACTCACACTATTCATATCTCATAAAGTCTGCCAAGCACACAGACAGACAGAAAGATAGACAGGCAGTAGACCATCAGACAGACTGGCGAGTGCACGGACGGCGAGACAGAAAGGTAAGCCGACAGACAGGGAGTCTTCTTAAGTCCCTTCCTTCATCTCAAAGTGTGTCATGCGATGGAGTCTGACTTTCATCTTTTATCATGTTCTAACCCTTGACCTTCTACTCCACTGCCAATCCTGAAGGATACAGAGTGGGTGTATCAAAGACGGGCACATGAAAACTGGCCGACGTTCATCTCATAACTTTACAAGCCCAGTGCTGACGGGCAGCTAACTCTCTCTCTCCTTGTGGAGTGGATATTCTCCTTCAGGATAGAGGACACATCAAAAGAGCAGAGAACAAGGGGAGAATAAAGCACATCAAAGGAGGAACAACCAAGTCCCAGTGTTAACACTCCGCTCTAACTGACTCAAGGAAAGCCCTTCCATACACCAGTTTTTGTAAAGAAGATTTTTTTCCCCATCAAAATGAACTATGTTCAGGAGTGGCAATACAAGGGAAAAAGTAGTAGCTGAAACACAAACGCTCCACTCTTGGTATGTAGAAGGACATTCGTTTCCACTGCGCGTGACTAAGACATAGCCACGTGATGTCTGTGATGGGGCCAAGTCCATGGTTACCATGTAGTTACCATGTCAGGGTTGATGGACACCATAATTGCAGACACTCAGAGTAAAAGTGCTGTTTTCTGGTTACTCCCATTACTGTCTGAGAGACACGAAACCAACACTGACTACTGTATATCAACAATGTGCTAAAACCATCACCATGGTCTTGCTAATAAAATTACAAAACGATTGTACTTCCTCTGTAGTCCTGAACAATAGTTTGGAGAGCTTGTAAAACTGTTATATAAACCTCCACCTTCTGGAGTGACTCAGACACATGAGTGGCATTTTGAGGGCAGCTGTGGCCTAATGGTTTGGGAGTTGGTCTTGGCTCTTAGTCGAAAGTTTGATTTCCATACAAAAACGAGTGTGAGTGGGGGGAATGAATAACCTGAAATCCTCATCTGTGCCCTTGTCAGCCCTTGACTGAGGAATCTAAGCCCCGCATTGCTTCAGGGGGACTCCACTGACTCTGTAGCTAATTCATTGTAAGTCAATGAATAAGAGTGTCAGATAAATGCCATGTAATTCACAAGAGATGTTTTTGTGGGTGAAGCTGGCTTGTGTAATAAAAGTACCTTCTTTTTCTTTGAAAGTAGTATGGTTAGCATTTATATAATTTAGTTTATCCTTTGAATAGTATACTTCAA
The DNA here is from genome assembly GCF_034702125.1 of Engraulis encrasicolus. NCBI lineage: Eukaryota > Metazoa > Chordata > Actinopteri > Clupeiformes > Engraulidae > Engraulis > Engraulis encrasicolus. The sequence continues at coordinate 14,553,620 of NC_085878.1, forward strand.
AATCAATATAATATACTACAGTTATATACTTTGAAAGATGACTAAAGTTGTATTTGATGAGTTCTATGTCTAGAACTTGGACGTAACTTGTGGGACAGGCTATATGCCCCTTAATACAACACTTGCCTATGGATGGGGGTGATATGTCCCAGGTCCAAGTACAGTTCGCTGCTACATGAATCCAATTGGACCTGTGAGTTAGACGTCTCTAGGGACGTCCATCAAACAAGCTGATTACACACATCCAAGTAACTCGCCTCCTCCATATTAATTAGGCTACATAGGCCTACGCTACGTAAACCGTAAAGGTTTGAGGAATTCCGCAAGCTACCGGAAGATAAATAATTTAGGCCTATTTATTGCTTCTAAACTTTATTAGCAGTTCAACGATCTGCATGCAAGAGTGGTTTTCGTTATTTTTCATGTTCATATTCAAATTGTGTGGTAATAGGCCTATACCTTTGTTTTTATTTGAACTTTGCCAGCGGCGTTTTTTCACATTCCGTTAATTTCACATTCGAATTGTTTAATATAGCCTACTTTGAGGTTTCACGCTGCACAATGCATTAAAAGCTGAATATTGACATGGTGTTTATGCAATAAAACTAGGATACTCGACATGACTGTTGTGATATGTGATGAATGGCATTAATAGTACCTACACGGAGTAGGCTATATACTCGAAAGTTGGCCGCGTTGTAATACTGTATCAGAGACTGTATTCTGTAAACTAGGACCTGTGAGTTGGACGTCCATATAGGACGTCCAACTTGCTACAGCCCGCAGCCGACTGCTACTCCCCAGGTCAGTGATCTATGATTTAAACATCTAAGCTCTAGGAGGACTGTCTTTATATTTAATTCATTGTAAGTTATTTTAAACAAGCACGTTAGATGACTGCTTTGTAATTCATGGCGTGTTTTTTGTGGGTGTGGTTGTCAGCTTGCCTGTATATGGGGTGTGATATGGGCCAGGTGAAAGTTTTCAAGTGTTATAAAGTTCAATAAGCACCACAAAATGCACTGTGCGGTGCTCATGCTGGCTTGCCTGTGTATGGGTGTGACGTGGGCCAGGTCGGTGATCTTCATGAAGGGCCGGTGGAAGTAGTGCAGCTGCAGGATGCAGGCCAGCAGGAAGAAGCCCGGGATCAGGATGCTGGAGAAGAGCTCCGACAGGGCGAAGGTCTCCAGCCCGATGTCCCCCAGCCTTAACGAGCCAAACCAGGACAAACACATTTATTACCACCTTACGTCACACAAAAACATCCTCATTTCTTTCCTTTTTTTCGACTTTATTTAATGGACAGTGTGAGAGGTGGACAGGAAGCGAATTGGGAGAGAGACGGGGAGGGGTCAGCAAAGGACCCCAGCCGGGAATCGAACCCGGGTCAGACACATGGCAGGCGAATGCCCTACCGGTTGGCCACGGCAGGACCCAAATATCTTCATTTCACCCAATGTCTGCCAGCCTACGCGGCAAAAGGAGGCAAGCATATTACATTACCATCGTGTCTCACACACATCCTTGTTTCACCCAATGCCCACTACCCTGCGTCAAATCGAGGAAACTCATTTATCACCACCTTGTTTCACACAAACAACCTCAATTTCACCCAGCAGAGGAACCATTGTCATTTCCTGAGAAATTGTTCCAGCTGATTTGTCTCAATGTGGTAAACTAATATGAAGATATACAGTAATTATGTGTTGTGGTGGGGGTGTCTTGACAAAATGAAACTGAGGAGAAATAACATTTTCCTATCCAGTAAACAGGATGTGAATTATATCCTTCCCTTCCCCTTTTCATCACATTTTAGGGTTTGGGTGGGCGTGGGCATGCTCAGACTTACTGAACCTCCGTGAAGCCTGTGAAGTTTTTCCAGTAGTCTGGGAAGTCCTCGAACTGGAAGGTGTAGATGGTGATAAGCACCAGCATGGTGTATGCCACCACTAGCCACCAGAAGACCTTCAGCAGTCTTCTCCACAGAGAGTAGTACACCTATGAACAGAGTATGTCATAATACATACGTACAAACGTCAGAGATAGTTAAGAAAACAATACAGTTGGAACAAAAAAAGTCACAGTTTCAAACACAAGCAAAATAATAAAACATCATGTCAATCTTAAGTTCTTCGCCTTGGACCTTTCTTACTACAGGTATACAACAACAACTTATATACAAATTAATAAATAAATACAGATAGTCAGTCCATTTGGTTGCCTCCAAATGACTCCTGACCCGCCAGGTTTTAGTTGGTGGGGTGAATAATTAACCAGTGCTCTCCCCCACCCTTCTCCATGACTGAGGTACCCTGAGCATGGCACCGTCCCGCAGCACTGCTCCCTTGGGGCGCCATAGAGGGCTGCTCCCTTGCACGGGTGAGGCATGAATGCAATTTTGTTGTGTGCAGTGTGCAGTGTTCACTTGTGTGTTGTGGAGTGCTGTGTCACAATGACAATGGTAGTTGGAGTTGGGAGTTGGAGTTGGATACTAGCTATGAGGCACTCACCTGATACAAACAGACACAGAGCAGGAAGAGCAGCATGTAGACGATCTTGTAGCCCACCAGCTTGCCTGCGAAGCTGACCATGATGAACATGCCCGCACACACGTAGATCCAGTACTTAGCGTAAAAACTCATCACCACGGCTCCAAGCACCTTCAGGATGGACTCATTTCGACCAACTGTTTCTGGCACCACAATTGGGAATAAACCATAGGCAGGGAGGGGGCAGGAGAGGACCAAAAGGGTAAGTATCAAGCAAAGGTTAAGGTTTTCTGACTTCTGGGTTCATTAAGACTTTGGGCCCATAGGCCGAGTATTTGTATTGGACTCCAGATTTGCTTACCACCAGTTGTCACCTCTGTCAGAGGGGCAGCGATGCTTTTCTTCTTGCGGAAGTTGTCCTTAACGGATTGCCTCAGCAGCAGCCAGAAGGTCAGGGTGTACAGCAACTGTGGTGGGGTGACACAGCCCAAATACATTATGTAATACACCCACAGCAAATATTGAATGATAGGAAACTGCCATTTAAAAGTCCTTATTCTAACACCCTACTCTAAGTGACCATCCATTTTGTGTTTAGCTACTCATCGCCTATGATGGTGTTAAGCACTTGTGGCACTTTATATTACCTTATACTGATATAGGATTCTTATACTATAGTATATGGCATTACACAGTGTTGTTGATGCTCCAAATCATATTTTTTTTCTCTTTGTCAATAATAATACATTCTTCAACCTTGAATGTATTCTTTTTTGTGTTAAGGAACTTCATCTCCCATGATGCATGGTTGTATTGGTTCTCACCATGGCTCCCAGGCGCAGGCAGGGGTAGGGCGACCTGTCCAGGCCCAGCTGGCGCAGGCTCATGGTGCCCACGTTCTGGGGCAGCTCGGGCTCTAGCTCCATGGCCCAGACGTACTGCAGGCCGCACAGGGCCAGGCCGTACAGCAGGATGAAGGGCGAGCAGAGCATGGCGAAGTGGCGGCGCGCCCGCATCATCCAGATCAGGCACGCCCACAGCAGCAGCACGAACGTCAGCCAGCTGTGGTAGGTGATACTCCACACCTGAAAAATGCGGAATAGCAGTAGATATAAATAAACACATTGACATAATAGGGTCATGAAGGCATTAGTGCCCTAAGGTCGAAGAGACCAAAACATTTCCCTTTGAAAGTGTTTTTGATTTTCAAGTACACTGAATGACAATTGAGTATGACATGTGTTACATTTATACTTTTCAATAATTGACTGATTGATTGATTGATTGATTGATTGATTGATTGATTGATTGATTGATTGATTGATTGATAGTGAGTTGATTGCAGTCGTACCATCATGGCGATGAGAGCCCCGATGTAGCTCTGCTCCATGACCATCCGGGCCACCAGGGCCAGGGGGCTGTCTCCAGGCTGAACAGGCGGGGAATTATCTAGGCCTGCAAAGAAGAAACCAGAACCATTTAGTTCCTGCTCAAATCACTTTAGCCAACTGACTCTGTAGTCTGATCTGTATCTGATAGTATTTGTCATATGGTGTACAGCATGTAGTGTATGCAGTATGCATAAGTGGTACTGATGAGTGAGATAATTAAATCGACTTCAATCAAATCATCTCAAACAGTATGTTCTCAACGCTTATGGGTTTAGTGAGAATGAAAAGGCATTCTCTTCTATTCTACATGGATAACACCTGTTCCAATGCGGCATTTGTCGCGCAGAGCTTTGGGAACAAAATAGGGTAGTGATAGTGCAAGTTTGGCAGTCCAACCTAGATCTTGCTGACTGGAGCAGTTGGTCATAGGAGTGTTGGCTTCCTCTGCTTCAGTCGTGGGTGACTCACCAATGGAAAGCAGCATTTGCTAAATCACATAACAGAAAAGACAAAACAACAACATTAGTCAGTCCACACGGAAACTCTGACAGGCGTGGTGATAGTAGTCATGGCACAACACATACACAATAATACTGGAACTGTGAAACACAGTGGACAATGTAATGTATCTATTCAATATGGCTATTTACACTTGTGTTATATGTATTTTTTTGTATCATAGACCCCTATCATAGTACATCAAGCAATTTCATTGGCAAAGTTTGCAGGGGCAGCACCTGTCCCTACCTGGGACAGCATGGGCATACACAAACCCACAAAACATCAATTCCCCCACTCTCTTTCTCCCTCTACTGTATCTCTCAATTCATTGAGCTTTATAAATACAGAAATTAAAGTACTAACGTCAGTTCTGGCCAGGCCATGGTAGTCAAGAAGCTTGCCGCCCTCCCCTTCATCTAATTCCTAATTGATCCAGGTGCATTCCCTCAGCTGATAATCTTTCTTCCCTAGCGATTGGCCACACGGCTTCGGCACGCCTTTTAAATTCTATCCACTTCCTCTCAACTGTATGCTGCTCGGTTTTTGCTACCCACCACCTCCCCTGCTCCACCTTGTCGTGTATGATGTGACATATTCTCTTGTCACGTCGCTTGGCTCTGTTCATGGGAGGTTATCTCTCGCCCTGTCCTGCTGGGGTGAGAATTCCCTAAACTGCTGCTGCCCCCTGACTAAATGCTTTTCCATACTGCTCATGGAAATAGGGGGGTTCCTCCGAACAGAGCTATACCGCCAAATGTAATTCATAATTTCAATAAAAGAAATTGCATTTATATTCTTCTCTTGTGTTTCTTGACTGAAATGGTTCTGACAGAAGTAAGTAAATCATTGGCAAAGCATAGGGTATAATGAACTAACATTTATTTGTTTATACAATTTAGAACATAGTCTTTCTCTCTCAGTCTCTCAGTCTCTCAGTCTCTCAGTCTCTCTCTCTCTCTCTCTCTCTCTCTCTCTCTCCCACACCTTAGTGTCATCCTCGTTGGCTGGTGTCTCCTGCCCCCAGGGCTGTAGCTCTACCTCCTCTCCTCCTCCTCCTCCGCCCGGTAGGGCCGCCTCATTGGCAGTCACGCCGCCTTCTTCATGCTTCAGGGAAGTGACAAAACACCAGAGTCATGAGTTCAGACACGCACCTCAGCTGAAGGCAGCACACTTCATACAGAGATAAGGAGATGAAGACGAAGAAAAAGGGAGGAGGAGGACGTAGAAAGAGAAGAGAAAAGAGGGCAGATAGAGAGATAAAGAAAGAGTGAGGAGGGAAACCTAAAAAGAGGAGAGATAAAGGGGGTGGCGAGAGAAATGAAGAGAGGGAGAGAGAGGGAGAGATACAGAAACAGATACCGTCTTAGGCTATGTGAGCCCAAATTTGGGCCTGAGTAAAGAGAAAGCTATTCATTAAAGAAAAGCACATTTGTCAAAGTGTCAGCAAATTCCTCAGAGGCTCCATGACCTCCAAGTTCTATAAGCTAGTATAAAGACATTAGCGGTGTGTCATTTATTCCCTTAGAAGGAATTGGCTTTTTTGTGTGGAAAAAAAGTGTCAAATGATCGCTTTGAAGCACCTTGACAGGGCTGCTGTGACTGCTGATCTTCAGCACGATCGCCACGGTGATGTAGAGTAGCAGGAGGATCCCCGGGTTGACGTAGACTGGCCAATCATGCGCCGTGTTGAGGATGAGGTCAGATGTGGAGGGAGAGGAGCAGTTGCCAGTTGCCTTAATGATATCCTTCAGGCCAAAGAGTCTGCATGAGGTAGGAGAGAGAGAGAGGGAGAGAGGGAGGGAGAGAGAGAGAGAGAGAGAGAGAAAGGGGAAAGGAGGGAGGAAACGGTGGGAGAGAGGCCAACATGAGGTCAAGTTGATCTACAGCTTCTTATCTGCTGTAGTGCGGTTGTTTCACCCTTGCCTGACACCTATCTGTCTTGTTCGGGGCATACCATACCAAGCCGGAAGGGGCTATTATGCGAGACCAGAGTCATGTCTGCAACTTCACTCAGACAGGCAGCGAGCCAAAGCAAGGATGAAAAGAAGTAAGTGCTAGGGGAAGAGAGAAAGAAAGGAGGAATGAGGGGGAGAGGAATACAAATAAAGGAGAAGAGTGCAAAAGACAGGAAGAGGTGCAAGGAGCGCTTCTGACATCCAGCATTCCATGTCACACTGTCCTCCTCCCTGCCCTCTGTTCTCAGTGCCAGCGTGATACTGCCCTCCCTGACTGTGCCTTCTACTCCCAATGCCAAGATGACACTGTCCTCCCTAACCGCTACTGCCAGTCCCAGGCTGTGCTCTGTGCCAGCTCCCTCCTGGCGCCACAGTGCCAGTACAACTCATGGCTCCTACCAGGGAAGCCGACATGGGTGGGGGCAAAGAGGTCAGTTGTCCCGGGCCCAGGGAGAGAGGGGTCCCAGAATTTAATCCTCATTACATTCTATTGATTGGGTTTGGGGCCCTTTCAGATGTCTTCACCTCAGGCCCAGTCAAAGCTGTAAGCGGCCCTCCTCCCACCTCCACCTCCTCTCCACTACACTCTACACTCTAAGATCTTCGGCAGCGGAGGAAAAGAATGGCCCCTCAAAGATGTTCCGAAAATCCATCTCAGAACGTTCTCCACCAGCAATATTCCTCACGTATGTAGCTGGTCTTTCACACAACCTTTGCTTTCCTGCCTGGAGACGAGACGAGGGCTGTCTATCTATCTTGCAGCCACGGTTGCGTAATTACTTCGACAGCCTTATCGTATGTCTTCATCCCTCGCTCATTCCCAACTCCTAATCCCTCTCACACGTACAGCAAGCGCCGGCCAAGCGGAGAGAGATTGCAGATACAGAGGAAACGTGGAGGAATGAGCGAGAATGCACAGGAGGAGGCCTACGTGCTACCGCAATCACGCCAGCACTGAGAGAAGCTTAAAACACCTGAGTGCATAGCACCGATGAATTCACATGTCCAATCTGGAATCCAATATAAACAATATAGCCGGACATTATTATGCGCTTGAGTTTTACCACGTATAATTCACTCTCTCACACACACGTGCAGCATTCTTAAAGCCAATGCAAACATTTCACAGGAAGAATATGGAGTCAAGAGAGAGACATGACATTTACTGCCTGGATAATTTAAAGTGGAGAGCGAGTATTAAACCTACTTTTATTAAGAATACTTTCAAAACAGCATGAGTCCTCAAAGCCATTAAAACACACCATGCAGCTTTTCAGAATGAAGCAAATTTAGAAATGTAAGGCTTTTAATATTGTAGAGTGGTGATGACAGGCCCTCACATGCTGGGCCAGACCAGGTATATTGGGTGTCTGGGTTCCATCATGATCATTGTATCAAATCTCCTGACAAGTTTCACAGGGAATGGAAATGGGCCTTACTGTTCTGACATCATGCTTTTTTTCTGTAACATGTTCATCATCTTGCCATTTCATGTACTACAACATATCAGACCTATCTGCATAAGTTAACATCCCCAACCATTTGCCATCATGCATGCAAAACCTGACATTCATGTGACAACCCATCGAACAGCCCAAGAGAATGATGAAGTGGAGGACACCACAGGTGCTTGGACACTAATAAACTGATAACAAAAGCACAGCTTAAACAAGCCGCTTTGGAGAACATGGAATCCTATATTCAGTTTCAGAAGCTCAAGGTTGATTCAGGGAGAGCTGTCAGTTGCAGAGCTGAAAGATTTAGACTGAAGGGCTGAGACATTTCCCAGATGTTCCACTTCAAAGCGAGGGAAATAGAACTCAAAGACATACTATAGGGGATGGAAGCGGTGATATGTTTGGATTTCTAAATGGGTGCATGGGTTTTGTGGCTGTATCTAGACTGTAAAAGCAATTTTAAAAACACATGCACACAGTCTCGGTATGTCAAACTAACGGCACAACTGCAGTCAACTTGACAAACTGCACAAGAGAGCATGACGTGCTTTGTATTCATGGAGCTCCCTTTCCTGAATTGTTTGAAGTGGCTATTCTAGACATTTCCGACAGGTTGCCATCAAATACTGCTGACGACACCAGAGATAAAGGAAACATATTAAGTGGAAAACAGATTGAAAATGATGTTAGAGGAAGACAAAGTCATTTTTAAAAACTGCTACATGTATTTACATTGCTGCAGTATATCTTTCTGGTCAATAAAATAGCTTATCACAAAGCTCTGCAACATTTACAGCACAACACTTTGATTCTGTCCATGCTTTGCCTCTTGCCTCCTTCACAGTACAGAACATTTCAAATGTATTCGTCAAACTTGGAACGTGGAAGTGTTCGCAGTGCCACTGAATGTGAAGACTACACAGTACAAAAATGCAGTGTCATTAAACACTTAGGGAGTACTCTGGGTCCAAATGCAATGTAAAGGATGTTAAATCGACTCTCTACGTGTTGAATTAACACTGCATGTTTTTACTATGTACCAATGCAGTATTGTTGTATTTTTAAAATATATTTTTTGGTCTTTTAGACTTTATTATGGACAGTACGAGAGGTAGACAGGAAGCATATGGGGAGAGAGACGGGAAGGGGTCGGCAAAGGACCGGGGCTGGGAATCAAACCCGTGTCAGCCGCATGGCAGGCAAGTGCACTACCGGAAGGCTACGGCAGGGCCCACAGTATTGATGTCTTACCTTGCCCATAGGCTGTCTGGGGGGAAGATTCCCTGTGCGAAGGGGCTCTGGTAGAGATAGAGGCACACCAGGTGACCGGCAGTGAAGAAGCCCACCATCACGCACAGCGCGTTGAAGCCCAGGTGGCTGATGGGAAAATGGCAGGCCCACCACGTGCACACGCCAATGAACAACAAGAAGTAGACCGCAGAGAACGCTGATGGTAGTGTAATACCTGCAGGAGGTGTGGAAAGAGAGAGAGAGAGAGAGAGAGAGAGAGAGAGAGAGAGAGAGAGAGAGAGAGAGAGAGAGAGAGAGAGAGAGAGAGAATATTGTGGTATACACAAATATAGACAGGCATGCACACCACACCCACACATTTTTTATGTACTTAATTTGATTCCACATTACAAGTTAAAACTCATTACGGACCAAATCATTTGAATGTTCCAACCAATGTTGTGGCCAATAAGCAAGAACACACCCTCACAGAAACACAAACAAACAGCCCCCCCAACCGACTTGTTATGATAAAATGCAGAATGGTGGTGAAGACACAACCACACTATGTCAGGCATGCGCTGAAAGTAACACTCT
>NC_085878.1:14568239-14593239 GCF_034702125.1 Engraulis encrasicolus
GTGAGTGAATCGACACAGAAATCCAAGATATCATCCGTCTTACACCCCACCATATACCCTTCACCTGATTTGACAGTGGCGACGCCTGACCAGGGGCCTGCATGTTACTGGACACTGTTAGGACACAAGGTCACATTCCTTACAAAGCCATAAAATGTGGAGAGAGAGAGAGAGAGAGAGAGAGAGAGAGAGAGAGAGAGAGAGAGAGAGAGAGAGAGAGAGAGTGTGAGAGAGAGAGCGAGAGAGAGAGAGAGAGAGAGAGAGAGAGAGAGAGAGAGAGAAGTTTGGTGGGGTCTTTGAGGCAATGGGCCATGGGTTAAGAACCATCAGTCCTCCCAAATGACATTCTATTTGCAGAGCTTGACTGTTTACACCACCATCCCCATGATGATCACTAATCAATGTCATCTCCATTTTCTTGTACCTGTTTTTAGACCTGTTCTTGTGCCTGGTCTCCTGACTTCGTAGCAAGGGCAGTAGAGCGTTGAAGAATGGAGAGCCGTCCGGTCTAGTCTGCAGTTATTTTAGGTGTATCTGCATCTCTGCCTACAGACATCTTTGAAATCGGACATGGTCACCCAGAGCCAAAACAAGCGAAAAACAAATATCGTTTCTGCCCATTTCACATTTCTGCCCTTACAAGTATGCTCAGTCATCTTCTGCTACTATCAAAAGTTTCCATATCTGGTAAGATATGAGAGATAAGATAAGATGTGGCAAGACAAGGTCAACGGACCAAAGTCACATGTAAATGCAGTATACATAAAAACAGCTTTGGAGTTGCTTGTAACCAAATGTCATAAAAATGTAATTGTTTTGTCATGTTCTTGTTTCCAATATCCTCAGACATATCACAACAAACTAGTAAACGAACCAGTGTGTTCACAGGCAATATTTTATAATACGATATGGTTGCCGTTAAATTCATCATCACGTGTGGTAGATGTACATGTGTGATGGCAGTCATGTGTGATGTGTTTCAGTTTCTCTTCTGATTCATTCAACAACACCACTGTTAAAGGGTCACAAGTTAGGATGACGTCGTTTGCATGGTGCCCGTGACATGCCTGTCTCAAAATCTACAACGTAATGAAAAAATGCTGTTCAAATATACTCGCTGTGAGAATGTTTTTCATTACTGAATGGCAGCAGTTGATACAAATCTGGATACGGTATGTAAGCGATTTTTCATATGAAAAGTCTTTCCCACGACACTCCTTCGGACCACTCTGTCAAAAAGTTGCATTCAGGGTTTTCTGACAGCGGATTGTGGAAGTGGTTGCGAGAGTCATCTATCACTCACTAATGAATTGCATAACCATTGGCTGACTCGGGACTGTGATTAATTAAACGTTTAATGCTACCTGGAGCCCCTTTAAATCTCTGTAAATAATGCAGTCTGAACACGGGTCATTCACCGTTAAGCACGTTTGATCCTAGTGTAACTGCTGCGGAAACCGCCACCCTTGTGGCTGTCTTGAAAACAGCTTGTGAGATAAAAGGCGTTACATGTTGCGGTTCTTGTTTCCGACATCATCAGACATCGGCCTATCACAACAAAAGAATTATGCAAGCAAAAACAGTGCATTCATAGACTGCAGTCCCCAACTGGGGTTGACACAAAGATTGATCTTCCCATGCGGTAGATGTATTACATGGCGGCCATGTGCGATGTGTTAGTGCATCTCTTCCGTTTCATCCGACCTCAGCGAAAGGACGAGCCACGCAGTAAAATCAGCGTGGGGGCAGAGAGACGGGCACCAGCCCCAGCTGCAACACATCACCGGCGTGCCACATCAAAAGCAACCCGCCATGCCAGCCAAAGCCTTACGTGGCATAATCCTCTCACGAGCGCTGGTTGGCAAGGGCTTCACAACAAGGGCCTGCGGTTTGCATTGTTGCAACAAGCATTGGCCACATGTTGGGACAGCCGTGCTTGTTAAAAGTGGCGAGGTGAGCAGGAGAGAGTGTCTGTGGGAATGCAGTGTGGACTCAAGATGCAGCCCCGCCCTACACCTGTACAACAGTTTTGTGGCTGCGGGGTTGTACCAACATAAAAAGGAGCTTCACTTAACAATGATTGCCTGTGGGTGGGGTGCTATAACGGAGTTCAAATGTGTTTTTACTATCATGGCTTGGTCCCTGGTGTGACATCCTGGTTGTCCTTTTTTGTTTGCCATGTGTTTATGCGTTTTGTCATGTATTCCTTGACTCCTATCGCACACTCTGGGCTTTCATTTTGTGATGTTGGCAATTCACACCTTTGCTCATTTGCACCCAACAGGGTTTGTATCCAATCTCTTGATATCAGTGTCTCTGAATCCTGTTTTCTGTATACATAAGTTTGTCCAAGTTGGTAAAAAAAAGTTTCCTGAGTCATGCTCTGTTTGTTTACGTGCCGTTCCTAAGAAATTGAATTTTTGACTTTCAGGTTACTGAGTCAATGTGTCACTGTAAAATCAGGATTTTGTCATTCTAGAATCTCATCCAGGCATTATTTACTCACACGTGTGTGTTTTGTTTCTCAAATGCTCGTGTTTTGTTTCTGAAAAGACTTTGTGAAGTGAGTAGTCTCTTGTTCTAATCAACGCGTGCCAGCAATCCTGGCATGACGAAAAAAAAGAAGAATGTGCTTCAAGATGCTCGAAACAACTGAAGGAATCTGACCGAGTGGGTGCTGACTGAATGAGGCCATGTCTTTGCCAAGACAAGTAGGGCTGCAGAGCCGGGAAAGCGGTGGTGGTGGTGGCGTGCAAAGCAGCGTGGTGGCACAGACCTCTGGGCCGCCCAGTCAATGAAACATGGCCTTCGTCAGAGGCCTACGACACCACATGTGATCCATCACAGAGACACGTGGTGCTGTAAGGGAACGCTGGCAAGATACCCAGTGAGCCTTACACAGAGCCTCAAGCAGAGCCTACAGGAGAGAGAGAGAGAGAGAGAGAGAGAGAGGGAGAGCGAGAGAGAGAGAGAGAGAGAGAGAGAGAGAGAGAGAGAGGGAGAAGGAGGGCCCTTCACAGCACAAAAACAAACACATGATGGGCCCCTGTGCACTGTAACCACCCCCGGAACATTCTCCATTGTTGGCTAATTTGGGCCATGGGCGAGAGAGAGAGGGGGAGTGAGGCGGCAGTGGGCGCAGTTCAACCCAACTCGCTAATTGATCTAATAAAGGTCCCATTTTTCTCCCGCTGCCATGGAGCACGAGACGGCCCGTTGTTTGTTGACACCGTTGCCTAGGCAACTTGGGGAGTAGGAAGTCACGCTGAGGAGTAGGCGCCCAGGGCAGCTGTGCAGGCAGGAGTGCGAAAGCAGAGCAGAGGGAGAGAGAGAGAGAAGGAGAATGAAGGGAGAGAGCAAGAGAGAGAGAGAGAGAGATGAAGAGAGGGAGAGAAAGACAAAGAGAGAGAGAGAGCGGAAGGGAGAGAGCAAGAAAGAGAAAGTTGGCGAAAACCACAGACAGACAGAGTGGGAGAGACGGACAGAGAAAAGGTGTGAGAGACAGTGACAGAGAAGTTAAGAAAGAAAAGGAATTCTGGTGAGGTGAGGAAGCGAAACTCTGTGGAGGTTTTGCATCAGACAAGAGGGGGAGAGAGTAAGATCTCCTCCCATGAGGGGAGGAGTTTACTGCGGGCAACAAACAGACTCTTTGCCTCTCGCTGCCTGGCATCTCTTGCTGAGGTTGCTGGATCTAGACAATATTGCAGGTGTTGAACTCTGGCATGTCTGCCTGGCTGCCACCCCCTCACGCTAATGTCTTTTCCACAGAATTTGCATAACTCCTCTGTGGTTATGGCATGCTGTGTGCAGTCACATTTGTATACAGTTCAGTACAGCAAGCCAGGCCTGTGACGATCACGCTTTGCCCTTATTGTTTACGTTTTGGCCTATTTATGTTAATAGAGCCCATTGCGGTATGAGTAAGTAGTTGAGATATTACTATATACAGTATTATTAGAAGCTGTTGATACGTAATAAGCTCAAGAGAACTACTCAGAGAGAGAGAGAGAGAGACAGAGACAGAGACAGAGACAGAGACAGAGACAGAGACAGACAGACAGATAGAGAGACAGAGAGAGAGGGAGGAAAAGCCGGACAGTCTTAATGTGGGTTGGGGGTCCCCTTAGTCTCCATTCCCACACACACACACACACATACACACACACACACACACACACACACACACACACACACACACACACACACACACACACATACACACTGCTGCTTGCTAACAATAGAGCTCTGTCTCGCATACTGCGGAAACCACCCTATTACCTCATCTTGGCTCAGTGGGGTGAACACACAGCATAACAGCACAGTAGTTTACCCAGCCCACCGCCATCACAACAAGTCAACACCACACAGCACATCCTGAGAGAAGCGCAGTGGGGCCCCGAGCAGAACTAAACACAGCAACATGAATTGAAAACAATTAATGTTATAGGTTGCGCTGGGGCACACTGAGCTTAAGTAACCCATACCATAGAAGGGCTGTTGCCCATGGAGACCCAGGTTCGAGTCCGGTTTGGGTCATATCCCAGTCCTACCCCAATTCTCTCACCCACTAATTTCCTGCTCTATTCTTCCCTTTCCTATCATAATAAAGGCAAAGGCGCCCAAAAATACACTTAAAGAAACCATTCCGGTTATGACCATGCTAATAAGAAAATGAACAGAGTGGATGAGAGAAAGAAAGAGGAATGGAAACAGGGTGCTAGGAACAGCTGGATATCTCACAGCCATCCTGTACAACATATGTTGTATTGACAAACTAGAGTTTCCAGGCTTCACTACTTTCAAGTCCCTAAAGTATCTGCACGGTAAATAGACCATTAAAAAGGTGTGATTTTGTTATATCCAAAGCTGTAAGTTTCCCCTTTTCCAATTTAAATCTTTCTCACTTTCTTTGAACAGAAAAAAACTATCTAAGCAAGTGGTGGTTCATATCACCATCTTTGCCAGCCTATTTCCGTGTATTTCAGCTTATGCTCATAAAATATGGATGGTATAAAGACACAGGAGAGTTGCGCTTGTGTGTGTGTGTGTGTGTGTGTGTGTGTGTGTGTGTGTGTGTGTGTGTGTGTGTGTGTGTGTGTGTGTGTGTGTGTGTGCGTGTGCGTGTGCGTGTGCGTGTGTGTGTGTGTGTGTCTGCCTGCATGCATTACACATTGGTAGTCTTTTATGTGCTTCATAGGCGAGTCCACACACTCCCAATGTTGTTAACTAGCAGGTGTGTGTGTGTGTGTGTGTGTGTGTGTGTGTGTGTGTGTGTGTGTGTGTGTGTGTGTGTGTGTGTGTGTGTGTGTGTGCGTGTGCATGCCTCTGTGTCTGTGTGGGCATACATATTCCTAACAGGGCTGCTTCTCTCTATGCCAGAGTGGCACGGCTTGTGCATGTGTGAATAGCAGAGGCATACTGCCACATCAACAGGCCTAGGGATAGCTGGCAGCCGTCATGGCCACGTGACTCTTTCCTCTTGAACCTGAGCCTAGAAACAGAGCTAAGATCAACATCTAAACTAAGATCACTAAGATCAACATCTAACTAGGTAAAGAGAATTTGGCAGTAAAGAGAGCTCCGCAACTGGGCAGTGATTATTATGCCATTAAAATGAACTTATACAGTAACATTCAGGGCTATTAATATGATTGAAGCTATTATGTTGACACCTGCAAAATACTCAGTCGAGAAAAAAGACCAGATCCCCATAGTCAGATGAAAAAAAAATGGTCTCGTTATTTTATGACACGTTGAAAAAGTGGTTTGGTGTTCAGAGCTCTTTCAGCAACAGTTCCTTCCACACCACATTACACACGTGCATTAGTGAATCTAGGGCAGGCCTGTATCGCAGCATTGCCATGTGTTTCTGACTATCAGTGATACCTGGAAGTCATATGGTCTCTCACTGTATCTGTCTGTTCTAGCTGCTATGTGGTTGATAAGCCTGATCTCTCCGAATTCTGTGGAATGGACACAGATCTTTGTGACACGAAATCTGTCACGGATTTTGACAAAATTCCATGCCCCTGATCACTGAGTTGTTTTCCGTGATTGACTATATTGCCTTCTCTTACAAAGCACTGTGTTAAGTCTATCATTAGAAATTACATTCCAAATTCTAATACTAAAAGTTAAAGTTCAAGTTCAAGTTTATTATAGCCAAATCAACAGTATAACATACAGCAGATAACATACAATCCCAACCTGTACCGGTCAGTAAAAACATGTTTTTGAGAAATACCTTTCCAGTTGGTTGATAGGCTATCAAATTCATGTAATAAACGAAAGAATACTAGAAAGAAAGAAACGTTTTTAAGTCTGTAAGAAAAAGTTTGAAATTAGAAAAAAATTCAGTGAAAATACAAGACTGTAGCTGTGGGAATATAGAGAAAGCACTTCCGTGAGTCCATCACGGAAAACAATTCCGTAACCAGGGGCACAGAATTTTGGCAAAATCCATGAAACTGACACAGATTTTGTGTCCCAAAGGCCTGAGTCCATTCCACGGAATTCTGTGAGATCATGTTGAGTTGAAAGTGGCAAATGATAGCGCACTCAAACAATTGTTTTATGTGCTGCCTTTGGGTGAGTGCCAAACGCAGACAATCCAAAAAAGTACATAATGCACTCTCTAACTTAGCTCCTTCAGAATTTGTATTGCACCATCTCCTAAACAAAAGCATTTCAGCATCAAGCCACCCTCAGTGTGTATGATCCACGTGGTGATCACAACAATGATGTGTAGTGTGAAGACCCGGGGACTACTCACCTGCACAGACACAGAGCTCTGGCTTGTGGGCGGAGTGTCCCTCTTCTTGGCCAGGCGGTTGCAGGTTACCATGGTGACCAGTGAGATGATGAATATGCCCAGGTCAGGGGTGAGGAGCCGCACCACACTCCACACCTCATCCAGCGGCAATCTGTAGAGCACAGATTAGGGATTAGGGTGGCATACATTAGAATAGAGGTTGTGGTGTATTGGTTATTCCATAAACTCCAAAAGCAATGGGTAGTTGACTGCAAGTGAGCCTTGAGAATGGCCTGGGTTGTGGTAAAACATATTGAATTTATATCGAACTGATATCGGTATCTTGGTGTCATTGGTTGCTCAGGATGGCAATGTGTTTTATTGATATGTTTAGAATAATCTATGTTTATAGAGGTTGGAAACTGCTATTATATTGCATTAATGTCTCAAAGGTTTTTTGGGTGAACAATGATACCATATCATTTTTTCATTTATGGTAATTAAGGGCAATATCAGCTGATCTTTGGTCTGGATTAGATGCATCCAGTTGAGTGAAGGGATTTTTTTTATCAATAGCTATTACCAGAGTGGCAATGGCCAAGTCGTATTGCTTGGCTAAAGGCCCTGTGTATTGTCATAGGGATGTAGTGGTATATTAGTTACATTTTTTCTGTGACTATTACAGTGTTTCACTGGCTGAACCGCACACATTTAAGGGGCTACAGCAGCCTGATCTCCAAAAATTCTGTGCTCCTGGACACGGATGTTAAGGACACGAAATCCGTGTCCAGGAGCACGGATTTTTCCAAAATTCCGTGCTCCTGGACACGGAATTGTTTTCCGTGCTCCTGGACACGGAATTGTTTTCCGTGATGGGCACACAGAAGTGCTTTCTATAGGCTATTACCACAGCACTGTGTTAACTATATCATTAGAAAATACATACCAAATGCTAATCCTAAACAAAATGATGCTATAGCAATTTAAGTTGTGCCCTGACCAAAACATTCCCTAACCTTAACCTGTCATTAAAGACATATTTTTGAGAAATACCTTTTCCAGTTGGTTGCTAGGCTATCACATTCATATAATGAATGAAAGAAAACTAGCTGTGCCCAGACCAAAACAATCCCTAACCCTAACCTGTCAGTAAGAAATGTTTTTTTTGGAGAAAAAATATTTGAAATTAGAAAAATCCTGAGAAAACACAAGACTGTGGAAACATAGAGCTGTGGGAGTATAGAGAGCAATTCTGTGTGTCCATCACGGAAAATAATTCCGTGTCTAGGAGCACGGAATTTTGGCAAAATCCGTGCTCCTGGACACGGATTTTGTGTCCTTAACATCCGTGTCCAGGAGCACGGAATTTTGGAGATCATGTTGGCTACAGAAAACCAAAAACATTTGAATGTTTTTTTAAATTCCATTAAAGTAGCTGACAGCAAGGTCAATCTCATGAGTCCACCATGTTTACTGCTGCTGACCTACGTGCTGAACTCTACTTAAACTTACTGACACGTTTGCATCAGAGGCTAATTGTATTCCCCAGAAGGCCGCATGTAACCTTTTTGATTGAAATGTGACGAGTCAAGTCTTAACAGGCAGCATTTAGCACCAATTACACTTCATAGTTGAGCAATGAACACAGTGCCAGTAAATTCCAGACATACCTGGATACCCCAACATGTCTTGATAGTGTTTCCGTTGAGCTGCCTGAAATCAGAAAGTAACGGCAGAGAAAGAGGGGATTGAGATTGAGGAAACAGAACAGACAGCAACACAGAATAATTAGATGTTACACATGCTATCGGGTCAGTCTCTGCCGCTCTGACAAGCTGCTACGCACAAGCGTGCAACCCCCGGGGGTCTTTCAGCAGCCGTGACCGGTCGGAACAACAGCAGTTGGCCCTGCCATTTGCAGGGTGACACTGACACGAGCTCCCTGGCTCCACTGCCAACCACCACCACCACCACCACCAGGACCTCGGAGCAGCCCCCATGGACGCCCAGACTGAAGGGCTGCCAAGGGGCCAGGGCTGCTCCCGCACACAGCACAAAGCAGAGCAGCGACGGGTGACTCACAAGGCCTGACAGACAAGAATGCCCCTCTTGTGAGAAAACTCATGGCTTCGCTTACTTGAATTCTCTCTCTCTCTCTCTCTCTCTCTCTCTCTCTCTCTCTCTCTCTCTCTCTCTCTCTCTCTCTCTCTCTCTCTCTCTCTCTCTCTAGGTTTCTCTCTTTCTTTCGTCTCTTTTTGTTTTGCTTACTGATTTTCTGGGGGTTTTCCACACTATTTTCTCCCTCTTTCACAATTGAACAATCTGACGAGAAACTGCTGAGTGTCAAGTGAGCCACAGGCCAAAAGAGAAATGAGGTGGGAACAGGAACACACACACGCACGCACACACACGCGCACACACACGCACGCACACACGCACGCACACACACGCGCACACACACGCACGCACACACGCACGCGCGCACACACAACATGGCACAACAGACAGACACACTGCACTACTGCACTACACTATAACTGGTAGTCTGTTACTGGTGAACAAGACGCCCGGTAAGCAGACTGGAGGGGGAGAGAGAGTGTTCTTCTCAGGAGCTGCTAATGAGAAATGTGGTACCCTGTGTTTAATAGAGCAGAACTTAACGAGCCTATATAAGGCCAAATAAACACTACTAGCTACCATTTCTCTCACTGTTTCTTAATGAATCGTGCATACGCACACACAAACACACACACACACACACACACACTGCATGCAAGCATGTGCACACACACACACACACACACACACACACACACACACACACACACACACACACACACACACCATGCAAGCATATGCACACACACTCACACACACACACACACACACACACACACACACACACACACACACACACACACACACACACACACACACACACACACACACACACACACACACACACACTCACACACACTTAGAACACCATTTACCCCATGCAAATTAAGGATTGAAGCATTGATTACAGTACACGAGTATTAGCTTAAGATGAGCTTGGGAAGAGCATAAAGACACACACACATGTGCATGCACGCAAAGTTTGAAAACACAAACACACACGCGCACTCACGCACGAACACACACGCGCGCGCGCACACACACAAACACATACACACAAACAGATATAGAGTAAGCAGTAGAGATGCACCGGATCCTGATTTTTAGGATCCTGCCGGATACCGGATCCACTGCTTAAGATCCTGCCGGATCCGGAACCGGATACCGGATCCTACGAAAGGGTTGAAACACATAGCCTACTCACACACGTGGGCCCTTTTATCACGTTGGCTCAAACTATTTTGACTGAAAAGCCTCGGCTACCGGATCCTGGATCCTGGAACCGGATCCGGATCCGGATAGTCTGAAAAACCCTATTATCCTGCCGGATCCGGAACCGGATCTTGGATCCTGTACATCTCTAGTAAGCAGTGATCAAACTATATCAGCTTGAGACAAAGATCTGTGGTGGGCGGCGTTGAACTTACAGTTGTGTCCGAGGGCGTCATCTAGCTCCGGGAGGGTGTAGAGGCAGATCTGGAAGACCACATGGCCCAGCAGGAAGAGCAGGCTGGTGCAGAAGAGAGCCTTGATGAAGCGGCCAGTGTGCCCTGTGGAGAGGGAGACAGGAGAGGACACAGGAGTTACTGTAGAGGTGAGGAGGAACAATATTGAGAGCAACGACACAGACAACAGACATAAAGAGAGAGAGAGAGAGAGAGAGAGAGAGAGAGAGAGAGAGAGAGAGAGAGAGAGAGAGAGAGGGAGGGAGACAGGGAGAGAGAGAGACAGGGAGAGAGACAGAGGCAGAGACAGAGCACTCAGAGTCATCTCCAAGTCCATTAAGGGTGTTGCTACCCTGATAAACAAAGAAACAAGTCACTTTATCATTTCACTATCATCATAAACAAGTGACTTATCACCCATGACTGATCACTTGTTTTGACATGGGTGAGAGGGAAAAACAGAGGAGTGTACTTGATTTTCAGCACTTTCCAGCATTCTGCATTCTGCACTCTACTCTCCGTTCTTTGACAGACGTGTCTCAGGTGAGTTCATGTGCAGTTCATAAGAGGACTGCAGACAGGGGAGGACTCAGCTACTAATCTGTGCTCACATAAAATACCACACGCTGTTACGTGGACACTTTCGCCAAGCTCCCAAAACTGTGCGTCATAGCTGAAAGACTTAACCGCCCGACAAGGTGTGTTGGAGTTATACCGTAGACTTCAACCAAATATCCTTCTGCAATGAAGGCAAAAAAAACCCCAGTAAAATGGAATCTCTATTTTTTCAAGTATTTGTTTTTCATTATCCAAACAGTCACACTTTCTTTTTCATTCTCTTTTCTCTAACGTCAACACACAAAACATAAATATCCATCAGCACACGTGCGCTATGTCAACAGCAGCTAATTTTGACCGTGACCAGCTGTACAGTTAAATATTCACCTCGCTTCCCCATAAAATACACACCCCCCATGAATCCATTTATATCCCTAATAGAATCTCAGCAGCGGGGCTTTGATATGGCCTCCTCGTAAACCTGTCAACTCCTATTATAAAAGCAAAAACAGCCAAAAAACTGACACATGCACACACACACACACGCACGCACGCACGCACGCACGCACGCACGCACGCACGCACGCACGCACACACACACACACACACACACACACACACACACACACACACACACACATAAACCACACACGCACGCGCGCACACACGCAAGCGCGCACGCGCGCACACACACACACACACACACGCACAAACAAAGACACACGCACGTATGCATGCACACAAAACACTGTTTGTTTTTGCATTTTAACCTTTTCCATTAACAAAATATCCAAGAAAAACACAATTTCCATGAGGGATACTCCCGTTGACTCCCATTAATATATTATTCATACCAACACTAAAGAATGTGACATTGTGCCAAGAACCCACACATTCCTCACACTAAACTGTGAGCAATGAAGCAATGATTTTACACTTTCACATTTGTCATAAACAGCAAAATAAGCAAGGAAAACACAATTCCCCATTGCAGTACTTCAATCACTGCAACCTTAACATTATCACCACACATCTTTTTTAATGTTTTTCTTCTTACTGGGGGTATTTGTGCAACACACATGCATACACCCACCCCCATACCCACAGACACACAGACACACACACACACACACACAAACATGAACACAGAACACACACCAGCTGCAGCTGCTGGCGCTCTTCTTCCACCGCTCACTGCTCATGGTACACACACACACACACACACACACACACACACACACACACACACACACACACACACACACACACACACACACACACACACACACACACACACACACACACAGACACACACACACACACACACAAACATGAACACATGCACACATTCAAAATTGTTTATTACGCAGAGAGGCCTTATCCCATGCCATGTCCCATGACTCAAACCCAAAGAGCAAAATAAATGATTTGTGTGGGCCACTTGCAACAACAAGGCCTGAAATAGCCGGCTGGATAACAGCAGACACCGCTGGTTAAATGGCTCCTGGCTGAGGGAGTCTGCTTTATTGGGCTAAGAGAGGTGATCCATGTAAAATAAAGGCTGTACGCCGGAGGACTTCAAGTCAAAGAGGAACACAGCGCTGGGAGAGCTTCCAATTCAGTCCTGTTCTACACTTTGCTCTATGTTTAACTTGTATTTCACTTAAACATTCCTCTACACATTTACTTTTAATTACTACATTTGGCCAACACCATACCAACACCAGCTCCTCCAGTACTCTATATACCGGTACTCTATATTATGTACATGTGCTTGGTTACAGAAGGCTAGTTAATGGCCAGCTGGTCTATACTTAAGCAAAGTCAGTAAACAGACATCCATCAAGAAGCCAATCTCCAGGTTGAGCAGAAAGGAAAGAAAAACACTACTAGCGTGACGGTGAGAGATAGGACTGAGAGAGAGAGAGAGAGAGAGAGAGAGAGAGAGAGAGAGAGAGAGAGAGAGAGAGAGAGAGAGAGAGAGAAGAGGGGACATGGCCGACTATAAATTTGTCCTAGATTAGTGGCTAGTCTCCCGGTGTTATCGTGAACTCCACGCCTTCGAACGTGCCAAAAACATAAGCTGGTGGAATTAAGTAGAGGGTTGTGGACAAGCTAGGGGAGAGCGGACCCACAGCGGCGAAATAGATGCTTTGCCACCCCGAAGTGGATTTTGCGTGAAGCCAAGACCCCCTCTCAGTCCAAGTTGCCTGCTAAGCCAAACGCCTAGGGCTGATTTACAGTGGGGCCCTGGACACTTCGTCTGAAACTGAGATGGCCAGATGAAGGCCTGCTGTAACACCGGCGAGAATAAATGAGCGACACAAGTAACAGAGACCAAACAAGCCTCGCCCTAACCTACACACGGACGGAAATTGATCCGGCCAAAAGACTCCTTTCATAAATGTGGGAAAAAACAGCTTGTGGTAAGCTAACAGTGATCAGATGAATAGTTTTTAAAAAGTCCAACCATGTATTTCTTTCCACCAACTCACTTGACCAGCTGATTCTCATTACCCCAAAGCTTTAGCCAGGTTGGTAAAGGAATCAGTGAAAACATCTGTTTTGTGCACCAAAAGAACTACTGCACGGTAGGATTTTAACTATCTGGGGGTTTTGTGCGGCTCATGTTAAAAAATGTTTATGCCAGTTTAAATCCGAGTTCCCACCCAGTTGTATAACCAGGATGGCATTACGTAGCTTATGTGCATTTCAGCTATTTGAACATAAAATTTTTACTGGGAAACACTTATAAAGTGCATCAACTTTTGTGGTTGAGAAATGAATGCTTGTTAAGCCAATTTACTATCAATCTAGCAACTTATTTGAATAAGATACATGGAAATCTGACTAATTGAACCCATTCTTGCTGTGGTAAATTTGATGACTTTCTCCAGTCAGTTCACGAAACATCCTCAATTATGACAATTCCTTGGGCTCTACTATGACTGCTGTCGAGGCATTTCCACCACGAGCACATGTGCATAAATTCCACCGTCCCAAACCATCTGCCCTGTTTTTGTAAATGCACTGGATAAACGTCACCTGAAATGAGTACTTTGAGATCCACAAACTGCAGACCCACATGCCTGTTAACAGCAGAATCTCCAACGTAAATATAGCTGCAAGCAGCAATGCGGGGCCAAGCAGTAAACTTGCCAAAGTCGCCACGGCAACAGAAGGAACTGCAGCGCCCCCTTTGGCCCAAATCTCGCCAATGTTGGTGTGCATTCCTTTGAGGGGAGTGTGCTCACATGAACCAAGTTTATTTTGAATCCCTTAAAGGGCTGACAAATATAAGCTCACTTCCTGTTACCTGTTGGTGGCGCTAGAGAGTTTGAGCTGGGAATCTGGATTTTTTTGTGGGAGGTCATGGGATTGACTAGTATGTGTGCAAAAAAATAGCTAAAAGAATCTGACAAACGGTTGCTGAGATATGACCTCACTTCCTGTTTTGCCACCTTTACGACAATTTTGATTGGCTGTCACCTCCAAACGATAAGAGGTATCAAAAATTCTTTGGATAACCTAATGCCTATCAGTCTGAAGACGATGTGTACCTTTTTGCTGGTCATTCTGACTGACAAAAATTGTGTGACAAGTAGCATTTTATTGAATTTTACAAAATTCAAAATGGCGGAATTTCCCTTCTGCGTTTACAACAATTTTGATAGGCTGTCACGGGCTAAACGATAAAAGAAATCTAATATTCCTTGAGACCCCATACAAATCTCAGTACAGAGATACAATGTACCGAATTTCGGGCGAATTGGTCAAAAATTGCGGGAGAAATAGCATTTTTAGTGAATTTCATAAATTCAAAATGGCGGGAAAACTATCCTGGCAGAAAATGACGTCATAGGGTGCGTTGGATTTGACTTGGCCCAAGGACTCCAGCGATACCAGGTTTATGAAAATTGGCCCAGCGATTCAAAAGTTACAAGCAGAAATGTACCTGCGACTTTTACCTGCTGGTGGCGCTAGAGTATTGGGGCTGGGGACATACAACTCGCTGTGGGTAATGTTGATGCTGCCTCAAATATGTGTGCCAATTTACAGCATTTTTCTATGTATGGTTCTATGGGCTACCATAGACTTACAGTGAATTTTACAAAATTCAAAATGGCGGAATTTCCCTTCTGCATTGACATAACTTCATATAGTGCGTTGAATTCGGCTTGGCCCAAGGATTCTAGTGATAATAATATATTTTACATCGTGCATATGGTTTAAAAGCTACAGGCAAAAATGTAGCTAAAATTTTGACCTGCTGGTGGCGCTACAGAGTTTGAGCTGGGGTTCTGATTTTTTTTGCGGTAGGTCATGGGATAGACTACGATGTGTGTGCAAAATTCCAACCTATTTCAACAAACGGTTGCTGAGATAGGACCTCACTTCCTGTTTCACCACTGTTACGACAATTTTGATTGGCTCTGACGGCAAAACGATACAAGGTATCTAATATCCCTTGAGACCCCATGTTTAGCTCAGTCCAGAGATACTATATATCGAGTTTCGGGCAAATTGGTCAAAAGTTGTGGGAAAAATAGCATTTTTATTGAATTTTACAAAATTCAAAATGGCGGGAAAACTATCCTGGCGGAAAATGACGTCATAGGGTGCTTTGGATTCGTCTTGACTCAAGGATTCCAGGGATACCAAGTTTATGAAAATTGGCCCAGCGGTTCAAAAGTTACAAGCAGAAATGTACCTGCAACTTTGACCTGCTGGTGGCGCTAGAGCGTTGGGGCTGGGGTCCTATACATTTCTGTGGGTAATGCTGAGACTGGCCCGAATGTGTGTGCCGATTTACAGCATTTTCCTACCTACGGTTCTATGGGCTGCCATAGACTTGCTAAGGAGAGGAAAGATGTCTACGTAATAATAATAATCGTAAGAATATAGCTGCAAGCAGCAATGCGGGGCCAAGCAGTAAACTTGCCAGAGCCGCCACGGCAACAGAAGGAACTGCAGCGCCCCCTTTGGTCCAAATCTCGCCAATGTTGGTGTGCATTCCTTGGACGAGAGTGTGATCACGTAAACCAAGTTTAGTTTGAATCCGTTGAAGAGCTGCCGAGATACGAGCTCACTTCCTGTTACCTGTTGGTGGCGCTAGAGAGCTTGGGGTCTGGATTTTTTGTGGGAGGTCATGGGATGGACTAGAATGTGTGCAATAAATCCTAACAGAAATTGACTAACGGTTGCTGAGCTATGACCTCACTTCCTGTTTTACCACCTTTATGACAATTTTGATTGGCTGTCACCGGCAAACGACAAGAGGTGTTCAAAATTCTTTCCTCTCCCCCCTCCCTCCCCCTCCCTCCCTCCCTTCTTCCCTCTCTGTCCCTCTCCCTCTCCCTGTCCCCCTCCCCCCTCCCTCTCCCTCTCCCCTCCCTCTGTCTGTCTGTGTGTGTGTGAGGAGGGGGTGGGGGGTGGGGTGCAGGGGCTGGGGCAGTGGGGCTTGACCCCCTGCCGAGAATGGTGTCAGTGAACGTGCGCACGGGGAGCAGAGGAGACAGAGAGATGAGAAAAAATCCCTCCATTCTTTCCACAATTTTGAATGGCTGCTGTGAGCTGATAGTTTTTTCAATCGTTACGAAAATCCATACCTGGGTGCAACATGATGTGAGGATGACCTGTGTACCAATATTTTGAAAATTGGGAGTACGGTTCAAAAGATACAGGCAAAAATGTAGCTAAAATTATGACCTGCTGGTGGCGCTACAGAGTTTGAGCTGGGGATTCGATTTTTTTTGTGATAGGTCATGGATGACTACTATGTGTGTACAAAATCCCAGCCTAATTCAACAAACGGTTGCTGAGATATGACCTCACTTCCTGTTTCGCCACGTTTACGACAATTTTGATTGGCTCTCACGGCTAAACGATAAAAGATATCCAATATTCCTGAAGACCCCATGTGTAGCTCAGTACAGAGATACTATATACAGAATTTCGGGTGAATTGGTCAAAAATTGCCGAAAAAATAGCATTTTTATTGAATTTTACAAAATACAAAATGGCGGGAAAACTATCCTGGCGGAAAATGACGTCATAGGGTGCGTTGGATTCGTCTTGGCCCAAGGATTCCAGGGATACCAAGTTTATGAAAATCGGCCCAGCGGTTCAAAAGTTACAAGCAGAAATGTACCTGCAACTTTGACCTGTTGGTGGCGCTAGAGCGTTGGGGCCGGGGACCTATAAATTGCTGTGGGTAATGCTGAGCCGGGCCCGAATGTGTGTGCCGATTTACAGCATTTTCCTACGTACGGTTCTATGGGCTGCCATAGACTTGCAGAGGGAGAGGAATGGTGACTAGAGAATAATAATAATGAAGAAAACCTACTAACTCTATAGGGGCCTTCGCCAGCTTCGCTGCTTGGCCCCTAAATACCAGCTAACACTATAGGGGCCTTCGCCAGCTTCGCTGCTTGGCCCCTAATTAGCACTGTCAAGAGCTTGCACTAGTAAAACTGTATCCTATTTTAAGAGTCGGATGGGGAATGTAGCGATACATTCCTGCCAAAGCAATAAAATTAGGAGCGAGTGAAGGTAAAATAAAAAGTCTTTTTTTGACTGGACCTGGCTGGAGACTAGTCTGGACCGCATGTCGGATGAGAGCCTTGTTACTGCAGGCCTGAGCCTAAGCAAGATCTACATCAATGAGGGCAGCATGCAAACATGGACACTGGCCACAGTTGCAGAACACAGCTGAACAACTGAGGCTACAGTATGGTTCAAGATGGCATGACATGATGTGCAAACATTAAGTGTGAACTATCCTGCTAGAACTTTCCGATGTGGCCTAAGTAAGCAGGATGGCCACACAGGCACGGCATAGTGGAGGGCTGAAGCTGGCATGGGCAGTTGAGTGAGGATACTGTTGGGTTGACTTGGCAGAATAAGCTATGAAGGTGATGGCATCCTGAATCTACAAGCCTTTTCCTGGGGCCTTTGTTTGTCTTTCCAAGTGTGCCTTTATCCGAGGTCTTTCCTCGAAATATTCCCTCTAATGACGTTTTGTTTCAAAAGGGTTCCTTCAGCGTTCCCTTTTTTGCAGATGGTGTGAGGAGCTTTAATGGCCGACCCTGTCTCCTTTGCTTCGTCGTTGTCATAAACCATAGCTCGGATTGGTCGTGCTGATGTGGATATTATAGAATTTTCCACGAAATTGGATAGGTCTTAAGGATTCCTTTTCCCCCATTTTTTTACGAGCATGCCTACGAACAATGTTTTAACAAGTCCTGGGTCTCGCATGCACCTGACATGGCAGCCCCGAAAACCAAGTCCCCCCCTCAAGGGGTACAAGGTTACCGGGAACTGGCCCTGGAATCTATGGAAAGAAAAACAACCTTTTGCGATGGACCGGGAAGCGCTCTGTTTTACGCCCAACCATTGAGAACTGTGCGATAGCTCGGCACATTTAACACAGCTAGTGTGGGAAGGGATTTTGTCCTGCTGAAGCCGTTCCAATGCGTGTGAGAAAGAAACCTACTGACACTACCGTTAAGGAAATCGCTGTCTTCGAGTTTCAGGGTGCCTTTTCACATCAGGCGTGACAAAATGAAAACTTCCTGGCCTGAGAGCACCCTGGGGTTGTTTGGCTTTTGGCTGGCACGGGAGGAAAGTCAACACGATGGGGCCAGATCCCTGCTCTGCTGAATATGATTTAGGCTAATTTATTTATTAAGAAGAATCTGTGGCAAATATGGAGGCAGCAGCAACGAAACGACGAGACCCGTTAGTTTTTTCCGGCTGCTAATAAAGGCCCAGTGTGGGCGCAGAGTGTAAACAAGTGGCTGTTTGGAGAGGGAGTCCCTGGCACCAGGCAGGGCAGGGCAGGGCAGGGCAGATATGGATGGATGGGTTGAGAGGGGGCACCTTCAGGGAGGGCCTTCGCTCAACCCCCCATGCACAAGTGAAAAGCTCATGTATCCTACATAGAACTCAGTCGACCTTTTTTGTGAAACTTGTGTAGTGTACAAAAAGTTATAAATGTTTTTGACAGCAAAGATTGATTTTTTTATCAAGATTTGAAATTTAATTTACGAATGTTCTACATTTACATAATCCACATTATTTACTACTTTGCCTCTAAGCAAGGTAAGCAAATATTATTGTACCCGCTTGCAAGACCTGAAATGTAAGCTTAAGGTTGCATTAAATAAAATTCCTCACAGCAGTTTAGCAGTATTTTGCATACAGAAATCAAACACAATCAAAATCTTCCTCCATTCTAAATACGGCAATAACCTGAAGTCAAAATGACCACCAGCTGTTCTTACAAAACTTTTTTCCTTAACAAGGATTTCTCACAAACCAGCGCTGGAGGAAGATGAGCCGTGACAGATGCACTTATGGAACGCTTAAAAAAAAAAGAAATCAAAACAAAAAGGACAAAAAGAGAACATGGAGTAACTTTCTCAGGGTTCTCTCCAAGTAACTTCCTGTTGTTACGGAGGGCGGCGTAGGTGTGGGAGACAGTTAGTCCCGCGTAGCGCCCGTTGAATCAACACTAATACAAGACATGGAGACCCTGCTCCGGCCAAGAGGGCAAGCAGCAGGCAGGCTCCAGAGACCTAAAGAACTGGACATCCTCCCTTCTGGAAGCTTCTAGTGCTCTGACACTGACAGTCAGCCAACACTAACCCTCCAAAGGGACATCCAGGTCAGCGATCATAGCTGAGGATGCAGTCCGATTATAGAGCCCTGCTTGTGGGCTTGACCATACTCAGTATGTATGGGAGCTGGGGGGAGTTCAACTGGGTTCTGGCTGCGATGGATTTATGACCAAGGAGCTGGCCAAGAGCCAGGCAACGGGTCTGGCAGAGGAAAGATGTTTCCTGAGCTGACTTCTATTCAGTTGAGTGTGCAATGGTACGCAATTAATGAGGAAATGTGCTTGAACACAAATAAGTGTGATTAAAATTCCTTTCAAGCAAAGAATGAAGAGAGAGAGAGAGAGAGAGAGAGAGAGAGAGAGAGAGAGAGAGAGAGAGAGAGAGAGAGAGAGAATACAATGATAATTTGGAAATGAGTGGATGCATATCAAGCATCTGTGTGGGAAACTTCCAAGCCAATGCCCCATCTTCCCATCCTGATACATATCCAAATCAGCGTAAAAATAATGGAGCTGTGGGGGGCATTGTGGCGCAGCGCACTAAGCCCCCCACATTTGGGCTTGCATGCCCACGGGGACCCCGGTTCGAGTCCGGCCGGGGTCATTTCCCGACCCTGCCCCATCTCTCTATCCCAATGGTTTCCTGTCTCCTCTCATACTATCCTGTTACAATAAAGGCCAGAAAAGGCCCAAAAATACTTTATAATAATAATAATAATAATAATTAAAGCCGCAAGCGGCCTTGGCGGGCCCTCGCACCTGCGGCCCCGGGGGGCAGCATGAAAACATGCACTAATACACCCATACCTATGAAAAACGGAAGAATCAATTTTGTAGCATTAACATTAGTCTTAACATTAGCATCTAGGTTTATCATGAGCATTAGCACTAGCAATGCCATTAGCAATAGTTGTAGCATTAGCAATTTACATTAACAATTAGCAAAACCAAAAAAAAATGGAGTCTGTACAACGTTCGGTTCACGAGATATTGAAGAACAGTGAATCAGCATGAATTAGCATTCAAAATTAGCATTAGCATTGTCATGATTAGCGTGTTGCTATGACCCCCCTAAAACAAAAATGGAGTCTGTACGACCTTCAGTTCCCAAGATATTGAAGAATTACACTATTCCTGCAGTTCCTTTGCCTACCACATGGTGGTGCTACACCTTATATACATTTCAGGCTTATAGAAGAGTTAGTATTCATTATGTGCATACATGTGTGCGTTTGCACTGTTTAAAAACATTCCAAACTGAAATGGTGGCCAACTTCCTGTTTTAAAATGCCAAAAAAGTCAAAATATATCACTTCCTGTTGGGCGTGGCCATATCGTTGCTTGGACTTTATTGTTCGCCTTAGCGAGATACATAACTTACAAAAACTCCCGAGTCTGTAGGCCAAAGTAGATGTTGGCCCCGCCCCTAAATGTGTTTGGGGGCGTGGCCTCTATTTCAGGCATATACAAAAGTAAGTATTCATTATATGCATACATGTGTGCGTTTGCACTGCTACAAAACACTCCAAACTGAAATGGTGGCCAACTTCCTGTTTTAAAATGCCAAAAAAGTCAAAATATCTCACTTCCTGTTGGGCGTGGCCATATCGTTGTATGGACTTTATTACTCGCCTTATTGAGATACACAACTTAAAAAAACTCCCGAGTCTGTAGCTCGAAGTAGATGTTAGCCCCGCCCCTAACCGTATATGGGGGCGTGGCCTCCATTTCAGGCATATACAAAAGTTAATAGTCATTATATGCATACATGTGTGAGTTTGCACCGTTTGAAAACACTCCAAACTGAAATGGTGGCCAACTTCCTGTTTTAAAATTAGATGCCTAAATTCATTAAGCCGCCATCTTGTCAAATTACGAGATATCAAAAATTCCTTCGCAATATATCATCTTCAATGCCTTGAGCTCATGTACAACGAATATAAAGAGAGTGCGATGTACGGTTTAGGAGGATTGTTTCAAATCCCATTACATGTAAATTTGAAAAAAGTCCAATTATCTCACTTCCTGTTGGGCGTGGCTAATGGGTTGGCATTGCAAATTTGTTTGGTTTAGTGAGATATATATGCATATTTTTTTTCGTGACCAAACGACAAACTAAATGTCAGCCAGGAACTTCAATGCGGTAGGGGGCGCTATTCTGTGCCCGGGGCCAATCTGGATCCGAGCTTCCGGTTCTGAGTAGCGGTTACCATATCCGATCACCGTGCAAAAGGCCGAGCCACCAAGTGCTTCCCACACCAAATGCACAGCCCAAACGTGGATGAAAAAGAAAAATAATAATTAAAGCCGCGAGCGGCGATGACGGGCCCTCGCACCTACGGCTCAAGGCGGGGCATATCGCCCCATCACATCCTGCTCAAAACAAAAATGGAGTCTCTACGCCATTCGGTTCACGAGATACAACTATTTAAGAACTCCACTTTAACTGTAGTTCATTTGCCTACCACATGGTGGCGCTATATCAAGTTGCCATATTAGGCATATAGAAAAAGGTATATTCATTATATTAATGAACACGTGCGTTTGCACTGTTTTATAAACACTGCAAACTAAAATGGTGGCCAACTTCCTGTTCTAAAAGGAGGTTCAATTATCTCACTTCCTGTTGGGAGTAGCCTTGCCACTGTATGACATTTTCTGTTCGTCTTAGTAAGATACACATCCAAAAAAAAATTGGAGTCCGTAGCTTCAAGTTTATTCTGGTCCTGCCCCATAGACCCATGACCTAAGGGGGCGCTACAGAGCCCATAAGCTGTCTTAAGGGTGGGGCTTGTTTGGAGAGGTACGTGCTGCCCTATCAAACACCTGAGCAAAGCAATGTTGAAAGATATGCATGGCAACCCCGTTAGAAAGGGCACATTAGAGGCAAATTTTCTGTCATTTTTTCATCAGAATACATCAAGCCGCCATCTTGTTTTCTTACAACATATTGAAAATTCCTTCGCAATATATCATCTGCAATGTCTTAAGATCATTTACAAATTGAAACGCAACTGAACAGTTGCACGGTTCAGGACAAGTACATCAAAGTTCATGGTATGACAATTTTGTCGTATGTCAAAAGTTGCATTTCATGTCCAATTACCTCACTTCCTGTTGGGTGTGGCCATGGCATCCTAAAGACTTTTTTGATTGGCTTAGTGAGATACACACACAAAAAAATTTTGGAGTCCGTAGCTTCAACTTTATGCCGGTCCCACCCCATAGGCCCATGATTTAAGGGGGCGCTACAGAGCCCATGTCCTGAGTTAGGGGTGGGGCTTGTTTTGAGAGGTACGTTGTGTCCTACCAAACACCTGTGCAAAGCAACATTGAAAGATATGCATGGCAACCCCCTCAGAAAGGGCACAGTGGAGGCACATTTCCTGTCATTTTTTCATCAGAATACATCAAGCCGCCATCTTGTTTTCTTACAACATATTGAAAATTCCTTCGCAATATATCATCTGCGATGTCTTAAGATCATTTAAAAATTGAAACGAAACCGAACAGGTGTACGGTTCAGGACAAGTACATCAAAGTTCATGGTATGACAATTTTGTCGTATGCCAAAAGTTGACAAAAGTTCTACTTTAGCTCTAATTACCTCACTTCCTGTTGGGTGTGGCCATGGCATCCTAAAGACTTTTTTGATCGGCTTAGTGAGATACACATACAAAAAAAATTTGGAGTCCGTAGCTTCAAATTTATGCCGGTCCCGCCCCATAGGCCCATGACTTAAGGGGGCGCTACAGAGCCCCTGGACTGATTTAGGGGCGGAGCTTTTTTGGAGTCCTTCGTGCCATGATACCGAACACCTGTGCCAAGTTTCGTTAAAAGTTACGCATGGCAACCCCCTCAAAAACGGGCCAACGTGCGGTAAGGAGACAAATAATAATAAAAACAAAAAATAAAAATAATAAAAAACATTGCAAGAACAATAGGGCCTCGCACCCTCCGGTGCTCGGGCCCTAATTAAAGCCGCAAGCGGCCTTGGCGGGCCCTCGCACCTACGGCCAGGGGGGACGTAGCATGTCGCCCTGCAGTAATACCCTTACCATACCTGTGAAAAACTGGTGAAGCGTAACAGTTTTCTGACATGTATGAGGAAGGTGAATGTGTCATTGTGGTTACACTGGTCTTAGCATGAACATTGAGCATTAGCATGACTGGCAAGGCCTTATACCCGCCAAAGCAAAAATGGAGTCTGTACAACCTTCGGTTCATGAGATATTGAGGAAAAATGAATTGTTAATTAGCATTAGCAATTATCATTCAGTGTTGCTACTATGACCCCTCAATACAAAAATGGAGTCTCTATGACTTTTGGTTCACGAGATATTGAAGAAAAACAAATTAGCATTGTTAGCATAAGCAAATTAGAATTAACATGACTGACATGTTGGTATGACCTCCCCAAAACAAAAATGGAGTCTCTACGACATTTGGTTCACGAGATATTGAAGGAAATTAAATTAGCATTGCTAGCGTTAGCAATTTATCATTAGCATGATTGGCATGTTGCTATGACCTCCCCAAAACAAAAATGGAGTCTTTATGAGGTCCGGTTCACAAGATATTACAAATATTAAAGAATTCATTATTTTCCTGCAGTTCCTTTGCCTACCACATGGTGGCGCTACACCAGATTGCTATTTCAGGCATATAAAGAAGTTAGTATTCATTGTATGAATAGAGATGTGCATTTACACCGTTTAAAATCACTGCAAAGTGAAGTGGGGGCCAACTTCCTGTTTTAAAAATAGGTCCAATTATCTCACTTCCTGTTGGGTGTGGCCATGGCATTGTGTGAAATTTTTTTTTGTCTTAGTGAGATAAACATCCAAAAAAAATTCCAAGTCCATAGCTTGTACTTTACGCCTCCCCCGACCCATAGGTCTATCCGCTAGGGGGCGCTACAGAGCCCCTGGGTTGAGTTAGGGGCGGGGCTTTGTTGGAGTTGTTCATGCCACCCTATTGAACAAGTGTGTCAAGTAAATTTCGAAGTAACACATGGCAACCTCCTCAAAAAGTGCCCAACAGTCATCAATGTTCATCAAGCCGCCATCTTGTTTTCTTACAACGTATCGAAAAATCGTTCGCAATTATTCATCTGCTATATCTTGAGATCATATACACCGAAAATTGGACATATTGGTTGCACGGTTTATGAGGAGTGTTTCAAATTCCATGGTGTGTCAAATTCCATCGTATGTGAAAAGTTCAACTTCAAGTCCAATTATCTCACTTCCTGTTGGGCGTGGCCATGGCATCGTAATTACCTTTTTGGTTCGTCTTAGTGAGATACACACCCCCAAAAAATTTCGAGTCCGTAGCTCAAACTTTATGTTGGCCTCTGCCCCGCGCCCCGCACACGTTAGGGGGCGTGTCCTCGTCCCCTTGCTCCACCCCGACCCGAGCTTCCGGTTCTGAGTAGCGGTCATCATGTCCGATCAACATGCAAAAGGGCAAGTCACCAAGTGCTTCCCAGACAAAATGGGCAGCCCA
>NC_085878.1:14598239-14608239 GCF_034702125.1 Engraulis encrasicolus
ATAGGTTGGAAGTTGTTCAAAAATGACCCTAGAGTGCTCTGCCGTAACGGTCCATGAAAGTTAACCATGAAAATCCCCAGTGGATTTGCACCACCACATGACAACGACCAACCAACCGCCCCCACAACATCAGGACACATGCCAGATGCCAGGCCGCACTCTATGAACATCACAGACTAATGGTTTGAGCCCAGGCTGGCAAACACCATCACTCATCTGCGGCACGTACTGCATCTTTCCCGTTTTAGCTGAGAGAGAGAGAGAGAGGCAGAGAGAGAGAGAGAGAGAGAGAGACAGACCGACCGACAGAGGGACAGACAGAGAGAGAGAGAGAGACAGACAGACAGACAGACAGACAGACAGACAGACAGACAGACAGACAGGCCAGACAGAGTAAAACCTACGCAGAGAGGAGAGAGGGACTGCCGAGCCTAACTCTGCTGTACTCCCAATACGGCCTAGACTTAACATCCCTGTCCTCAATGTGGAGTTCTAGTAACAAACTCACTTGGCGCAGTCACATGCATGAAATTTAAAAGCACAATACAAATTGTGTGTGTGTATGTGTGTGTGTGTGTGTGTGTGTGTGTGTGTGTGTGTGTGTGTGTGTGTGTGTGTGTGTGTGTGTGTGTGTGTGTGCATGTGTGTGCATGTGTGCTTGTGTGTGTGTGTGACTGTGTCTATGGCTGTGTGAGTATGTACAGTATATTCAGGAGGGTGGCTACCAGTGTCTTCTGTGTATAAATGCACGGTGCGACTTAAAAAGGTGAGCCGGGAGCAGCTAGCATGGCGAGGCCACAGAGCCGAACCTAATCCCTAACCAAATATTATCACTGGTGCCAGAGCACAGGAGAGCAGCGCGAGCAAGCGCACCGCTGCATGCCACACCGGCCAGGTGCTCTAATGAGAGAGGGTGTCGAGCTCTAAACCGCCGCTTAGAACCCCTCTAAGCCCTCTTTGTACTGGGGGCTCTATCGCTTTGGCAGCCGCACGACAAAACCTTCATGGGCTGAAGCGTTTCACGAGATGGAAAGTAAAAAAAAAAAAGATAGCGAAATAGGAGGAACATCAGAGAACGCAGAAGAGGGAGAGGGACGAAGGAGAGAGAGAGAGAGAGAGAGAGAGAGAGAGAGAGAGAGAGAGAGAGAGAGAGAGAGAGAGAGAGAGAGAGAGAGAGAGAGAGAGAGGTGGGATGTTCACGAGAAAACTTCATGGGCTGAAGCATTTCACGAGACTGGCTGGTGCAGAGGGAAAGTAAAGAGAGAGAGAGAGAGAGAGAGAGAGAGAGAGAGAGAGAGAGAGAGAGAGAGAGAGAGAGAGATACAGATAGCGAGGCACACCAGAGAAAGAGAAAAAGACCCATGGAAGATATAGCAACAAAGAGAGAGGGATGTAGGAGAGAGTGAGCGAGAGAGAGAGAGAGAGAGAGAGAGAGAGAGAGAGAGAGAGAGAGAGAGAGAGAGAGAGAGAGAGAGAGAAAGGTGGGATGTTCTCCTTGGCATGAGCATGTCTGATTGTGATTGCTCGTCTTAAGTGAGCTCTGTTGAACATGCATCGGAAAAATAGCTGTGGTCGGCCTGCTTGCAACTGGGACTGCAAACAGTCTGTTATACAGCTTCATACATTATGAAACGCCAAACAATTTTACTATTTGCAGACCATTAAGAAGTGAGCAGCACAAAAATAAACCAGAACAAACCGCCTACACTTTTCAGTTACGTATGTAGAGTGCGCTCTGTGTGTGTGTGTGTGTGTGTGTGTGTGTGTGTGTGTGTGTGTGTGTGTGTGTGTGTGTGTGTGTGTGTGTGTGTGTGTGTGTGTGTGTGTGTGTGTGTGTGTGTGTGTGCATGGGCGCGTGCATGCGTGTGCATATATGTGTGTGTGTGTGTGTGTGTGTGTGTGTGTGTGTGTGTGTGTGTGTGTGTGTGTGTGTGTGTGTGTGTGTGTGTGTGTTTGTGTGTGTGTGTTTGTGTGTGTGTGCATGTATTATGTGCGTGCATGTTGGAGGGGGGC
Source organism: Engraulis encrasicolus (assembly GCF_034702125.1). Classification (NCBI taxonomy): domain Eukaryota; kingdom Metazoa; phylum Chordata; class Actinopteri; order Clupeiformes; family Engraulidae; genus Engraulis; species Engraulis encrasicolus. Next base: position 14,600,253 of record NC_085878.1, read on the forward strand.
GGTTGTTGCTTTGAAACAATGCAAACTGTTTGCAGATGTACGGTAGTGGAGGATCCAGGATCCAGTTTCCCCTTACTTACCTCGTAACGTGTGCTTGTTGGGCCAGAGGAACCAGGGCAGCAGCAGCAAGTAGAGAAGGTAGACTAGGGAGAGGGCATTGTAGCGAAACAGGCAAGCTGTTGGGGGAGGCACAAAAAACACAGAAGGAACAGAATTAATCATTGACTCTGAAGAAGAGACGTGAGATCATCGAAACATTGAGATTGTCGCACGTCTTGCCGCTTGCCCAATAAAACAGTAAAATATCCACATCTGAGGATGCTCCAGAGACTTTTTTTTCTTGTCTACTACCTACTAGGGGTGGTACGGTTCACAAAATTCACGGTTCGGTTCATATCACGGTGTCAAGGTCACGGTTTTCGGTTCTCTACGGTTCTTTTTTTTTAGTTCATGATAAATGGTGCACTGGCTAATAGAATCGGACTTATCACTAAATATCCTACATATGGTTTGTATAGGCTTATAATGAGAAAATGGTGTGATTTTAATTGTGTCATCCTCTGATTTGGTCTTATACGCTAATGTTTTAATCAGAGAGACTGGATAAGATACTCCTAGAATCTGTTCTAGATCTGTCTACAATATGTTTTACATATTTTTCTGGGCAGTACATGAATTGCGGTTTGCGATGGATTGCACGGTTCGGTTCGGTATGTGTGTGAATTGTACGGTTTCGGTTTTCGGTGCGGTTTGTGCCATCCCTACTACCTACTAGTTCTTTTCGGAGCGTGGAGGATATCTTTCTTCTCTACGGAACAGAATTGATCACAGCACCTTACCTAAGAACAGTTTGTGATGCATCATATTGACATTCGTGGACCCCGAGACTAGACTGAATGCATTAAGACAAAAATGCTGTTGTGAAAATGAGCTTCCTTCCACTATAATAAATGGAATTGACCACAAAATATGTAACGTAACGCAACGTAATGTAATGTAACACAATGTCACGTAGCACATCCTGTGTGGCCCTGGCCTTAGGATCTCAGTCCCACAGTGAAAATACACAGGACATTTTGTGAAACATTGTGAATTGTGTAAATGTCAGGCTACACCTCTGAATGGTCCACACACTGACCGCCACAAAGCAGAGAGGCCATGTTTATTTTATGAGGAAGCATTGGCTTTTATGCGGTGGCATTTCAGCTTGAATGCCAATCAACTCATACCCAGACACATACACACACACACACACACACACACACACACACACACACACACACACACGCCACACACACACATACACGCCACACACACACACACACACACACACACACACACACACACACACACACACACACACACACACACACACACACACACACACACACACACGCCACACACACACTCGCCACACACACACACACACACACACACACACACACACACACACACACACACACACACACACACACACACACACACACACACACACACACACACACACACACACACACACAAACAAAGCAGCAGATGGGCTGACCGAGACACACCAAAACAGAATGAATGGAACAATAAAAACACCAAAACGCCCACTGTGCTTCTGATTGAATGGAAAAAGGGGGAACATCATTTCATCTCTGGCCCATCAAGTGGGGCCCCCAAAAACCCCACACAACCCCAATCCCATCCTGGCTTGCGGTCATCTTTCTTCCATTCCCTTCAGTGGAATATGGAGGCTCGTAGCACGGTTGGGATAGGTCAAAACATTGGGCCTGGCATGTTTCAGCCAAGACCGCTCCACCAGGCATCTCATTTGACCTGTTTTGGCCACAACAGCCAACATGCTTTATTAAATTAAATCTGTTTATCTCTAAGAAGCCTGCTGTAGTGGAATGACGACTCATACCGCTGAGAGAAGAGCAAGTCCAAAGTCCACCGGTCACATGCCCTGCATGCCATATGGCCAATCCAGCCATGTCTCTGAGATGCACCACTGCACGACTGTGTTTTCTGTGAGAGGAAGGAAAGGGAGGCTTGGTGTTTCAGGGGGGTATGTTGGGTATGGGTAGGGGCCAGGGGAGGGGAGGGGAGCTAATTATCTTGTGCCACCTCTGTGCCACCCGGGGGCATGGCGCAGCTCTAAAGACCCCATGGAAAACAACCCCACGCCAGGCATACCATTTTTTTCTCTCCGCCACAAGCACAGCTGGATGGCAAACCGAGAGTGCCACCGGCAAAAACACAAACACACACAGGCACACACATGCATGCGTGCACACACACGCACACGCACACACACACACACACGCACACGCACACACACACACACACACACACACACACACACACACAACAAAGTCTTTGATGAGGACAGCAAAATAGAGGATAAGGACAGACCGTAGATCCGTAGATTTGATTTTTTTCTGCCTGGAGTGGGCGCATGCACTCAATGTGGCCCTGCTCTGCTGCGATGGCCGTAGCCACGTAAGGGAGGTCCGGACCTCCCTAATTTTTAGAGAAAAATTTGTCTCAGTTTTTGCATACATATTTTTTGCATGTCTTTAATAGTTTATTTCCAGAATTAATGTTGCCCATTCACAAAAGTTACCATTTTCACAAATACTTACCACCACTATCAAATTCTAAACATTCATCATTATGGTCATACTTGGTCATACTAGTAAATGTTAGTTTATTATTTAGTAGAGAAAGTGCGCTCAACTCCGAAAAGTTTCTTACAAGGTCTTTGGGTGCGAGCAAACAGCAAAGTTCATGTATAGTAAAAAAGCCGCACTCCCGGATCAGTTTCTTGCAGTTTTAATACTGGGTTAGCATGGCAGACAGACAGACGTTTCGGCCTAAGCCTTCTTCAGCTGCAAGAAACTTATCCGGGAGTGCGGCTTTTTTACCATACACAGTTTATTATTTAGCAAATATTCATGAAAAGACCAAAATTGGCAAACAGCACAGTTTCAATGAGCAGCATAGTAGTTGCAATAGATACACTGGGCACCATCCTACACCTTTGTGTACCTTTAAAAACAATTCTGTGCGCGTACTGTGGACCTCCCTTATTTTAAACTTCTGGCTATGGCCATGTCTGCTGCTACTATACGTGTCCATGCCAGAGATTCAGGCGAGCAGCACTATCCAGACATTTAAGACCATACTGCCACAGGGGACTGTGGAGCACTTCCAGACCACCTCCAACTCCACCCCCAGCACATCATCACCTCTTCCTGGCCTCAATGTCCTCCTCCCGCCACCCCCCTGTGGAGCATCAGACACCCTCCACCTCACCATTCCATCGTCTCCTCACCTCTCTACACCCTCCTGGAGAGGGACCAGGGCTGTGGAGAATTTCCAAACCACCCCATCACTACGACCATACCGCCACCTCTCTCATCGCCACTGTCCCCTCCTGTGGAGCATCAGACACCCTCCACCCCTTCTCACCTTACCATCACCTCCTCGCCTCCCTCCTCACCCTTCTGGAGGGGCTGTGGAGAATTTCCAAACTACCACCACCACCACCACCACCACCACCACGACTACTACCAAATCAATCCTCCTCACTCTATCCCCCTGCAGACACCTTCCTCCTCACCTCCCCATCCCCTCCTCGCCTCACCCTTTTTTGGATTGGAGGGTGGCATCGCTGTGAAGAATTTCTTCTGTGTCCCCCCCTGCAGAGCATCAGATACCCTCTCTCTCACCGCCTCATCCCCTCCTCACCCTCCTGGAGGACGTTGAGGCCTGCCTGCCAGGCAAGCGGGTACATCCCTGTGGCTTTGCCTTGCTACGCTGCACCACGCTCCACCGCCACCGATAATCCCACCTCACAGAGGCTCCGTCTAATCCTGTTGTCTGTGCCGAAAGCCGAGGAGTTGCCCCGAAGCGTTTTTTTTGCTACTGCCAGGAAAGGGGGCATCTAAGTAAGCCAAGCAAAGCGGGTGATATACAGTATAAAAACAGCACGGTTGTTGTCGTGGCAACACAAGCAGGAGCATGCTTCGGGGGGGACGGTGGGGCGGTAAACGAAAATAAAGTAGCAGGAGTTCAAAAAGGTTTATAAGTGTCAGCGGAGTTTAATAGGGTACACGTTAGAGAGCCTTGTCGACTTTGAAGGTGTGAAATAATTAGGCTCAGATCTCCCACACGGGGTGCTACTGAGCGGAAGCGGAGCGTGAAGGGAGGTGGATGTGCCACGTGTGGTGGTCCACCTCTCTTGTATGGTAACTCCCAACCTGACTGTAGTGTAGTTCTTCTTTTACGCCACATCAGTTTTATACCATACATTACGCCAGTTACTGTAAGTGAACCTTATATCATTTTTAGGCTTGTGCAACCACATGCCCTATTAATCATTAGTTTATCACTACTCCTTTTAGTATTTGTTAACTTATCATGAGAAAAATGTTGGTCAGTATGGGAAAAAAGTCATGATCGTTTTTGGCATAGTGCCTAGTAGCATAGGTCTTTTTTCGACCTGGCAAAAATCTTCTTCTTGGATGTCTGGGCAGCTGTGGCCTAATGTTACCTTGAGGTTGAGGAAAGCACCAAACCCCACATTTCTCCAGGGACCATGTACCTAAATCGCTCGGTTTAGTGGCTTTTTATAAAGTGTAATTGACTGTATTGCAACTGTACTAGCCTGGGCCTGCCCATACTTCCCGTGACACTCCCTGTGACAAATCCCCACACCAAATTGTGACCAGTCAAGTATTTCCTATGGCTTAACGGGGAGGATATAAGTCAAAGATACACTAAATGTTCTGTGATCTCCCTTGCCAGTGGCTAAGTCAGAGGAACAATTGATTTTGTTTTTGCTTCAACCAGTATCATAAGGGGCATTTGATAGACACAGGTTAATCCCATACTCTGAGAACTCTGATGTTACCAAGCACGCAGAGCTTTGAAGTCGCAATATCCAGGCTAGCAGAATGCACTGTACATGTGGCAAGAATGGACAATACAGCCAAGTCTGACTACTATGACTTTGACTTTCCATAAACAGGAAGCCAGTCCCGTCCCGTCTAGGTCTCATCCAGTCCAGGCCACCCGGCCACAGCTGCTGCTCCTGCTGTAGAGTCCGGCGCCTGAGAGGGGAGCTAGCCGCACGTACGGCACAGTGTTGTGCAGACAGCGAGCGACACTCAAGAGGCCTCCGCGCTAGCCTGGACGGGTGGGAAATGAGTTATGCAACACAGCTGGACACGAGCGTGCACAAGGGAAACAATACAGGGGTCTGTTTTTCACAGGACGTGTGAACGCGGGGGGTGGACGGAGTGGGTGTGGGTTATGAGAGAGGAGCAATCGGCCAATGTGCCACCTCCCTCCACCTCATTTCCCTTACCCTCACCTCACCTCCTCTCGTCTGATCTCATCACCTCCTGTCTCCTGTCTATGCTACCTGCCTGCAATGGCACACAAGTTCACTTTCAAAGGGAGCAGCCTTTGAACTGGCACCTGGGCAGTGCACAGCACTCTTGGGACACTCCTCTTCCTCACTGAACTGGGACATGAGGCCGATGGTACTGAGTCAGTGAGATGACAGAGAATAAGGGAGAGCTAGCGGTCAGCTGCCCGATCGTGAAGGTGTTAGCTGGGGGGCCTCATCATCTCTGTGTCCCTCCACACACCCTTAGCAACTATGGAACTTTAGAATGGTAAACACAACACAAAGAGGCCTTTACACTGTGACCCCCCCTCCCCCTTCTCTGTATCTGCTTTCTCTTCATGGACCTTTTTTTTCTCACCGTTTCTCTCATTTACCGGCTCGTTTGTGTCGTCCCTCGCCAAAGGGGTGAGGCCAACCTCAAAATGTGATTTTGGTGTAATCCTTTTAGCGCGGCGAGCGACCACATGAAAAAACCTACAGAACAGGAGAAGGGGAGACACATAATAGCTACCAGTTGAAGGAAAGACAGAAAGAGAGAGAAAGAAAAAGAGAGAGAAAGAGAGAGAGAGAGAGAGAGAGAGAGAGAGAGAGAGAGAGAGAGAGAGAGAGAGAGAGAGAGAGAGAGAGAGAGAGAGAGAGAGAGAGAGAGTAGGGAGTAGGACTGTGGGAATGAGCTATTGCCGCCTGTCTCCAATCACGCACAGTTATGAATGCTGGAACATATTTACATTCAGGCCTCAGAGAAGAGAACTGAACTGGAAACATTATAGGCCCCATACTAGCGAATAAAAATACAAATTGTCATAAAAGGGTATGACAGGCATGACAGAATGCAGAAAGTCAAAAAGTATTGTATTTATTGGTTTATTTGTTGATTAGTTGGATCGCCATTAGCTGTGACGATACAGAATAGGGTTTCAACTATGGTACCTGAGCAAATGATTGACTCCAGACAGTGGCTAAGCTCCCTGTGAAAGCTAAGTCCCATGTTTGCTTAGCATTCATCTCAATGTCAACTGTCATGAAAGAATTTGATCAATTTTTAAAACTCTAACATTCTTTTTTTCTAGCTGCGAAACACTGCAGTTGCGCACAAATACACACATACACACACACACACACACACACACACACACACACACACACACACACACACACACACACACACACACACACACACACACGCACACACACACACACACACACACACACACACACACACACACACACACACACACACACACACACACACACACACACAATAAAACTGAACTGAAACTGCTGAGCGACAACTCGTACTTTTACTTTTCGCAAAATATAGCTTAACATATTTCCCAGCACGACTCTCTTTCCGCTTTTTCCCTCTCGCCCTCCTTTTCATTTGTTTACTCTTCCTTCCATTTCAGTCTGCTCGGCCATTACTCAAATCTTTCCACCCTTTGGTCTGGTCTGGTCTGCACTGTGCTACCTCCCCCGGCCTCAGCTGTCCCCTCTGATGATCAACAATCTTCTAGAATTTTCCACCACGTGAAGTCATTTGGAGTGACAGCAAAAGCCCTTTAAATCTGTTTCTGCAAAATCAGGAGCGTGATATGGGAGACAAGTGCATTACATCAGCCACCACCTCGAACATATGTGTCTCGGATCGCAGAGGCACTTACACACACATGCACAAACACACAGGCACATGTGGAGAGAGAGAGAGAGAGAGAGAGAGAGAGAGAGAGAGAGAGAGAGAGAGAGAGAGAGAGAGAGAGAGAGAGAGAGAGAGAGAGAGAGATACTTACACTCAACCTCAAGCTCACATACACAAAGCTCTCCAACACATGCACAAATACACATGTATGTACAGACACGCTTATTAGGTGTAAAATGTCCATGACAGAAAACAATAAGCGCATGCCTTGACTGGCGCTGATATGAAGTGAAATTGAAGAGCAATCAGGGCCACAATTATCCCCTATACAGCATGGAGACCTAACTCAGACCTCCCTCTCTCTTTTAGGCAGACTCTCTCTCTCTCTCACACACACACACACACACACACACACACACACACACACACACACACACACACACACACACACACACACACACACACACACACACACACACTACACACACTTCACACTACACACACACTACACACAACCCCATGGTGTTAGAGCCACATGCCTCTGCAGTCGCTCGCCGTGTGCTCCACAGCTTCAGGAAATGACGGTAATTTGGTGCACTGGAAAAACCAACAGCCTTGCCCCCGGCCCGGAGCAGAGCTGAACTGAGCCCGCGACACCACTACTCCCAACCTGTACAAGATCCGGGCCTGAGACATGTGAGTTAGTGTCACACATAGTTTGCTTGGGGGGAATTCTAGTTTATGGTCTACAGTGTTGCCTTTTTTGCCCTCTGAACCATTCACAGTGACTTTTGACACTCCTTGACTCCTTTTGGGCACTTTTCACTGCTCTGCTCTGCTCTGTTCTGCGCTCTGAGGGCTTTGTGTGTATACCTTTGATATACCTTTGGCTAAATGTATGTATGTGTGTGCTAAATGGTTAATATATGTGAAATGATGTGTGTAAT